>NC_089793.1:43766841-43951841 GCF_040412425.1 Macrobrachium rosenbergii
TACACACACCTACCCCATCAGAACTGGGCATTTCCAGTGCACTAGTTCTGTGACTGAACAAACACACATTGTTTCCATGAAGGAAAGAGAAACACTGGAGTGCTGCAAGACCTTTCAACTTTCTCGTCCTTTACTAAGCAGACTGAAGAAATATAAAAATAAGTTTACAAAGAAAGCTCATATAAATGGCAAATGGAGTTTACAAAGGAAAAAACAAGTACCTGGAATCTAACACAACTGAAGAATATATAATGTTGTTGGGGGAGAGTTCATCTCTTCAGTAACATGGGCTTTGCCTTCATAGGAACAGTTCGCTTGTTGCACTCAACTTGTCATGCTTAAATTGTGAGCTATCTTACTGTAGGTTTAAAATGAAAAATATGTTTCCCTAAAATTACTTTATTCTGTTTAGCAGTTCTTATAAGCTTTCTTCCACCTTGCATATGGGTAGCCGTAAATGGAGTCTTTATCTTAAGAAGGCACTTTATAACTTTTATAAGTCTGAAACTTAGTCTTAAGATTTATCTCTCATTAGTCTCTGCGTACTCACGAAATTTTATCTAAGTCAACAAATGTTTGAGGCTCGCAGTGTCACCTCCACAGACCACTCACACTCCCTTCTTATACTTTGCGCCTTCCCTCTTCTGCCTTCAGTCTCTCTGACCCTTGTTTATACCCTTCTTCATTCTATTAGCACCTCCTTCGATATTCCACTTTGACTTTGGGAGGGGTGTGTTCTAATGAATCCCTGTCAATGAATGGTTGTGAACCCCTTTCGAAACACCTTCTTCTGTTCTATTCAGCCCTTGGGTTGTGCCTTAGTCATCTTGGTTTGGGCATTGGTCAAAGGCCTTCCTTAACACGCCCTTAGAGGTTGGCACTGTTAAGCTTGGCCTCTCAATTGGTCCAAATGTTAAGCCTGACCTCTTAGAGGAGGAGTCCAAGTTTTTAGCTTCTCCTCTCACATTAATTCTAAGCACTCAGGGGTCAACATATTCCAAATCCATTCTTGGCACTCTCACATGTCACTAGGAGTGTGAGACTGTCATCAAGTGTATATACATTACCTTTTTCTAGATACTGTACTCAACCATAATTGATATGGGACAAGTTGGTGGTCTCCCTTAAGGGAATCATTCATAGTTTCTTTTATCACATCTTCTCTCTGTTCACTTTCACAGCTGGGATTTTTCACTAAATATGACACTCAACATAAATTCCATTATTTGTTCCTTCTCTATTCACCAACCTTTTATCGGTAATTTCTCTGTGTGCGCTTATTCACTTTACCTTTTTATTTTATGTGCCCTCTTCCCATATAAAACCCAAATTATGGTTCGATAATAATCTTGGCTAACTACCCAGCTGACACTGGCAGCTTCTAGCTAAACTAGGGCAAAATATTATACCTACAAGGACTCCTAACACATGCTTCTTAGGAAAATCACACATTTTACAAAATAACTTTAAAATAGACCAGATTGAATAAAACAAACATTTCTTTGATCCAACTGAAATAAGACATTCAAAGCAAAATGGAATCTGCTATCCAAGTTACATAGGCTTTACTCAGCCTTCTGTCCTATTCTATTTAGGTGGATATAGCCCTAATGTATATGAATTGAAAATTCAACATAATTTTCTTCCGTTTCTTTCCTTGTTGATGACCCCAGTCCTACTTAATTGGTAATGGGGATGTAGGCTTGATGGTTACCTTTTGGTTGTGTTCTTCTTGAAATGTCCTGAAGAAATATCCTTGTGCAATTGTGTGTGTTATCAAGTGTGTATGTGTTTACATAAATTTCTTTTGACTTCCCTGATGTGACCATAAGTATCTTCTTGTATGCTAAGCTCTGTATATTCACTGTTCAACACTACAATATAATTGGCAACTCGATTAAAGAAAGTGGTAAGAGATTAGTACAGGTACTTGTAGATTTCTTTTATATTTACTGTAACAACAATCAGTACGTTTTCATTAATTAAAACGTTCTAGGAAGTGAACACAGTAAGTGTGTTAGTTATCTCAAAGTCTAATTTAATGTTAAAAAAAATGTTCTTTCCTTAAAAATCACTTAACATCTATCTTAACCCCTCTTCTTTATCCTTCTATCTAGGAAATTTCTTCTTAAACAATATTAGTCATGCTTAGTTAGTAGATTAAAATATAACTGGTAAACTTCTTAGGATGATTATATTATACTTTGAAATTTTTCTTACAATCCTTCGTTCCTAAATATTTCCCTTCTAGTCAAGGAAAATAAATTTGAAGTTGACGCCTAACCCCGAACTTTTGCTACAAAACCAACTAATCAAAGAATTGCAACAATACAAAAAAAATTATTCTTAATTCAACTGATGAAGGTAAACTTAGCAATAAAGAAATCAAACAGGGAATAATAGGATGAATTGATGGGTTTGTTCTTGTTATAGTTACTGGAATGTGACTTTCTATTTCTTAGGTTATACAGTACCTAGTTCTTTCTTCTGAAACTATTTCTTCTGTTTCTTTAGTCCATTCTGGTTCTTTGACTTCTTTAGTTCTCTTGACTTTGTCTTTATTTATCCAAAATCTTTCTTCTTCTAATGATTCAGCATATGTGGAAGGTATTAGGTTATTTATTTTCTTCATCTTCACTTTAGTCTCTTGTGTTCTATGACTTTGTATGGTCCTGTAAATTTAGTGGCTAACTTATAATTCATTCCACTTCTTACTTCCTTCTTGATGTAAACTTCATCCCCCAACTTGTAATCTGCTGTTTTAATCCTTCTTGATTCTTGTCTATCATATTCTTCCGACCTTCCTCTAAATTCTTGTGTAACTGCTTATGAATTAACTTGAAATTACCAACTCTTATTTTCATAATGCCTTCAGAGTAATTAGGCTGTATAGGCTGGTTCAGCCAAGCATATGGTAATCCTGGTTCATATTCTAACAAAGCTTTTATGGGCGTTGCTTGGGTACTTGTATGATACCTAGCATTTAATGATAATTAGACTAAAGGTGAATTGATGTCCCAACAAGGAACCTGTCCTACTGCATGCCTTAATGCATCTAGAACTTTTCTGTATATTCCTTTCTACTAAGCCATTACTAGCTGGATGATACAGTTGTATCACTACCTTTTCTACTTTGAATGCATCACAAATTTCTTGAATTAATGAGTTACTGAACTCTGTGCCATTAGCAGATTTAACGAGTTGTGGGGCTGAATACCTACAAAATACAGTATCTTATCAAAGAGAGCGATTGCACACTCCTTAGCTCCTTTACTCATCAATGGTATAAGCTCTGTGTATCTAGTAGCTCTGTGTATCTAGTGAAAGCATCAATACATACTAATATATTTCTATTCCCCTTACTCGTAGCGTGAAGGTGTGATAAGATCTATGGCTACTCTTTCGAATGGAGTCTGCGGGATGGGACATTTCCCTAAAGGTACCCCCTTATCTGTTCTTCCCTTGTAACTGTTGCAAGTATTGCAACTCTTCACATAATTACTAACATCCTTATAAATTCCTTTCCAATGGAAAGATCTTTTAACTAATCTAACTGTCTCATCTCTTCCTGGGTGAGCTCTTGTCATCGTCATGCATTAACTCAATGACTTTATTCCTTAGGTTCTTGGGTACTATTCTTTTATGTGGCACTCCTAGAAATTAATCAAACGGGTCACATTCATGACACATCCAAATTAATACGTCTTCTATGACATTCACCCCATCTATGGAGCATCCAATTTTGTTAATTCTGCTTGTTCCTTTTGACTAAATTCTCTTTTCATTTTCTAAAAACTTGAAGATGATCTTTAAATCTTCATCACTTTTTTGTTCATTTATGAAATTTTGTCTGGAAAGTTCTTGTGTGTAATGCATGGTAAATACATTGCTTATGGGTTCACTTGACTTTACTTCTTGGTTAATCATATTTATACTATTACCTTGGGGAATATACCTCGATAGTGCATCTGCCGCATTATTTGCCTTCCCTGGCACATATTTTACTTCTATGTCATAATCTTGGGCAGTCATAAACCAGTGAGCTGTATGTCTGGAAAAATTTGGATTCTTTAACATTTCTACTGTAGCTGAATGATCAGTAAACACTGTTATCTTATAACCAAATATGATATACCTTAAGTGCTTTAAAGCGTTTATTATGGCTAGAGACTCTGGGTCTGTTACTGAGTAATTTACTTCTGTTGGTTTTAGCTTTCTACTTTAATATGCTATGACATGATATTTGTTATCATGTCTTTGCATTAAGCATGCTCCTATACCAGTACAACCTGCATCTGTGGCTAGGAAAAATTCTATACTAAAATGTGGGAAACTAAGTACTGTATTGGAGGACGTGTCAGTCTCTCTTTCAGTTCATCGAATGCTTTCTTGGATTCAATGGCTGTGATAAGATCACTCATAGACGGCATTGGGTATGGATCATTTTCGGTTTTCTTATTTAACCTTCTAAAGTCAACTACTACTCGATAAGTCTTGTCTTTCTTTGGAACTAGCAAAAGTGGAAAAGACCACAGAGATTTTGATGGTTCTATTATTCCTTGCTTCTTCATTTGTCGCACTTCTCTTTCAATAATCTCCTTCTGGGAATGTGCTACTCTATAAGCAGGCATATAAATTGGCTTTGTATTCTGTGGAATATCTATTCTATGATATTCACTTGACTTGGAAAATTAAAAAGAAATACTGTACACGTATATAACCTTCAGTTAATGTTGAATAAAAAAGATAAAATGCTTAAAATGTAGAATGAAACGAACAAAATACAAAGTTATGGGTTAGTAAATACAAATGTTGGAAAAGGTCTTAGTAACTGATTAGTATTAATTAATGAAGTTGAGAAACACTGTAAAAATTTTTGCCAAAAATCACAATTTTTTAAAGTAAATTGTATTTTTCTTAACTATACAAATCTAAAGTCCTTTACATTAGGAATTACTTTCAGGCGTAGGCTGGAAACGGCCGTTAAACTCTTGAGCAAGGTGATTAGGCAGTAACTACCGCCAGGTAGGCGGGAATACCCGCCTGCCCGGATGTAAACATTCCAGTTTGCCTTTCGGTCCAGGTTCAGATTCAGGGGTGGCATGAGGTGGGCATAGTATGTAATGTAAAGGACCTTAGGTTTGTATAGTTAGGAAAAATACAATTTACTTTCAAAAATTGTGATTTGTTTCAACACAATATACAAACCGTTGGTCCTTTACTTTAGAAGGACTCAATGGTTGGAGGGAGGAATCTGAGTGAGTCGCCTGAACTGACTGGAGTTCTGCACACCTGGGCTACTCCACCTGGTCGAAAGAGCAAGGAGGAGTACCATGCCTCTGACATATTGATCGGAATGTAGGAACTGCAAGATCAAATGTCAGATACTGGACCTTTTTGCATGAGTGAGGAAACGTAACGCCTATGAAATAGGCTGGAAGGATCTAGAGTCAGAGGCAATAAGGGAAAGCCAAGACAGGGTTCCCTTATTGCCAGTCTCTCCTTCCTCCCCTTGCTAGAGGAAGGAGCAGAATTGCTTCTATGACTCTATAAAAAAAAATAGAACGGGTGCTCGATGTGTAGTCTTATCGCATCAGTGCCAGTTCCAGCAGCTATTGGTTCAAGTACTATTCTCATCCCTAAGGAGGAGAAGTTGGAGGACAGGGAAGGAGGAGGAAGAGAGGCCAGTCACTCTCGGAATCCTTCTTGCTTCCAGAACCAACACCTTAGGCAAGATGCTACTCGTCCTCTTGAAGGAACCGGGTAAGACAACACAAATTGTTGAGCAGACACCACAGAGCCAAGGAAAAAGGGTTCCAAGGGCCTGTGGGCAAGACCGAAGGAAGAAGACAAGAGTGTGGTCTAAGAGACCATGTCTTGCTTCCAGACCGACAGAAACTTCCGGAATGCGAGGGATGGACCAAGCCATCGACTTCGTGAGCTCTCGGGTGGAAGGTACCAGTATCGTCGTCGTCAGCTGCTGAGTACCTCCTTTGATTACTTCATGAAGTCAGGAGGAAGATGTGTCCTTAGACACTTCTCCCTTGGGAGAGACAGTACTAGCGAAAACGTTGACGACATCTAGGTTAGGAATGTCAAGCCTTTCGGAAAGTACCACAGCTCCCTAATAGGACAAAGTATCAAATGATCTGGATCATCAACACCAAGTCCAAGGAGGAGGGGAACAAGAAGGACTCGAACCCGACAGTAGATGCCAATGGATTCGGAGTCCACCTATGACATCCGAGAGGGAGTCGAGGTATGATCCCCATCCCTGTTCTTCCATCTTCTACGCCAAGGTCAGGGTAAGATGACAGATGGTCCTAAGAGGACATATCTCTATCCGACGACTCTCGTAAGGCATGTGCAGAGCACGGACAGGAACCCTAAACGAGAGTCACATGCCAGCCAGGAAACAGTTCCCTGGGATAGCACGACTGAAGAAGCTTCTCCTTAGCTACGGACGAGACGAAGGCTACTTCAGATAGAAGACTAGGTCGCAAGGGCCTACGTTCTTCACAAATGAAAGGGAGAGAAGCAACCCTCAGCGGAGAAGACAAGGAAGTCCAGACTTAATGAGCGACTCTGACCCGAGAAGAAGTTCCAACAATGACACCACCAGCGAAGACGGATCCAGTCCCTGGGACAGTGTTACAGAGGACTTCAAGGGATATCCAGCTATATCTGTTGCCGCTCGGCGAGAAAGCCTGTGCTTGCAAGGAAAGCTGGAAAATCGCCCAGTCCTGAACACACAGGAATGTACTGCCTCAAGAATCGCTTCTTGTGTAGCTGTTACAGGAGGTTGGGTCAAGCGGAATTCTTCTCGATGCCTTGGCAATCAGGTTTGTGAACCCTTAGCGAAACAGACAAATACAGAGGAAAATACGTTGATATCGAGTTTTCACCAAAAAGACAGCATGCCTCACTGGAGCAGCCCCTGGTCTGGTATGAAGGAGCGAGAAAAACTACCGACTTGTGTGCAGGGAGGCAACAGAAGGACGGTAGGGATTTCTCAGTCGAACAGTCTCTGCATGAATCTTCATGAAGAAAAGAATGAGCAGCATGTTCCGTCCTGATCACTCAAACCCGAGGCCAGGCTTGCCTACCAATACATCCCCACCTGGAATGCAACTGGTTAATTGAGCTGTCGAGTGTGCAATAGAACAACACTCGAGTACCTGCAAATGTCGAGATGAAACAGGAGGAAAAAACGATTGCCTCTTGTTTGTCAACAAATGCCACTACTGTGGTTTTGTTGTTCAATGAAACCAGTGAGTGCTGCAAAACCCATCCTGAATTCTCGGACGGCCAAAAGGCTGCCCTGAACTCAGGACGATGATGAGAAGGTACTGATCGTCTCGGTCACACAACTTCAAGACAAGGTCTTATCAGTGTGCACCTATTCCTCAATCTGTGAATCTGTAAGTAGACACAAGATGTGAGGGGAATATGCAAGCATATTCGAAGGTTCCTTCAATCAAGCATTAGTCTAACTCTTTCCTCATACTTCAAAGAGGAAAGAAGGATGGAGGAATGGAAGCAGACTTCCATTCTCCACCATGGGGAAGCTTCTGCAAGATGACAGGGTACCAAGCCAATTAGCTCTAGCCAGGCTGGCATTTCCCGAATCGGGAGCACAGGAGAGGAGGCGGGATGGAAGTTCGATGGAAAGAATTGCCAAGGCCTAAGGGAAATTGATACTTCTCCTGAAGGAATCCATTCCCAGGTCTCGGCAATGTCGCTGCCAGTTCCAGAGACTCGATAAGTATCATTTCGTCCAGGCATCAGCAGTTGCAATTTTCTTCTGAAGCCTAGGACTTCTTGGCTAAGGAGTTGAGGGGGGCTGGCTTGAACTCAAGGTCAAGTTGAGATGACTAAGACCCAATGGTCTTGGCCATTGTCCTGGTACGAACCTTGATTACCGAGGTATCTGGCAAATCTCTGAAAGAGAAAGGCAGAACCAAGTAAAGGTTCGTTCCTAAGGGTCGAGCCAACTCGGGACTTACGAAACTGGAGATCCAAATTGGGACAAAGTCCTTCTTAGCACCAGAATTGCCCAAAAAACTGCAGTCAGCAAGACCCTCCGAGGCAAGAAGAATTCATATTCTGTCGAGGCAGGGATGGAAGCTTGGTGACTCGACCTGAATTAACTCCTTCGAAGAAAAGAATTCATCAGGTCAAGGGTTGCCAGTGATGAAGGTTATTCAATGGGGGAGCCACGGTCCTGTCCCAGGGATCCTCGCGCCGATGAATCGGCGTGAAGTTCTCCGAAAACACGGGGGCAATCACAACTTGAAGAGGAAGACCCTCGCTGTTTCTGAAGCGTGAAACTCCTGTACCTCTCCCCTTGGAGGGAGACCATGACAGATCCCATGAAACCCTCCTCAGCTACCTGGTTATACTAAGAGAGAATCGGGGGACCGACACCCAAAGCACGCCAGGCAGCCAAACTCCGAAGATAATTTCATCGGAGCTCTCTCTGTCCGTCTCGCGCCTCTCGAAACAACCAAGAGGAGAAGGGAACAGGTGAGAAGAAAGAGTATCCTTACCTGTCCTGCCAGTAAGATAAGCAGGAGATTACTGCCACACGGGGGAAGAAGAGCACTTGTGCCGTGGCAAAGCGCTTTCCTGGGAAGAGCAAAAAGTTCACTCGAACATAGCCGAGAACCCGAATTGGAAAAAACCGAGTAGGGCTGAGCCGAGCCCGATCACGCGAATGCGATCCAGCTGGTTGGTATGAGGTGGACTGGGAGGCAGGCAGGGCGAGCTGAGCCGAGCCAAGCCAGTCTCGTAAGCGCAACCGGGGGCCGAGCCGAGCTGAGCTGATTGAGCGAACACAATCGGAACTGGGCAGGCCGGAACTTATCTTCCGTGAACAATTGCTAGTTTCCCGAACTCTAAACTCCTTCGAGGCCGAGGCCCCTCGAGAAGAAGGTTCAAAGGGGAATTCTGTGTCTGCTATCTTGCATGCTCGAATCCTAAAGTTCAAGACACAAGAATGAAGCCCGGCTGAGCAACCGAAGCAGCTGGCAGGCAGTATCGAGACACCTGGCGTCTCGGCACCCAGACACCTGGGCGTCCCGGCAACCAGACACCTGGATGTCTTGGCACTTTCTCTCATCCTGTGCCTCTCGTCAGGAGAGTGCTCGTGATTCGTAGAATTCGAGCTACCCACAAGACTCCCAAAAATCGGGAGCAGCTGCTTGTTTCCTAAGAGATCGAAAGAGCCAAGCACAGAACCAGTCTTAGACGCAGACTTCCAAGACTGGCAATGAGGGCGTGGCCTCGAGAGCGCGGCCCCCGAAACGCAAGATCCCACAGGAGAATGCGAATCAGTTCCTGCCCGAGGGCGGCAAAAGCCAACAAGAGAAATTTGTCTCGTGGAAGAGAGTCAGTCCCTTAGAAGTCCTGCAGGACTCCCGAAGGGAATCTCTTCCCTGCTTCTTCTGATGTTTGAACCGACAGGATCGAGACACCAGGCTGGTATTCCGACCGAGCACTGGCAAGCACTCGGGGAGCGCTTGCAGTGCTGGCAGGAAGAGCCGAGACACCTGGGTGCCTCAGCCCTTTCTCTTCGCACTGCTCCCGAACTGGACCGAGGAAAATCTCTCCAAACCAGATCGGGATACTCAATATTCCATAGAATCTCGAGCACTCGGAGCGGCTCGCGAACGAGCGCCCGAAGCAGCCCCCGTCTTAGAGGTGGAACCTCTAGGACTGGGAAAACCGAGGTCTGCATGCCCACAGCTTCCGAAACACAAAACCCAGGGAAGAGCCAACGAGAGACCCACTGCCTCCTCGGAAGGAGGCAGTCCCTAGACGTCCAAGGGCATCAAGGGGAAGAGGCAGCCTTCCTCTCCTTCGGCCAACGGAGGTCTGTCCAATTCTCGGGACCCCCTTGGACCTCAGGAGAGGAAGGGAAGACGCAGCAGAAGACGAAATCGAAGATAAGATGAAGAAGACTGCGGCTACTTCTACAGGGCGGCTTCCTTCAGCTCCACTCCAACATCTTCTACAGGATGGTGGACATGAAACATCGTAACCTCCAGGGCAGTCCGGTAGGAACACAACGGACGCGGCCCAGAACACTACCACCAGGAGAAGCAGCAGGCATGATCAGGACAGCCGATGCAGGAGCTACGGCAGCGGTTCGGAAGGCAGGAGCTACTGCAACGGCCAGGAACATCACTTCAACAGGGCGACTTCCTTCATCTTCACGCCGACATCCACAGGATGGAGGACATTGTAACCTCTGGGGCAGTTGGCAGGAACACCGGAAGCGGGCCTGGGCACGACGCCAGGAGAAGTGGCAGGCATGATCAGGATAGCCGATGCACGAGCTACAGCAGAGGTTCAGAGGGCAGGAGCTACTGCAACGGCCAGGAACATCACTTCCACAGGGAGACTTCCTTAACCCTTCACGCCGACATCTTCTACAGGATGGCAGACATTGTAACCTCCAGGGCAGCTGGCAGGAACACAATGGAAGCAGCCCCAGGCATGACCACTAGGAGAAGTAGCGGGCACGATCAGGACAGCTGATGCAGGAGCTACGTTAGTGGTTCGGAAGGCAGGAGCTACTACAACGGACAGAAATGTCACATGAAAGTCACCAGCAGCGACAGGAACGATCTCGGCAGCTGCGGCAGGAGACCAGGAAGAGCAGCCCAGAGACTGTCGTCGAGTTGACAACAGCATAACAAAGGGAACAGCAGGAGCAGATGGACCACAGATACGCCGGAGGCAGTGCAACAACATACATGAAGACCAGCAATGACAGCGATCGATCCACATCGGCGGGAACAGAGTCAGAATGATCTCGACGTGGAAATATGTCATCTAACCAGGTATTGTGGTCGATCCCGAAGCAACACTGAATGAATGTCGGGACTGCTTCATGCAAGATATCTTTTGATATATCCAGCCAACTACTACTGTGTCTGTGATGCTTACTGTCAACCTGAAAGAAAAGCAAAGATGATTAGTAGAGGGGAGATTCCTCTCTCTACAAGGGGAACTGCCCTAAGCAGCAAGAGGAGGTACTCTAGAAGAGGTCGCCCGATCACTCCCCGCCCCTAGACTTCGCCCGACGAGCGAGCAAAGAGGGCGAAGGAGAGAGACCTACTAAAGGGGAGAAGGAAGAACCTACGGGAAGAGAAAAAAGGACAGGGGGAGGCCACCAAGGGCGCCATGGAAGCGGAACTTACCGACGACACCCGCAACCTCCCACCCGGTCCGCAGTTCCCCAAGCGCAGGCGGCAAGGAACACTCAGCATAAGTAGGAAGGAATTAGTGATACTCCTTATACACGGAGGGCGGAAGCTCAAGAAGGGAACGAACTCTTACGTCCCGATCAATGTAGGGGAGTGAAGATATTACGTCCCAAACTATAACTCCAAATGTACAGGGGTGCCTTCAGTATTTACGTAAAGGGCTGCTGGAAGAGAAGCATTATCACTCGGTTAAACTTCTCCAATTATGCCCTCAGCCGTCAAACCCAAGACACAGCGCAGGGAACGACGGCTTATGCAAGGTTATCACAAATCATGGGTTTGTATTAATAAATACCAAACACACGTGTATATACACAAAAATACAGAAAGATCCCACCAGGATAATAAGAGCTTAACGACAGTCAGGCAGAGAGAACCAAAAACACGTCAGCAACGCACGACGACCGAAAGCAAACTGGAATGTTTACATCCGGGCAGGCGGGTATTCCCACCTACCTGGCGGTAGTTACTGCCTAACCACCTTGCTCAAGAGTTTAACGGCCGTTTCCAGCCTACGCCTGAAAGTAATTCCTAACGTAAAGGACCAACGGTTTGTATATCGTGTCGGAACAAAAAAAATTGGGTCTAATTAATCTCAAGTACAAGTCTTTTGTGTCTTAAAACTTGTCACACCCAAATATTCACGTTACACTAACTTTAGTAAAAAAGTAATATCTTATGTGTGTGTATATGTTAGGATATTTAAGGACTTATGTTTTGCTGTCTTCAAATCTGGGCTTCATCTAGGGCATTCGATTTCTTGGCTGTGGGGATGGAGACGTCAGGGCACACATAACATTCTTCTTTTCTCGCTCTGAATGCCGAAGCTAGACTTCATCTTGTGATACTCTCAGCCAAAAGCATACACCAGACCTGTGCAACATCCCTGAATAGCATACATCTTCCTGAATTACCTCCTTCATGGTGAGCCAAAGAATGTCCTTCAAAGTGTAATTCAAATGTCCTATTGCCTTGAAGGGATACATTTCCAGGACAAAGTTCCTCTCATTTGTTTTATTTGCCTTTTTTAATTTTTCACTTAATTCAAACTCACGAGAACCTGTACATTGTTCCCAAACATCCACAAGATTCAACCTCATTCATCCTTTCTCCATCTAATGTTATTTCAGCCCTTTATGCATACTCCATCCTCATTACTTCAGCTTTTCTTGGATTTATTAAGAGATCCATCTCTCTAGATAATGATGCATTCCATTAAATATGCTTTTTAAATCTTGTGGTGTTTTGTTGAATGCTACAAGCATTCAAAATAAAAAATAACACATGGTTAACCTGGATGGACTGTCTATGATCACCTGTTTTCCCCACCACGTGGCATTAGAATGCTTGTGTTCTTTTCAGAGTTCTTTCTGACCACCCACTACGAAGTGAAGAAGGTGGGTGTGCTTCCACTTTAACAGGAGGTAAGTTTCCAAATAATTAATTTTATCGTAAAATGTTCATTATTTTTATCTTACCTACTGTTAAAGTTAGCTGACTACTACACTGAAAGAGGATGGTGGGTCTGTTCAGCCAGAAAAAATCTCTGCTCAGCCAAATGAATTAAACCTTTCTTTAAAAGAGAAAAAGCTTCTAAACATTCTGTTGTGTGATCCTTCCTGGGAGGTACTGCACAGCAGTGTGTAAGACCCTCAGAGATTAGTCAGAGGCTTCTTACAGGGAAAAAATTACTCATAGAGTACCAGTGACTTCTGTGCTAGAGTTGAGAGCCCACAATGACATTCTAAAACTAAAGAAAACTACCACTTTAGATATGAAGGTATGCTCCTTTACACCAATGTATACCTTCATGCTCCCCATACTCAACACCGGGATTTCCTTACAACTAATGATAGAAGAGAAAGAAAGATTACTCTCGTATTTGGTTTGAGAGAAAATTGTTACCACTGCTACAATAAGACTAAGGGCTTTACAATTCTCATAAGTAATTTCAAGACCTTACAAATAATGCGAGGAAAAAACTGAGTTACACCTCCACTGAGCAGCACTGACAACCTTCTCTACCAAATGTTTTTAAAGGAAATTAAAAGATGTGCTTTCAGCATGAACATCATGAGGCTTTATTTTCAACAATAGTACAAAACCAGGATTCAACTCTTAAATGTGCTAACGTAGAAAAAGATGGCACTCTTGGACACATGGAAATTAAACCTCTTAACACCACAGAATAAATTCTTAACACCTCCTCTTAAAGGTTAAGGCTGTGCAGGTAAATCCTTAAAAGAGCCTGCTAGTCATTGCCTACTAGAGCAGTTAAATTAGGCACTGTCACAAATATGGGAAGGGCTTTTGTTTTGACATCACTTTTAGCCCTCAACATCAGAAGAGACAGGTGCCCTTCTGAATGAAACCCACATTACAAGAAGGCTTGAAGCTCGTTAATACACTTAACCATAGCAGGAGCTAAGAGAAAAAGTGTCTTCAATGTTAAATTCATAAGGGAAGTTTTATCCAAAGACTCAAATTTTGGTAATATCAAATATTTAATGACTACATCCAAATTCCATCATACACCATGATAAGAAGATTAGGGAGTTTCCAGCTCAAAAGATCAGGTACCTCTTTCAATTCTAAATAGTGAGCAATATTCAAGTTAGTATGTTACAAAACTGAGGACAAAATAGAGTGATATCCTTTAATCACCAGAACAGGAAGTTGCTTTACATACCTGAGATACCAGAGATAATCGGTTATCTATAACGGTACGGGTGCTGGATATCCCTTGGGACAAGAACTAAGATTGATATACTGACCACTCAAGAGAGACAGTTGACAGTCTCAGTACAGTCTGATAAAGCATGTGCAGCTTTGATGGAATCTTCTCAAATGAAACTGAGAAGATCCTTCCTAAACAGTAGAGGATGAGGAACATCTACTGCTAAGAGAGGGAGCTCTGATAAATCACTCCCTTTGGGGCCACCAAGGGGTTATCAACATAACCCCTGTTGACTACCTACCTCAAAATTGCAAATGGGGGAAAATCCTAAAAGACTACATTCAACCACTCTTGAAAAGCATCAACTGCCCATGCCTGAGGATCCTGGCATGGAGAGCAGTTAACTGGAAGGTTTGTATTTTGGGCCATCGCAAACATATTGACATTTTGGGGCTCTCCACAGGCTCCACAACCCCTAACAGATTTGTGAGTGAACAGACCACTCTGATGAAAGTACTTGCCCTTTCCTGCTGAGTTGTTCTGCAATAACATTCTTTCTCCCTATCATAAACTGTAGTGAAAGTAAGGTGTTCCTGGACTCTGCCCAAAGGAGAAGTTTCTCTGCTAGCCTGAACAATCTCTTGATTTTGTGCCTCCTTGTCTCCTTATGTAAGACAAGGAGGTTGAATTGTCAGAGACTCTGACTGGATGTTACACTTGCACATGGCCTTTCTACACTGGTAAAAACTCTGCATTGTTGATATGCATCTTGCTTTCCTCTACAACCCCTGACATTTTGAAATTTCCTTAGAATGGCTCCCCAACTGACATCGACACATTTGAAGACAATGCAGGGTCTAGAGGCAGACCAATCAACAGTCTCAACCATCTCCCACCAACAAGGAGAACTCAAAAGATGAGAAGGAAATACCAATGGAAATGAATCCGGAAGATGAGACCTGTCCCAAGAGTTTTCCAAACAAGACTGGTCTCATTCTTAGGCGGACCATGTTGACATATTTGTCTCAAGAGGCCACGTGGCCCAAAAGAAATAGCTGGAGGCTTTCCTAAGGGTTTAAATTCCCTCAACAGATATAGAAAACTGTCTACTCATTTCCCTAGATAAACAATTTTTCCATGTACAATTTCTACTGTGCCTTTCATCAGCATCACAATCACCTCCCCTGGAGGGCAAGATCCTTGCGCAAGTCAGGAATATATGTATGAAACCAGACCAGATTGCAAGTAAGGGATGGTGGAGACTCGAAGGGGAGTAGATATCCTTCCCCCTGGACATCCACTACCAGATCTCTGCTCTGTGTCGCTGCCAAGTTGTCCATTGGTTCAACAGGCAACCCCCTAATTTCAGCAGCTGTTGGAGAGGAATGCTGCCCTTAGCATCCTCCTCCCTTCTCCTTATCATTTGCCCTTTCCTAGGCCAGGCAGGGGGCTGAAAGAAGCATGGCTGCACACCCTTCCTTACAGAGGCAGAGGAAGTCTGGGGAGCTTAACGAGGAGCAGAGGAAGTCCGGGCCTTCCACTTCCATTAAGTCGAAGGACCAACCAAACCGCTGCATTGCCTCACAAAGACCAAGAGCCACTGGCCACTGGCTGATGTACAAGAGCAACATTGTTGTCAGCATGCATCCTAACCACCACAGTCTCTACCTCACTACAAGGAAAGAGAAAGAGAGAGAGGTAACCACAGACCTTGTCCATTTCTGAGCACGAGTACCAGCTCTGGTCCAAGGTTCCTAGAAAATTAGGATAAAACTGCATCCCTCCTCTTAAGACCAGGTTGGACCATAGGTTTTGCCATCTGGAGGGCTAGGTATAATTGCTGTACCTCCAAACAGCAGCAGTCTCCTGAAGGAACCAACCATCCTCATCAAGGACATGACACCCTGATGAGGAGTTTATATTGTACGGGATACAGCAAGTGACCATAGGTCCAGCCAAGAGATTGCTTGGAGAGCAGCCATGGCAGTCAGCTCCAAAGCCACCACCTCTGTGTGAGAGAGAGAAATAAACTCTCAGAATGGAGGCTATCTAGTGAGACACCAGACACCAAGCACATCAGGTCCGGGTCTACCTGTGTCTGTATCACACTTGAATCTGGGACATTATGATGAGTTAGAGGCAGAGGAAGTAGCTTATTGGACTGGTTAGACCTGAATGAACTGTCTTGCCTGGAGACAATAGAATTCACCTGGTCCAAGACCTTGCCAGCAAGCTTGGACCATGGCCAACCAATCGAGGGACCAAGGTCTTTTTACAGACTCCACTTAGCCTCAATGATGGAGAAGCAATTTGCAGAAGCTGCCACTGTCCTTTCCTCTAAGTCATTATGCTGTCTGATCAGCTGAATGACCAGTTGAAACAGGCCTCAGTAACTCAGGAATGTTAGAGCTCTGGACAGAGGACCCTCAGGCCCTTGCAGTTCTCGAATATCCTGAGTTACAGTCAAACCTTGGTTTTCGTATACCCTAGTTTTCATACAATTTGGTTTTCGTCAACTTTTTTCATCAAAAATTTTGTCCCAGTTTTCGTATACCCACTCAGTAACTGTACAGTGGAAAATGCTCTGTTCCATACTCATCCACCTGACCACATGCCTCACAAAGCATCACGTGTTCATGACCTATTCTGCCTTTGTTTCTCGTTGAGTGAGCATCACCCTAAGCATTCATCGAAAACATTTCATAATAATCCATTGCTTTTTGTGCTTTTGATCAAGCGCAACTGCTAAATAAACCACCATGGGGCCAAAGAAAGTTCAGAGTACCAGCCCTTCGATAAAGAAGACAAGAAACATGATTGAATTCAAGAACGAACTCGGAGCAAAGTTCAGAATGTATAGGAAGTCAATATCAACGATCAGTTCTGTCTCGGTGAAGAAAAAAAGAAATCAAGGAAGCCGATATTGCGAAAGGGATAAATGCGCTAACAAAGCAGAGATTGCAAATATTCTATAAAATGTATTTTTTAAAATTTATTTTTGGGTGTCTGGAACTGATTAATGGGATTTATATTATTTCTTATCAAAATTATTGCTTCAGTTTTCATACGATTCAGTTTTTGTCAGAGTTTCTAGAATTTAGTATGAAAACCGAGATTCCACTGTACTCCCTCTGCAGGGGAGAGAAACTCCTCAGAGCCTCCAGAGGATCATTCAGCCAATTGGGCGTAAGACTGTTCAATCCTAGGACAATGCCAGGTTCGTGTGTCTTCATGAATGGACCGGGCAGGGCATGCAAACAGTCTGTGGGACCTGACCGGAAGCGTAAAGGATCCCTGTCACGGTCTGTGGACCTCTCCAATCCCCTCCTCTCATAGAAGCCCAAAGAGGTGGAGGGAATAGGTGAGGGTCCCTGGCATCCTCACCCAACCAACAGAAGACTGGGGCCTTCTCTGGGGAGCAAGACTGTGAACAGTCACCAATCCGCAGTGATGACACCCTCATGGGGTTGGGGAGAGTGGTCCCGCTCACACAAATGTGCTCTCGAGCATGCCACAGCCTTCTGAGAGGATGAAACCTCTACCAACAAGGAAGGCAAAGCATGGGACCTCATCGTCTTATCAGGGTGTACCCATGTAGAAACACATTCTCAGGACCCCTGGACTGTCAGTGTTTCAAAGTGGGAGGGGGATGAGAGAGCACCTTCATGCTTCCTCACCTTTTCTCGCTGGGCCATGCTGGCAGAGGGTTGTTGACCTACGTTACTGGTACTCCTATGTCTGAGAGATGCAGGTGTACCAGCTGCATCATTGCTAGAAGCAACGGATGCAGCATACTGCTACCAAGAGCCCTGTCAGTCCTCTCTGCAGAGGGGGCTGACTGCCAGAAGTCTTGCAAGGCTTTCCATAAAGAGAAAAATCAACCTTCTTCCACTTCTTGCTGACTAGCAGAAGAGGCTGAAGGGGAGGAAGCAGATGAACCTGGCAAAGACAAAGAAGAAGCAGATGACAACAACAACTTCCTCTTCCGTTTCCTCACTTTCTTCTTCAGGATTGCTGAGGTCAAAGCAATGACGAAGGAACGGAGGAGGACTGCCCTTAACTCCTCAAGACTCATCTCAGAATATATGTGAGGAGCTTCAGCATATGTAAGAGTGGTGTAGAAGCCAGTAGATAAGGTGACCATTGAAGTCATGGTGGTCAGAGGTTACAGTCACAGGAATCACAAGACTCACCAAAGCAGCAAGGTGACCCTATAAGGACTTCACACTAGGCTCCCTGAAGATCCGCAGGGAAGACCATAACTCCCTAAATTTCTTAGCATGCTCCAGTCCTGCAAGAACAGTCAGGTTAGTTGCAACAACTTCCTTTCGCCTAGAAAGAGAGTGTCCACCAGTGGAAGACTCTCCCTCCAAGTGAAACGCAGCCTCAAACAAGTTACCAGAGTGAACGTACTCTCCCTCTCACTGACTTCCCAACGATTGATCAGTGTGAGACAACGAAGGGGAGACGGCTCCCTTGGGATTTGAAAGAGCGGGTGGGAGTTTGCCGGTGGAAGGAAGGTGCTGAAGACCTCCTTCAGTGTCACCAGCGCAGTATTCCCCTCCAATGACACAGGTGAGGTCTTCCTAGCCATTTTCTCCTTTGCTACATACTTTACCCACTGTTCTGACAGCCACCTCCAGCAATCGAAACATGGATCCTCTCGATTACAAGAATGTTTTCTGAAGTATGTACACAGTGTACGTGGGTCAACTTCAATACTTGATGGGAATTTGCTTACATGGTCTGTCAATCCCTGGACAGCACCTGATAGTGAGAGGTTTCCTTGGTGTAGAGGAAGATGGTTTATTTGATTTATGGGTTTGACCCATTTCAAATCAAACACAAAAAATTTATCAAGGGGAAAAAGAAAAGAAAAACAAAATACTTTTAAACCACAGCACATGAAATAAGTAATTTTAAAGGTAGATGCAGAAATCTCTTTCGAAAGATATCTGCATCAATTTTGGCAAAATTAATAAATGTAAAGAGTGAATGTCAGACACACAGGTGGGCTGGGCTTCCCCTACCCATCAATTGTTAAGGACCCTGTCAGTAAGTTTTTAACAACCATTCCAGCTCATGTTTACAAGCTTATCCTAAAGAATGAAAGTTTGTATTTGTGCAGGAACAAATATGAACTGGTTTCAGTCACTGAGGCAGCACTGATTATTTGAGTTCATGGTCTCTTCTAACACATTTCCTGGAAGATCTTGTTATATACAATTACAATCCCTAAGGCAATTATATGCATCAAAGCTGCTAACTATTAGGATGGGGGCTTTGAGATTGGTTTATCAAATAATATTGTGTCCAACCTCTTAAATCTGGGAACTTAAATGGCACTGGAAGACCATGAAAATCCCAAAATATAGAATACTGTAACCCCTAAAAATAAACCCCATGTACAAATGTGTGCTTTGTTTAATTGGTATACAAATAGCCCCCACGGCCTACTAATCAAAGTGAAATCACTTTTTTATCATTGTATTACCAATTTGTCATTTTATAACTTGATACTGTAAAAAACAAAAATGGAGTTTGTTTGTCTTTTAGCCTACAAAAGAGGTACACTAACATCATAAGTCAAAGTCAACTTTTCAGAATCTGCAAAACCATTATGGGTGACTTTCATCTCCTAAACATTCCCATCTTCAGTGAAATTATTACTATGCCACTTTGTCATTTACTTTTGATTGTGAGGGTGATGAAATGACAACAATAAAAAATGCAGCAAAATCACCATGTGAAGTTGATACTTGTTGTTTAACATATACTAAACAATGCAAGAAAGCTCAACCAATTGAGGAAAATGGACACTAAATATTCACTAATGGGAGGGGAAGGATCAGAAACATTTTTGCATTTCTGATAAAGATTTATGGCACCTGCATCTGATCTCTAGCATCATCTGATCTCAAGGGCCATATTGAAATTGGTGAATGTGCAGAGATATAAATGAAATGATCAAAACCCTTGCTAAGTTCACCTATAAGTCTGTTCAAGCACTCTAAGAGTTTAGTATCACCATGCCTGTCAATGTCTCTTGTTTTGATTAAGAGTTCTAACTGAGAACCTTCTCAAGTGGACTCTTTCAAATCATATATTTATTCATTTAAAGTTAATATAAAAAATGATTTGACATACATTTTGAAAACAACAATTATTTTCACAAGAACAAAAGAGATATGGCATAATTTTTGCTGTTGGGAAGTTGTAAACAACAACGTCTGGAACAATTAGGTGTAGAACAAACTAATGGTAAATTCCAAACTCAAAGACAAACCCAGAAGTTCCCAGACCACAGAATGCCAGAAATTAAGAGAGATGTGATTACTTGCATTTCAAATTATTTAATTTTCATTTGGTCAATCATCTGAAGATGCTTTCAGAGGTAGTTATCATTTTCTATTTGCAACAAATGATTCTCAGAAAATTGTAAATTAATATTATTCAAAATTAATTCACATTTTCTTATCTTATTATGAATGTATATTGCACTTGCCTCCTCCTTCATGCAATGCTATTGCTAGTAAATAGTCACCTGTTGATGGTACTGGTTTCCTTACCTGTTGTAAACATAATGACATTGGTTCATAATCTTTATAGGCATTGTAATTCCCCAAGGTGTAATCTGGTCTTAACACCATTCATATTCCACTGGATTATAATTACTGAAGGTTTCAAGCAAGAGTGATCAGATTTTTATGGTTTACAAAAGCTGATATTTAACCATTTATCTTATACCTGGAATTCAATATTTGTTCTTTAGAAATTTCAGTTTTATAATTACAGTCATTTAGTATTCTTAGATTCATAGTTAGCAAATATGTTTCTTTTTCTGGGTCTTGTCCCTGATTTTTGCTAGTTGTTATCTACTTATGATGGACAACATGTACCAAACCCATCAATGCACATGCATCCTTTATCATGGAACTTACTTTGTATTTGCAGCACCCCATTTCCATATTTTTTGAGAACACTGGTCTGGAAAGATAGTCTTTTGTTTGCATTCTTGCTTTTAGTGCAGAGTTCAATAAGCCTGTATTACATCGGCATGTTCATGTGTTTACATCTCTTGTTTTTTTCCAAACAAAGTTGTGCCACCAAACACTGCAATAGGTTAATTGCACCCAATTTTGATCTATAGTAGCTTTCACAGCTTATATCTTGATTCTCAGTGGGCATCTATACTGATTGGTTTAGTCACCCAGAAGGTGAAGGATTAATCTTGTCTGATTCTTGATATTGACTGTTGTCTTCTTTTTTTTTTTGGCAGATGGACTAGTTTCACTTCATTGCTAATCTTCTATTCCTTGTTTTCAGGCCAGTCCGTTCAGCGATGAAATTCCATTACAGCAGAAAGTGCAGGTATGTCATGCTAGATATTCCAGAACCCTGCTTTCAGAAACCCATAATCACAGCTGATCAGCCAATCTATGAAGACGTCGGTATAAAGAAGGTGCAGTGGCACTGGCCTGACAGTATGGCTCGAAAGATCTCTCCTATCAAAACCCCTGAATTGAGATGTGAGCAATGACATTTCTTGTACACTTCACCATGGCAGTGGTTGGACAGGAGCTCTGGTGGACCAGGAGTTCCATTTTCTGGAACTGACAAATCCTTTCTTTGTGTCAGCTGCAATTTGGATTATTTTCTACATCTCAGATGGCATCAGGTTTTTCAGCCTCTAGTTTGTACAAACTTCTGAGGTTTTTGTTCTGTTTACTGTGCTGTTTTGGCAAACAACAATTTCATTAGAGTTTGAGGTGGTGTGACCTGAAGACAGCAGAGTCCACAGTTCCACTTCTGGCACATGGTGCTGTCTTCTGTTCTTGTGATATTGTCTCCTGATAGGTCCTTTGAACCAATTTTGTTCTCTACTGCCAGGTGGTTGCATGAGCTGGCTCCTCCCTTTTCTTTTCCAACAACATTTCAAACTTGGTCTTGGCTGCCTATTCACCTTAGGGACATGCTTACCCAGAGAGTTCCCACCCAGAGTTGCACAAGGAGTTTTATTTTGCTTGCAACTTTGTTGTGCACAAGACCAGTCGCCAGTTCTCAGCAATGGCTCTTGACCAAGCTCATGAGCAGATTTTGATTTTAATTAAGGCTGATGGTATATTGTGGTGTAGGGCTTGACTGAAGATCCCCTTGCACTGAGAAGATGGATGGTTGGCCCAGGGAGATTTGCATCCCTCCGGTGTCTGCATTTTTGAGAGGTTCAAAGTAAGTTCTAATGAGCAGACAACAACCATGAACAAATGTGTTTCCTCTAGGCTAGTCGACATTCTTGATCCCGGTCAGCAAAAAATTCTCTGTCATTGGCTTTGCCACCCTTTGGAAGTCCTTTTCAGGAAGAACCAGGATCTGTTTCCATTGACAACAAAGACATTGCCCACCCCCAGCTCAGCAGAACTTCTACAGACACACCTTGACAGAGGCTACCCTTCCAAATTTGGAGGGAAGGATGCAGTTTTCAGACTCTCCCTTGGCAAACAATGCAGTCTCCTTCTATGAGCCGCTAAACCCCTCCAGAACTGAGCCTTCAGGCAAGAAGCTGCGCCTGATGGAACAGTCAAAGTTCAGAAACTCCTGAAGGAGGATTGCCAGCCTCCCAAAGCTATTTATATCCTGTCAGAGCTGTGTTGTGATTGCAGGTTTTCTTCCAGCACGTTCGAATCAAACATTCCATACCTTCCCTTAGTGAGGCTCGTGGATAGGGTGAAATGTATGTCAGAAGTCTCATGTTATGACCTCGGTCCTGGAGAGTCATGTTTCACTAGAAGACAAAGAACCAAAGACTGATGTCATTGTAGATGGACCCTCCGGCTTTGGTCCATGCCTTGCCACCAAAGAAATTATTAAAGATTATTGTTATTATTATTATTATTTTTATTTTTATTTTATTTTTCATTAATTTTAGATAAATCTGTTTATCACATCATCACATCTTTATTTGATGTATACAATGATCCAGCCTCAAAGCTGAGACCAGGCTCCAACGTTTTCAAGGCAGCCCTTATGGTTAGTTCCTGGTGACAGACAAGAACATTCCATCCAACTGGCTGCAAGCCTCCTTCCACACGATGCCAACAAGACAGAGTTGGCCCAGTTCCTGGCAGACAAAGTTGCCCAGATGTCTTGCCACAAATGTTGTCATTGCCACGAAAGGGTCTGATGTCCTCAGCACTCATGAGGCTAGTCTTCAGGGACTGGAAAGACTGCTCTCATGAGGAGCTGACACCCGCATCTTTCTCCATGCCAAATATGCCACAGAACATGGAGCCAAGACCACGCTGGTTAAAGCAAATGACACAGATGTTCTTGTTTGGCAC
The DNA here is from genome assembly GCF_040412425.1 of Macrobrachium rosenbergii. Taxonomy (NCBI): domain Eukaryota; kingdom Metazoa; phylum Arthropoda; class Malacostraca; order Decapoda; family Palaemonidae; genus Macrobrachium; species Macrobrachium rosenbergii. The sequence continues at coordinate 43,790,130 of NC_089793.1, forward strand.
CCCGTTGGTTGTCAGTGCTTTGCTCCACTGCTCAACCATCTAGGATAGTCGAAAGTGATGGTGGCTTTTGGCCAAGGCCAGAGCCTCATATTGTATATTGTTTGCTGTTCATGACCTGGCTTTTCTCTGGGCCTAACTGAATTGCTGGTTTCTTCCATGCGTCACAGGCTGTGAAGAAGTCAGCCTTCCGAGCCCTCCGGCAAGAAGGCTGCCTTCAGACATGGAACATCTTTCCAGAGGCCTCCACTGTGTTCTCCAAACTGAGTCACTTGCCTCTCAGAGTGGAAGAGAGTGACCTGAAGGTCCTGGAGAGGTTTGTCACCCTTATCATCCAGCAAATCCAGCACTGCTGGCACTGTGCCACCTCTAGACTTGGATATCCTTTGCCAGAAAACAAAGAGGATATGAGGCCATTCCATCTCAACCAGGAACCAATCCAACACACCAAGCCGTGCAGGTGGTAAGTGGTGGCTGGTTGGATGTTGGGGCAGGCCACCCTGTTTGAGCCACAGCCAGAGAACCCTTTGCAGGTTTTGGATGGCTTCCTCTGGGAAGATGGCAAGTCCTCTGCTAACCCCAACTTGAAGTTAGCCAAGAGTTGCCAACAGCTTACCAAATGTGGATGCAAAGAAGGCTGTTCCCCGGAAAGGCAAGTGCTTCAGGACCTGGGCCTTCCGGGAGCAGCTCTGTTCCTCCGCAAATGTGAAGTCTAGATAAAACCATTGCCCTCTCTTCAGTAGATAACAGGCTTGCCAGAATCCAAAAAGTTTCATGGATGACCTAGACTTCTTATCCTTGAAAGATAACTGATAAAGGTGTAGGTTGAGAGACCATACTGGCATAGATTGGTTGCCCAGTCCAGCAGAACCTTCTTTTCTTTTATCCCCGACAGTCTTAGACCTCAATGTTGTATGTCCATAACCATTACTATTTCAGTTGGCCATCCAACACGATTAGTTAAACTGTACAGTTGACATGAATATACCATTAAATAAAAACAGTTGGTTCTTCCCCCGTCTCTTGCCCCTTATCCAGGCTGTGGGCTAGAAAAAGCTTTTATGGCAACAATTTTCCTAGGGAGACATCTTGGTTACAATTCATTTAGTAAGGGTTTTCAATAAAATGTGACGGAGTGGCAGGCAGAAACATTTTTGAACCTAAAAGGCAATTTTAAAAAAAAACTGGCATATTCCATCCAATAGATGCTTGGAAACCAGTGAATCTCAACATAGATGGCATGCTTTTTGAAAAATAGCCGCAATCTTGGAAACAGGTGGCCACTTCCTTTTCTAAGAGAAGTAGTCTTAGGAATGTTTGTGCCACTTTCACTGTCTTGGACCCCTTCACTATCTGAACGATTTTTACAGCAATCTGCTGCACTAAAAGAGCGGGTGGGAGTTTGCCGGTGGAAGGAAGGTGCTGAAGACCTCCTTCAGTGTCACCAGCGCAGTATTCCCCTCCAATGACACAGGTGAGGTCTTCCTAGCCATTTTCTCCTTTTTCCAGGTTCTACTTTACCCACTGTTCTGACAGCCACCTTCCAGCAATCGGAAACATGGATCCTCCAGACTGGAATGCAGGAATGTTTTCTTTGCCGATGTACCATCCGCCACGAGCCAACAACTTGATGGGAATTTGATTACATGGTCTGTCAATCCTGGACAGCCCTGATAGTGAGGTTTCAAGCGTTAGGACCGATGGTTTATTTGATTTATCAGTTTGACCCATTTCAAATCAAACACAAAAAATTTATCAAGGGGAAAAAGAAAAGAAAAAACAAAATACTTAAAACCACAGCACATGAAATAAGTAATGGTAAAGGTAGATGCAGAAAGCGGAAAAGATATCTGCATCTGACGGCAACCGAAAGCAAAGAGGAATGCAGACCGACAGGTGGGCTGGGCTTCCCCTACCCATCAATTGTTAAGGACCAACAGTAAGTTTTAACAACCATTCCAGCTCATGTTTACAACCTTATCATAAAGAATGAAAGTTTGTTTTGTGCAGGAACAAATATGGTTGCAAGGGGAGGAAGAGGCAGCAAGTCCCCCCATAGATTTGAGTTCATGGTCCCCTTCTAAGGCCATTTCGTGGTAGATCTTGTTATATACAATTACAATCCCTGAGAGAACACAGGTATATGCATCAAAGCTGGTAACTATTAGGACCTTCAGCCCTTGGGCACACTGTCAAAATCCAAAGGATAATTACAGTGGATTTAGTATTCTTAACCAGGTTTTCATTACCCAGTTTCAATTTCTGGGTCTTGTATCTGATTTTCAACAAATCGATTTATGTGCCTGCCTTTATGTACCAAATGGTCAATGCACATGCATCCTTTACCATGACTTACTTTGTATGTTGCTTCATTATTTCTATATTTTTTGGAATTTCTTAGTCTGTTTATTAGATAGTCTTTTGTTATATTCTTGCTTTTAGTGCAGAGTTCAATAAGCCTGTATTACATCGGCATGTGTCATGTGTTTACATCTCTTGTTTTTTACCATGAATTTTAGTTGTGGTAAGTATTGGTGATAGGTTAATTGCATATTAATTTTGATCTATAGTAGCTTTCCTTTAGTTATATCTTGATTCTGAGGTGAGGCATCTATACTGATTGGTTTGCTACTCGTGAAGGTGAAGGATTAATCTTGTCTGATTCTTGATATTGACTGTTGTCTTCCTTTTTTTTTTTGGCAGATGGACTAGTTTCACAGTCGTTATTAATCTTCTATTCCTTGTTTTTAGGGCAGTTCTTTCTAATGGTCTTTTCCAATAGTCTTGAAGTTGAGAAATTATTTTGGTGGTTTTATTCTAATTCTTCTTTGATGTTTTGGTTAATTTCCTAAACTCCCCTTTTTGGGTCTTTAATGCTATACTCTTTTTAGATTGCATTTTCTTCATCAATCCTTGTTCTAATATTCTTTTATCTTGTTTACTTTTTGTTTGTTCAACTTCACTTATAAGAATTTCTTCTGGTTACCTTTAAGGGTTACAGCTTAGTTCACATATTTTGTTACAGGATCATTAAACTCTGGTACATTCAGTTCCAGTTTTGCTCCACTTATGCACATTACAGTTCTATCTTGAAGTATTTTTAATTCCATTGCTGTTTATATAATGAGCACATTCTTTAGATCTTGAGTGATGATGCTGACCAGTTTATGCACATTGGTTCACCACAGTATTACTTTGCTGTGTGATCATTCAGGCCACAGTATGCACATCTTGAGCTGCTAGGGCATCTCTTTGCTCCCTGTCCTAACTTACCACAATTTTTACATCGTCAAAGTTGGTTTAGGTACATCTTCATTTTTGGGCTATATGATTGTTCCTTGTACAATATTCATTGCGTCATGTTTCATCACTTTAACTTTTGCGCTATCCATAGACTGCACTGCAAGATAACTTCCGGATTGATTTTTGTTGTTGCTTCAATCAACCATGTTTTCATTATTATCTGTCTGAATATCCTTTCAACAGCTGAAAGTCTATTCAACAGATAGTTTTCAAGTATTATTGATGATATTTGATTTTCAATTTCTAATATTAAAAACCTTGAATTCTCATTTCCAAATATAGAATCAAAACTTGTCAATGTTGGATCCTGCCTGAATTTAGTTTTTCTTTCTGCTTTTACTTCAAAAGTTTTCAAAGTTACTCTAGTTTATTTTTTGTTAGATTGTGAGAATCAAAAGGGAGAATCACGGGTGCAACAGAGGTCAAATAATTAGGATTAATATTCATAATATGGAAAGCTTAAAATTCATTCAGGATAGCTTCCCTATGTCCAGGGTGGCCCTACAAGAGGAGGGGCAATAGTGCTGCCTTTGAGAAAGCAGCTGTCCTGGGAGACCCACCTAAATATAAACCGTACCCTCAGTGCCTTAGAGTTGCAGTCCGTCAAGGTCAGGCCTTGCTCTGAAGACAAGGTTCAACAAAATGTTTCCCTCACTCAACCATATCAGGTACTCTAGTTTTGAGAGAGGGAGAAGTAAATCGTCACCTCTGCTCTCCATCAGAGTTTCAAGAGCAGAAATTTTCACGGTCCAAGTAACTTTAGAATCATCTTTTTGATATATAACTTAAGGAAGAATACACTTATTACTGAGAGAAGAAATAGGCATGACTACAATATGGTAGGTCAGCAGCTGAGGTACAAGGCTTCCAAGATTTCGATGTCTAAAGTCATGAAAGCATTGGGACATTACTTGCTACCCTCTACGCCAACATTGGCAAAAAAAAAAGAGAGAGAGAGAGAGAGCACTAACAACACTAACATGACTTCTGCTTATTCCCAACTAGTGCCAGGAAGCAATAAAATCAAAACTTTCAAAACACTTTGCAAAAAGTATTAAAGGTATATACACTATAATATTACATTACATGAATAATAAATACCCAGAACATAACAGCAGTTACTCCTATACTGGAATAAAATAAAGTCTGTAATTAGAAAAAGTCATTACTGTCACATCATTTACCAGTTACATCACTCAACCAAATAACCTCATATTATGGGATAACTTAGCTTCTTCTTAAGGTAACTGAGGTGTCTGGACATTCGAATGCCACAAATTTGGGGTATTTAACCCTTAAACGCCGAGCCTCTATTTACAAAAATGTCTCCCATACGCCAGCGGCGTTCAGGAGTTAGCACTGAAGCGGAAAAAAAGTTTTTTTCAAAAAATCACAGCACACTTAGTTTTTAAGATTAAGAGTTCATTTTTGGCTCTTTTTTTGTCATTGCCTGAAGTTTAGTATGCAACCATCAGAAATGAAAAAAATATCATTATCATATATAAATATTGAAATATATGACAGCAAAAAAATTTTCATATATAATTTTATACAAATCGCACTGTGAGCAAAACGGTTAAAGCTAACGGATTATTTTTTTCTTTGTATTGAACACTAAAATTGCAATGATTTTGGTATATAACAAATTGTAAAACGATCAAAGCAACACAGAGAAAATATTATCACAATATGATGCATGAATCTGTAATCATGGACGAAAAAATGTTTTTTTCAAAAATTCCCCATAAATCGAAATATTGTGCTAGAGACTTCCAGTTTGTTGAAAAATTAAGCTAACTGATTGAATATTACTAGACTGTAAGTGTTTTAGCTTACAATTGCAGTTTTTGACCATTTCGGTCGAGTTGAAGTTGACCTAAGGTCGAATTTTTTCTATTTATCGTATTTTATATGAAAATATTTCAAAACTGATAAAAGCTACAACCATGAGTTATTTTCTGTTGTATTCTACATGAAATTGCGCACATTTTCATATATAAAACTTTATGTAACGACTAATATAAAACTGTGCAAACATTACGACAAAGTGACGAAAGAATTTCTGAGATGTTCGGCCGTACTCGCGGACGTAAGGAAAATGTTTTTTTCAAAAATTCACCATAAATCGAAACATTGTGCTAGAGACTTCCAATTTATTGCAAAATAAAGGTAAATGATTGAATATTACTAGAATGTAAGAGTTTTAGCTTACAATTGCGTTTTTCGACCATTTCAGTCGAGTTAAAGTTGACCGAAGGTTGAAATTTTGGCAGTTATCGTGATTTATGTGAAAATATTTCAAAACTGATAAAAGCTACAACCATGAATTATTTTCTGCTGTATTCTACATGAAATTGCGCACATTTTCATATATAAAAGTTTATGTAACGACTAATGTAAAACGATGCAAACATTACGACAACGTGATGAAAGAATTTCTGAGATGTTCGCCGAGTTACCACAAGCAGATGTAAGGAAAGTTTTTTTTTCAGAAATTCACCATAAATCGAAATATTGTGCTAGAGACTTCCAGTTTGTTGCAAAATGAAGGTACATGATTGAATATTACTAGAATGTACGAGTTTTAGCTTATAATTGCGTTTTTTACCATTTTGGTCGAGTTAAAAAGTTGACTGAAGGTTGAAATTTTGGCAGTTATCGTGATTTATATGAAAATATTTCAAAACTGATAAAAGCTACAACCATGAGTTATTTTCTGTTGTATTCTACATGAAATTGCGCACATTTCCATTTATAAAACTTTATGTAACGACTAATATAAAATGGTGCAAACATTACGACAACGTGACGAAAGAATTTGTCGCGGACGTAAGGAAAAAGTTTTCTTCAAAAATTCATCATAAATCGAAATATTGTGCTAGAGACTTCCAATTTGTTGCAAAATGAAGGTAAACGATTGAATATTACTAGAATGTAGGAGTTTTAGCTTACAATTGCGTTTTTTTACCATTTCGGTCGAGTCAAAGTTGACCGAAGGTTGAAATTTTGGCAGTTATCGTGATTTATATGAAAATATTTCCAAACTGATAAAAGCTACAACCAAGGGTTGTATTTTGTTGTATTTTACATGAAATTGCACACATTTTCATATATAAAACTTTACGTAACGGCTAATATAAAACAGTGCAAAAATTACGACAAAATGACAAAAGAATTTCTGAAATTTTCAGCAGAGTTACCGCGCGGACGTAAGGAAAAAGTTTTTTTCAAAAATTCACCATAAATCGAAGTATTGTGCTAGAGACTTCCAATTTGTTGCAAAATGAAGGTAAATGATTGAATATTACTAGAATGTAAGAGTTTTAGCTTACAATTGCGTTTTTCTACCATTTCGGTTGAGTCAAAGTTGACCGAAGGTTGAAATTTTTTGTAGTCGACGTACGGTATGTCCACTTGGCACCCAACAGACAATTTTAGTCGACGTATAATACGTCCAGTAGGCGTTTAAGGGTTAATACAGTTATGGATTTGTGCAAAAATGTGGATTGGCCAGCAGACATTACCCTATTACAAACTCACTTCAGCACAATCTTGCTTCAAAAGGCAGTCAAGTCTTTTGTAAACAAACAAAATATAAGTTTTTATAAAATACCATGGGTATGTGTGACAGACTACAAGGCACAAGACAAATTGCTCACCTCAAATGATAGGCCATCAAGCTGTTCCAAGAGACGCATAAAATCTTCATTTACACCTAGTAACTCTTTCCTCAATTTACTCAATGCTTCTCCACAATGTTTGGAATCTAAATATCCATTATGGATACCATTAACCTGAGGGATGATATCATTAAGCTTGCTCTCAACTCTGCTACAGGAATTTTCGATCTGAAATCAAGAACGTAATAAGTGGCAAAGAGAAAGCTAACATATTTCACTGCATCCTTAAACAAATGAACAACATAAAGCAATTAATTCAATGAAATCAAAGTATCCAAAATATGTACACTTTTCAGTTTAATGTAAATACCTGTTTACAACAAACTGTTTCATATTTGCCTTATTTTCATCTCATCCTGGCAAGTTCTACTAGCAGTTTCAAAATGCCCTAATAACACTACCTATCAGCAGTGGGAAACAGCAGCAGTTTCTCCCCTTGGGAAGGAGTACTGCCTACAAAGTGCCTTTCATAACACATTAACTGTAGAGCCAGTAATCATGTTTTCTATGGCAACCTTTCTACTGTCAACAGCACTGCTTTCTACCTCCTTACTTTTCTCATCTGCTCTCCTTGGTTGCTTCCCACCTAGATGCAACACTTCTTTATCTTGACTCAATTTTCATTTTCTGGGCTCGACCTGTGTCACCCAGTGAAATAATCCATTAGCACTGATTTCCAGGTATAAGTATTGTCTTCCCCCAGAAATAGATTTTTCCTTTGTCAAAATCCCTTTTTAAGTGTTATAAACCAGGCCTTTGGCTGATACTATGAAAGCCCAAAAAGGACTCAATTGTCTGGTTAAACTCCAACAGAATAATAATACTGTAACAAGGTAGCATCCAAAGTATACTGTGGTGTAACATCTTCCTCCACCTGCTGGTTTAGCCGTTATGCATGGCCGTGGCTAGTTATGAAAACTAGATGGGAGTGATGAAAACTAGATGGGAGTGATGAAAACTAGATGAGAGTGGAATGTGTCTGGAGTTCACAGTCAACTGATTTGCAGCCAATAAACATAACACAGTTAAAATAATACTGGAAGGATTTATATGAAAAGCACTTCACAAGTATCAAAAGCTACTGAAAAAGTAGGACTGCAGACATATCTGTACTGTATATGCATCTCATTGACTGAGGCTCTAGAGCTACTATATACAGAAGCAGACTTTAACTCAACACTTTGTACCTTTGTTGCCATATTAAATACACAACATTTACTAGCCATTAATTGCAAGCTGCTTCAATACATGACTGGTTTACTAGAAAAACTACAGCTTACTATTTGCAAAGTTATTAATACTCACAAAGCAAACAATGATGGACTGACAATTCTATATTAATGATTAATTGAAAGGGAAACCTACGAGCTTGAGGGTAAAGATGACCATAAACATATTAAAGAAGGTTCTTACAATGCTTCTATGTATGCTCAGTTAACAACCTCCTTAATAAGGTAATCATTTTCATGGACATTGGACAGTGAGGAGCAGAAGTGGTAACACAGCCAGAAATAACATTTCCTGGCAAATGACTTGCCTTCAAATAACTTACAAACAGCAAAGCAAAATGTTGCCCTTGTCCTTCCCTGCGAAGTCTGAACATCAGGTGCCTCTAAGCACTATAAGAGAACTCTGAAACATTCTTCCAGCCCCCAGATGCACTTCCCTTTAACTCTTTCATTTTTATTTCAATTCAGTTCTTACTTTTCTAAATTGCTGTCCAACTCTCCAACCTTAACATTTTCACTGACTTCTAATGATACAAAGCATTCCAGATAATTCCAATAATCCTATACATGATCATCATATGCACAGAACTAGGAGGCTATAAGAGTGAGGAGATCACTTTCTTATATGTAAAAATTGATTATATAATGTTCACACCAAGCTAGGCTCTATTCACAGTACCTTTACTGATTGATAGTCCTTATGGTACAGGAGGTGGTGTGTTTATCAAAGTAGTAAAGGTGGTAAATATCTGCATAGTATTCCAGTTTAATCCAATGTAGAGAGACATCAGTCCCAAAACCCACTCCTAGGTAGGCATGGGAACAGATTGGATTAAATTAATTGTCTCTTAGAGAAGTTGTCCTTCTCAACACAGTGCTGAGTGGGGATGCAAAAATACAAAAACTATGTCAACTACCTTAGAGAACTCCTTCCTCTAGGCATTTCCTTACGAAGTATCACATAAATAAATGGTAGTAATTCTTCTTTCAGTCCCAAATTATGAATCATACTATGGATTCCTTGTTTCAAAGAGGTATCAGGCCAAAATAACAGTGGCACAATAAAATACTATTTTTTTCAAAATACCATCCAAGTCCTGCACTGACCATCTTTTCAATGATCTTAAATGGACTGGATGTCAATGCAGCTTCTGCTGCTAAATACTTGTTTGCCAAGTTTCAAAAGTTAAAATTATTGCAAGTTCCCAAATCATTGGGTAACTGGTGTCATGTCATATTCTGTTGATGATTCTTTAAACTGAAGAGTTTTGAGTTCTAAGATACATGTATAATCATTGCATACCGAATTTCATCACAGCCAGGATCCATATCATTACAATTTGCTAAAGCTGAATCAAACTCACTTTCAGAGAATGGAAGGTTGTAAAATTCCTCTTCATGTGAGTAAAATTAAGAGATTTTTGTACATTACATCTATACTGTTAGACCAGAGCAAGAGCAGCTTCAGACTTCAATTATATTTTGGCAATGTTCATCTCTACTCATGTATTGACCTTTCATTTCCATAACTACAGATGGACCTTGAGTGAATTTTCCTGGCACTTCCCCTACTTTCTACCCAACAACAATGGTGGAGTTCTGCTATTTACTTGAGTGAATTTTCCTGGCATTTTCCCTACTTTCTACCCAACAACAATGGTGGAGTTCTGCTATTTACATAGGAAAGATAAACTGCATTTATCTGGTTGTCTTGCAGCTCTATGTAAAACCTGAAGTTTTGATGACCAACAAGGGACTGGTCACTGCTGGCATAAACCTGTGGTTTTTGGAATAGAATTAATGCCTGCTGTATAAAGAGTTCCACTGAGAAAGTCAATCGAAGTACCTATACAGTCACCACCCTACTTATGAACGAGTTACTTTCTGGGCAGCTAATCGTATCTTCAATTTTTCATAAGTAGTTTTTAATATGTAGTGCATAAATTTTGCTGATGTTTACATTCTTGAGTTAACTTGCGAGTCATAGATTATACTACTTTCACTGCATTTTTAAATCATGCAGTATTATAAAGAATTACTTTGGATGCCAGAAAGGTAAAAAGATTCAAGCAACATTCAAAATTTAGTATTTTTTTCATGCTTTCAAAGTCATGAACTTGGAGACAATTTCGCAGGAGCAGTACCTGACATTGGAAGTTCAAAAAGTGAACAATGCACACTGCCATCTTTTGATAAAAATGCATACTAAACGTTTCCTATGGGGAGAGGAAATATAGAAAATGGGAATTCATCCCAGAATGAGTTAAATCAGGGAGACAGAAATAAGTAAGAATATTTTATGATTATGAACGAGTATTCTCATGATTTTAAGAAGAATACATGAATACATGGTAGTTAATCATGAAAATACTCGGGATAATCAGAGAAGGAGTTAAAGGAACAGGTTCTTCTTCTTCCTTGTATTCTTCTGTTCTCAGCAAAATTTCTTACTGGCAGAATAGGTGAGCACAGCAAAATTTGAATTTGTGACCATCTGTTCGTATCTATGAATGTTTGTAACTTTAATAGGGTGGTGACTGTAACTCTGAACTCATCTGCAATGCCTACAATTTCACAGAGCTCTTGAAATCTTTTTCAGTCACCTTTGACAAGATTCCAAATTGGTGATCTCTACACTGCTGGACTATTGATGGTATCACTAATAATTGGTGATTCATCACTAGTATGCCACACATCCAATGTTCTTCAGTTAACATCAATACGGGAAGTTAGAACTCATTTATGACATATTAATACAAGACAAAGTGCCTATTTGCATAGGTTCTCCTGTATTAAGGATACCAATATTCTCTTTTTCTATGAGTGATGATATATTTCCACTCATATTTGCCAAAACATCACCCCACAAAAGTGGTCTATCGTTTATTCAACAAAACATCACTTCAAAGGATGTCCATCATTAAGGATGCCCATCATTATATCACCTATGGGGTGAAATGTTGAGGGAGTTGATAATCACCTCAGCCACACCATCACATGAAAATGTCATGTGGAAGTAATTTAAGGAGCATATGGTGTATCTTCTTCTTAAATAAATTTGTACTGCCCCTGCCTACAAAGGAGTATGCAAACTAGAAGGTATTTAGAGAATATCAAGGAATATGTACAAAGACTTCTGCCTTGACTACCCATTTTGTGGACCACGGGGATTCCTTAGCTAACATATTCCTGAAGACTGAGTATTAATGTCCAAATGACTCTCATGTAGATATACAATTGCATGGCAAATGATTGCAAATTAGCAGCTTCAGCTCTGTATTTGTCCCTCAAATCATGAGAATTCCACTGAAGAATTGAGCATGAGATAAAGTTTTACTTTCTAGATGGCACGTAATCAAAGCCTTCTTAGCAAGACTTCTTGATATACAGTATTATGGCTCCCTAATGACAGCTTTATCAAACATGACATTGTAAGACCATGCATGGTCTGAAGATCTCGCATACACAGTATGTATGGGTTACTCATGCCCCTCCCTGTGCATCTACTTGGATCCATGGGGGATACTGTCCCCAGCAACCATGCACATACAATCCCATGAAAGAGCACATGCAGACCATGCAGAGCAAGCAAACTCATCCACTGATTATCCAAAAGGATCATGTTTGGAAGCGACTAGTAGTCCCCTCATCTAAGGGTGTAGGTGCTAGAGCACCTGCCCTGCCAGAGGCTCTACACTCACCTCCCCTGCCAGAGGCTCTACACTCACCTGCCAGCTTGTGAGAGGACTTAGACTTTTCCTCCTTCTTCTTCCTATATGGAGGAAGGAAAACCAAGGATGAAGAGGAGGAAGAAAACAAGCTTGATGAGGAAAATGTCGGGAGCACTTCTTCTCTTTCCCCTCTCAAGTCTTGCTGGTCAAGGCAGGAACCAAAGATATCAGAGCAACTTGAGGATCTGCCACTGGAAGCACTACTGCTACAGGAGGTTCCCCTCCTTCATGGTAGCAGAGAAAGCAGGAGCAGCTGGAGACAGAGGGAGGAGTAGGTGATGGAGAGAGTTCCTCCTCTTCAGCTAGGTTGCCTAGGAACACTGCAAAAGACGGACTACCAAGAATAATCAACATGGGCCAAATCTTTTCCTGGTACTTCAAGGGTAACATCATCTTTGTATCTGGAAAGTCAGACGCAGATAAATTTTAGAGAGGGTGAGGCTACTTCTGAGGATGAGGTAGACTGGGGGCGCATCAGCTCCAAAAAGAAGTCATCCCCTGAAAACAGCAAGTGACCAGAGATCCACATCACAAGTACTAGCCCCAGAAGGGAGGAAGCACTACCAGCAGACAGCAGTAGATTAGGAAAGGAAGGGGGAGAAAGAAAGGAACCAAAGGGATTCGGCAGTATCATCAGAGGTGTGCTTTCTCCTAATGATGCTAGCAAATCCTTCTTGTCCTTCTTCCCTCTACCAAACTTCTACCACTGAGAAGCCCAGCCACGTTGCCAACACACTCCTTCTAGGGAATGAATGAGTGCAGGCCTTCCCCCTACAAAAGGAACAGTACCTATGAGGTCAATGATTACAGGAAACATGAAATGCCCAAAAGGATACATACACCTTTCCCAATGGCGTTGTTCATGTTTTTTCTCCATTAGCATGGAAAAAACAAATAATAAAACACATAAGTAAAACAAATAGTTTTTTATAGTCATCAAACCATTCAATGGCAGGAGGAAGAGAGAGAGAACACAATCAGATGTCCACTCTTCACAGCTGCCAAGAAAAAAGGAAATGGTGACCTATAACTAACTGTTCATGACCTTGTTACCAAGTTCGACTGCTCCAGCTGACACTGAAGATAACCTGATATAAAAGGCTCTGGTTTGTATCTGTATTTTAAGAACAATTCTAACCCTAAATAGAATCACAAAGAGAAAATCTTCAACTTTTAAATTACCCATTTCAACACAGTTATCATTCATTATCACCAATATTATTATTATATTATTATTATTATATTAAAATAGTTTTACCAGACCACTGAATGTTTATGACTGGATTCATTGCAAATGTTGAAGTTTCCACATAACTTCACTGTTCAATTAATTTCCAAAACTTAATAGCACTACTGATTATAATCAGGACATTCACACAGAGATGTTTGTTATCATTACTTTACACTCAGGAGCAGGGTTTTGCAGATTATTCATTATGAGTCCATATGTTTGAGAAGAATAGCCTATTCAGAGACTTGTCAGAATTACTTGCTCATGTATCTCTATGGTATGATGAACTCCATTTTTCAACACCAGGTTTTATTTGTTTTAATTTATTATTTTCAGGTTCTCCATTCCATACATTTTGCCATTTACACGCAGTCCCCGGTTAACAGTGGGGGTTCCATTCCCAAAACACTTCCAGGTGCCTAAAATCGCTTACCGTCGATGAAAATCTGGTTAACGACGTCATTAGCCAACCAGCGATACAGTAAACCCCTGTATTTGCGGGGGGGGGGTGCATACCACAAGCCCCGTGAATAGTTAAAACCTGCAAATAGTTAACAAACCCCCTTAAAAGCACTTATAACTGCCTATCTTCAAAGTTCAAATACCAGATGTATACCTTAAACTAACATCCTACATCAAATATACCTTAAAACTACAGTATTATCCTATTACTGTATTAATCTTTGAAATTATATTATTAATATTTCAAAGTCATCTTAATCATTTTACCCTTAAAAATACATACGTATGTACTTCTAACCCTTCCAGCCAATAAGAGAGAGAGAGAGAGAGAGATCTTTCTATCAACCACTCTCCCTTTCTATCTACCTATCTATCTCTCTCTATCCATCCCACATCCCTCACATTCTGAGCTTGAGAGAGAGAGAGAGAGAGAGAGAGAGAGAGAGAGAGAATTTTTCAGTATCCTTCATAGCTATTTTATTTGACCACCAAGTGGGCAACATACTATTTGACCACAAAGTGGGCAACATTCTCTACCCTTTGCAGTCAATATGTTAAGATAAACTGACAGATTACAACCCCCCTCATTCCAAGCTTCGGAGAAGGCTGGGAATCAATATGTTTTCTTTATTTACTATAGAAATGCATAAATGTTGTAATTATAGCATGGAAAACATGAAGAAATTAATAACGCATCACATTTATCTATAAATCTACAGTATACAAAACAAATAAACATATATGTTACATATTCATAAAAAATTTATCTGAGAGAGAGAGAAAGAGAGAGAGAGACTCTTTGGACAGGTGCTAACCCTTTTTTTTTATGATGACAGTTACGCCGTCATCCTTCCCCTAAGTCGGATACAGAAAAAGATCAGGGATTGAACCAAAATCTTCCTAATTCACTATATTTTCCTTAAAGAATTGATATTTTGCTGTTTACATTAATATTAATATTTGAAAATTAGTAAATAATTTATTTATCATATGAAACACATAAACATACATATTACATATGCATAAAAATTCTCTCATCTCAGTGAGAGAGAGAGAGAGAGAGAGAGAGAGAGAGAGAGAGAGAGAGAGAGAGAGAGAGAGAGAGAGAGAGAGAGAGAGAGAGAGAGAGAAAATTATTACTTTTATTATTTAATGTTATTTAACCCTTAAACGCCGAGCCTCTATTTACAAAAATGTCTCCCATATGCCGGCGGCATTCGGTGAGTTAGCGCTGAAGCGGAAATAAAGTTTTTTTCAAAAAATCACAGCACACTTAGTTTTTCAGATTAAGAGTTCATTTTTGGCTCATTTTTTTGTCATTGCCTGAAGTTTAGTATGCAACCATGAGAAATGGAAAAAAATATCATTATCATATATAAATATTGAAATATATGACAGCAAAAAAAATTTTTCGTATATAATTTTATACAAATCGCACTGTGAGCAAAACAGTTAAAGCTAACGGGTTATTTTCTTTTTCTTTGTATTGTACACTAAATTGCGATGATTTTGGTATATAACAAATTGTAAAACGATCAAAGCAACACAGAGAAAATATTATTACAAAATGATGCATGAATTCGTAATGCGCGGACGTAAAAAATGTTTTTTTCAAAAATTCACCATAAATCGAAATATTGTGCTAGAGACTTCCCCTTTGTTGAAAAATGAAGCTAATTGATTGAATATTACTAGACTGTAAGTGTTTTAGCTTACAATTGCAGTTTTCGACCATTTCGGTTGAGTTAAAGTTGACCAAAAATCGAATTTTTTCTATTTATCGTGATTTATATGAAAATATTTCAAAACTGATAAAAGCTACAACCATGAGTTATTTTCTGCTGTATTCTATATGAAATTGCGCACATTTTCATATATAAAACTTTATGTAACGACTAATATAAAACTGTGCAAATATTACGACAACGTGATTTAAAGAATTTCTGAGATGTTTGGCGAAAGTTACCGCATGAGACGTAAGGAAAATGTTTTTTCAAAAATTCACCATAAATCGAAATATTGTGCTAGAGACTTCCAATTTATTGCAAAATGAAGGTAAACGATTGAATATTACTAGAATGTAAGAGTTTTAGCTTACAATTGCGTTTTTCGACCATTTCGGTCAAGTTAAAGTTGACCGAAGGTTGAAATTTTGGCAGTTATCGTGATTTGTGAAAATATTTCAAAACTGATAAAAGCTACAACCATGAGGTATTTTCTGTTGTATTCTACATGAAATTGCGCACATTTTCATATATAAAAGTTTATGTAACGACTAATTTAAAACGATGCAAACATTACGACAACGTGACAAAAGAATTTCTGAGATGTTCGGCCGAGTTACCATGCGCAAGAGACGTAAGGAAAAAGTTTTTTTCAGAAATTCACCATAAATCGAAATATTGTGCTAGAGACTTCCAGTTTGTTGCAAAATGAAGGTACATGATTGAATATTACTAGCATGTAAGAGTTTTAGCTTATAATTGCGTTTTTTTACCATTTCGGTCGAGTTAAAGTTGACTGAAGGTTGAAATTTTGGCAGTTATCGTGATTTATATGAAAATATTTCAAAACTGATAAAAGCTAAAACCATGAGTTATTTTCTGTTGTATTCTACATGAAATTGCGCACATTTCCATGTATAAAACTTTATGTAACGTCTAACATAAAATGGCGCAAACATTACGACAACGTGACAAAAGAATTTCTGGTGCGGACGTAAGGAAAAAGTTTCTTCAAAAATTCACCATAAATCGAAACATTGTGCTAGAGACTTCCAATTGGCTGCAAAATGAAGGTAAATGATTGAATATTACTAGAATGTAAAAGTTTTAGCTTACAATTGCGTTTTTTTACCATTTCGGTCGAGTCAAAGTTGACCGAAGGTTGAAATTTTGGCAGTAATCGTGGTTTATATGAAAATATTTCCAAACTGATAAAAGCTGCAACCATGGGTTGTATTTTGCTGTATATTACATGAAATTGCGCACATTTTCATATATAAAACTTTATGTAACGGCTAATATAGAACAGTGCAAAAATTACGACAAAATGACAAAAGAATTTCTGAAATTTTCGGCAGAGTTACCGCGCGGGCGTAAGAAAAAAGTTTTTTTTCAAAAATTCACCATAAATCGAAATATTGTGCTAGAGACTTCCAATTTGTTGCAAAATGAAGGTACATGATTGAATATTACTAGAATGTAAGAGTTTTAGCTTACAATTGCGTTTTTCGACCATTTCGGTCGAGTCAAAGTTGACCGAAGGTTGAAATTTTTTGTAGTCGACGTATGGAACGTCCACTTAACACCCAACAGATAATTTTAGTCGACGTATGATACGTCCAGTAGGTGTTTAAGGGTTAATCTTATTTTTTAAACAATATTATTTGAAAATTAGTACTGTAAATCATTATTTTATCATAAAATGCATATGTACATACAGTACAGTATTTAGTCAAGAAAATAATATAAAAATACATAATATTGCTCTATGAAAAAATCCGCAAATGGGTGTTTTCCTGTGAATAACTTAATGATAGGTTCCACAGAAAATTCCGCGAATGGCTGAGTCCGTGAATTGTGAGCACGCGAATCCGAGGGTTTACTATACCTATAAATATCTATAAATATACTGTATTTAGACATTATTACAGAGTATGAATAATAAACCAATGAAGAAATGTTTGAATTAAACCTCACAGTAAAAGATGAAAAATGAAGAATAAAACATGATAAAAATTATAGAATTCAGGTGTTAAGTAAAGAGAAGTTGAGTCTCTAAAATGAAAAGTATAATGAAATTTAGATTATAAAAAATTAAAAACACTAGTAGACTACACGGCACGTACACCCAAGTAACAAGTGTTGTTCAGTAACTCGGCTTTTGTCTTCGTAAAGTTTACCTCTGTCATGCACTTCTTTCATAAAAGCATACAAAACATCATACTGTAGCTACCAGTCAGGCAGCAGATAGGTAAAACTGTTAATGCTTGGTGAGTGGCTACCATACTTCCTATGCTTCCAGATAACAGCGTGTCACAATGACTGTATGTTATGTATGCAAGTTAATTCCATTACAAGTTAAAAGCATTTTAGTTGAGTACAGTATACATACAGAACTGTGTACTGTATATACAATAAAAATATAAATGAAAAGTTTTTTATTTACCTTTGGTAGATGACGGATGAGCTTGAGGTGACAGGGGAAGGTGGAGATGATACTTAACTTATTCTGAGTCAGTAGAGCTGTAATGCTCCACAGTCTAAGAAGAGGCTGGTTTTTGATAACCAGAGGGCTTAGGGTTGTCGACACCATCATCTTCAACAAGGTTGGGACAAATTGGTTTGAAGAATAATCGAGTTTGAGCTGTTTTTGAGGCTAATGTTGTTTTCTGATAATTATTTCGCTGAAGACTCTAAAATGTTGATAATATTATTGGATTTCACTTTCTGCAGACAAATCAATGTAGTTGATGAGATTATCAAGTGATTTGCGTACAACAGAGAGCTTGGGTTTCATGGGTAATGTTTCATCACCATCATCTTCATCACTATCATCTCTGCTGTCACCAGCGATTACGTCATCATCTATTTCTTCTTCTGTCATTATCTGGTATCCAAGGTCACCTGTGTCCTCTAACCAGATCCTTACATCATCTTCAGACATATCTATTTGGCCTGACCTGTGAAGGATATGATGAAAGTCCTTGGCCTAAAACCCTTCGAAATCGTATTCTACCTCATGATCATATAGAAGTTTTTTCCAAGAGTTGGCTACAGTATTTATTTTCATGGTTTTCCATGCAGCTGCAACACTGAATACAGTATAGCTGATTTGAGGTTGTAGGCATGAGTAAGATCATCTTCCTCTTCCAGCACCACAAGTACCTTGGGGTAAATATCTGCGTTGATATAACCCCTTGCAAGATATAATTAACCCCTGATCCATGGGTTGGATCAGGGATGTCACACTGGGTGGTAAAATCATGCACCGAATCTTCCCATCTCGACTCACAAGTTGGTTATCAGTCGGGTGAGCAGGTGCATTGTCTAAGATGAATGACGCCTTCACCTCATCAGTTGGCAGTTTGAGAACATCTTCCTAGTGTTTACGTACAACAGGTAGTATGAAATGTCACTGAAGATTTCCATGGTGAACCATGCCGCCTTGGAGCTGTAGTAATGCATTGGGAGAAGGTTCATGCAGTCTTTCAAAACACACAGGTGAGCAGACCTGCCCACAACCACAAGATTCAAATCGTGCAAACCATCTGTGTCCACACAGCGCAACACTGAGAAACGGTCTTTACTTATGTTACGGCCAGATGTTGAGCTCTCACCTTTAAGAGCATGGCTATTCCTTGTTAGTGACTGCCAAAACAATCCAGTCTCATCTGCATTGTAAATTTGGAAATTTAGCAGTCCTTCACTCTTAACTAAGTCATTAAGCTTCTCCCTGTATGGCTCGACTGCCTCCATTGGCACAATGCCTGTTTCACCGTACGTAACTTTACTACCCAATCTGTGGCAATTTCTAAATGGCCGTAACTACCCATCACTAACGTCAAAGTTATCAGTTCCCATATGTTTTGCTAACTTGTTCGCAGCACTCTGAATTTCCACACCATGGACTTTGTTACCACATGATTTTTGTTGTACAAACCACTTTGTCACAGCTTCCTCATGTAAGGGTATAAGGAAAAATTAGATAGGAAAGCATAAAGAGAAAGAGAGAGAGTAGAGAGAATAGAGAGAGAGACAGAAAGAATAAAGAGAGAGAAGAGAGAGAGAGAACAACAATTAAGCCTTGGTTGTTATGTACTGAGAGACTAGGTTGAGTAAGCAAATCACGAGAAACCGTCTTGCACGAACTCAAAACAGTGAGCGAGTATATCGCGCCCTGGGCCATACAACCGATTGTAAAATCTGGAAACTGTGCCCTCGCAATTTAGCTGACTAAGGATCACTCAGCACCTTGTCAGAAGCTAACATTCCAGCCATATCTATAACTCTGCCTTCAACAGGAGGCATTTACATGGAAATTCCATGGAAAAAGGGCTGGACAATGTGATGTAGTTCAACACCTCTCCAATCAAACATTCTAGGGAGGAGTCCTTTACACCTCCTCCTGAGATCATTTCCAATCAAATCCTCTAAGGAGAGATTTTAACAACACCCACCACTGTCCTTCCCAATCAAGCTCTTCGAGAGGAGGCCTTACAGATAAAATCTTTCAATGGAGCACTGAAAAGGAGTAGCTGGAAGATAAAAAGAAAAACGAGGGGTTCCAGAGAAGCCAGAAGAAGGGCATTCGAGTCTCAGTCCACCCATAAGGGAAGACGTAGCTTTCCCTTGCTTTCGTGATCCCAAACAGACTTAACTGAACTGTCTAGCAAGAGTGATTTCAAGACTGTAACTGTAACTGTAAATTGTACTTGAGTTTGTAGTTAACTTTCATCATTAAAGTAAAAAGCTACCAGTTCGTCTCCATTACGCCTTTCTGAGAGATATAATTACCTTAATCTAATTCCCTTCAAAATAACAGACTCGTAAGCGGCTGACTACGGAAGAGACGCTGTGGACGACTGTTTCGGCAACTTAGAAGAAATATGCAGGTAAGAAAGGAAAATAATATGTCGGGCACGACATAAATTGTTGGCAGCAGTGGGATCCAGAAGGCGAGACGAAAAAAACAGACATTAACAGAAATATCAGTGCAATTACTTAGGTTACAGTGAAACGAAAATCTACAAAACGAACTTAGATTTTACGACAGCAAACAAAACTTATATGAAGAAATAAAATCCTGCAATAAAGCGTCAAACAGAAGTGAACAAAAAAAAACAGAAATGGTGCAACAGGCAGAAGCAAAACACACAGAACCATTAACCATAATAAAGTGAGCCAAAACATTGACAGCAACAACAGGCAGCAAGTGTGTTTAACAGACTATCAATACAGGTGTAACAGAAACAACGCAGTGTGTGTTTCAACGAAGCTCCGAAGGCAGCAACAACAGAAAAACTACTTGACGACTAGGAAAGAACTCAGCAATAACAACAACCTGTAAGTTATCGAGAAAATGAGATTTACTGTTCTCTCTCTTTAAATGTGTGAAGAAGTGAAGAATTTTAAGGTTATGATAGAGTGAAGATTATTTAACCTCTCTTTATCAAATTGAAAATTAAGGACACTCTCTCTAGTGAATTAAATTTTTTTTAAGCGTAATTACCATTACTACTCTCTCTAGATAATTATTTGTTTAGTAAATAATTTAGATAAGCAAATACTTTTTTTTTTCACTCAGTTGGTGATAAATACTTTGAGTAATTATATGCAATTTTGTGTACTCACTGTGATGAATTTTTTTTTATGGTATGATGCCCAGTTTCGTTTAAGATTTTTTATGTGTATTTGAGTGATTACTTTAAATTTATTTTACTTGTGCACTTGAACTCAATGTAAGAGTTTAATTTTTTTCCTGTTATATTTTGATAGTTTATTTTATTTTATGGTACTGTGTGCATAGTGTAACATTTTTTTATATAGATACACAAAATGATGTACTCAATTTGAATAATTTTTTTAAAAAATGCAAAGACTTTTTGATAAATTACTGAACACAGTTAGCCATTCACCATACAACTTAAGACCATCGACACTCAGACGTAGCCGAATTCCAAGACTAATTTCCCACTCAACTTTAGTGCAAGGAAATACTAACAATAATAATACAACTAACCAGAACCAAAATAGTGTTAATAATTCTAATAATACTAACAGTAATAATAACAGTAACAATACTAATAATACTCGCACCTTCCAATATCGCAATATGAATCAAGCAGCTGTAATAACAACAGCCACATGCTGCTGTGGGCAGGTGGATGATTCAAATCCTGACAAAAGTCGACTCAAATCTTATACAGTAAATCATTGGCTCACAGATGCAGATAGTCGCATAACTTCAGGGGGAATAACTGATGAAAGAGCTAAAATAAATGAAGCCTTGCTTCTTGTAAGTTCAGAACATGGTGACGCCCACGAAACTCTGAATTCCACGAGTTTTAGCAAACTTAATAACTGTGGAATTCAAAGAAATTTGTTTATCACTCTGGGAACTAGCAAATAAGACTGACAGTTTATATAACATAACTAGATTCCTTAACCCGCAATATTAAACAATAGCTAATCTGTATGCAAGTGTTGAGAATGCAATAGATAAAATAACAGAACACTTAAGGAAAACAGGCATTACCATAGGAGATAAAGACACAGTTTGGTGATAATGACAATAATTTAGTTGATCAAAGACATGTTTTGAATTACTTGTTATTTGGAACAATATATAATGCCCTTGGAGAAGAGGAAAAGAAGGCTTTCAGAAAAATAAAAATTGATCCAAAGAAAGACAGCCTTCAAACATTGAAAACGATGAGAGAAGAAATACATAAAGAGATAGATCTCTCCAAGAAATTTGTAGGAATAACAGAAGCACAAAATAAAAGGAAAGGCAAAAATAATAATCCTACTTTTAAAATGAATAATAAGTTCTATGATAATTCCACACAAGTAGGGAATAGACCAACTACCTTTCAAGGAAAATATGCCCAAAATACTAAAAGAAAATGGAATCCAAACCAGAAAGGAAGACATAATCAAACAAAGAGTGGTCCTCCCAAACCTTGTAAATATGGCCAACACTCAAACACAAAAAATTCAACCCAAGTGAACTATTCCGCTCATGGAGCGAGACCAAAGACAGCCTGTGAAAACTGCGGGTATACAAATCACTCTACAAACGAGTGCAGAAGGCCTAGAATCTGCACGATTTGTAAGAAAGTAGGACATTTAACCAGGAATTGTTGGTTTGGAAACCAAGAAGGAAACAAAGTAGTAGTTGAATTAAGCAGCAATCGCTCAACATCAAATTAGTCTTCAAGTCAATGACAAATTATCCCTACACATAAGACAGCAAGAAAGTCCTTTCAAGAAGATGATATAAAAACAGAAGAATTAGCAAAAAAGGGGAGTGAAGGTTCATCTGCATTTTCCTATTTGCAGAGTAAAGAAGTAGTATTTTCCATGAAAGAAGAAGAAATAACCAGAAAGGATTTACCTATCATTAAGGTTCCCATAAATAAAAAGATGTGTACTGTGCTTATGGATTCAGGCAGTACTGTAAAAATAATTGATAAACACACATTAACCAAATACTTAGGCGTTAAAGAAACGCTAATTCAGGGTCAAAGCAGAATAATAAAAGGAGTGGCGGGTAAACAGATTAAAAGTTTAGGAAATGTGAACTTAGAAATAGACATTTCGTCAAATATATCTGTTGAAAGTTTTATAGTTCTAGAAGACAGATTTTTCCTCGCACAAGTATTGTTCTCATTTAATCTAATGAAGAGATATAATTACCTTAATCTAATTTCCTTCGAAATAACAGACTCGTAAGCGGCTGACTACGGAAGAGACGCTGTGGACACAACTTAGAAGAAATATGCAGGTAACAAAGGAAAATAATATGTTGGGCTTTATGCTTGAAGAAGAAAAGTTTCACCCAAATCTGATCACAGCTTCGACAAGCAAGAAAGACATACATAAAATAAATTACCATCAAGAGAACAATCAAGATAAAATGGAAAAGGATAGAAAAGAGGAATTCCCACAATTACAGAATAGAAAACCAAGATGATGTGCACATCAAGAAATTATATACTCCGAATAACTATAGCAATGTAGTAATAAGTTGTGATAATGAAGGGAAATTACTAAATGAAGTATTGTTATTAAATAAAATAAAGTAGATATAAATAACGTAATAGCAGTAACTGAAAAAACTAGTGAATATGCAGAACATTGTTACTTTGTAGATAGAGAAGATGAAGAAATATGTTGTGTAAGCACTGCTGATGATGATGAAGTAGTGTTCATACTTAATAGACAAGCAATTTTGCATCCAAAGTGTTCTACAAAATTCATTTAAGGGGAAAAGAAGAAATAGAAGTTAAAGATGTTCTGTTATTAAATGAAGAATTGCCAGAATTTGTCAGAATGGATAATTCATTAGTCCACATGAAGGGTAATACTTGCGAAGTTTATGTCCAAAACTACTCAGATAACAGACTAGCACTATATGCAGGCATTGTCTTTTGCAAAGAAATCCCTATTAACAATCCTTTGCTACTCAGATAACAAACTAGCACTATATGCAGGCATTGTCTTTTGCAAAGAAATACCTATTAACAACCCTTTACTAACACTGAAAGAAAAAGCATTTTTCTCTGTAACTGGTCAAAGGTCTGAATTAAGCAAAGAGATGAATAAAACAGATTTCCCAGAAAACAAGAATAATTTCATTCAGGTATTAGAAAAAAAAAAGAGATGTAATAGCTATAGAAGGAGATAAATTAGGCACAACAAATGTCTTACAACACAGAATTTTGTTAGATGATGGAGCAAAACCATTCTTTATTCCTAATTACAGATTACCAATAAGCCAAAGACCCATAGTTGATAATTTGATAGAGGAAATGAAGAACGATGGGGTAGTCATTCCATCCAAATCTCCATATAATTCTCCATTGCTACTTGTTCCAAAGAAAGATGGAAATTGGAGACTTGTGACAGATTATAGTAAGTTAAATTCCAACACCATCCCACATAGAATGCCAATGCCAGTAATTCAAGATATGTTAGCTCAATTAGGAGTTGCAAAAATATTGTCATCCTTAGATTTGCTAAGTGGATGTTGGCAAGTACCTTTAGACGAAGAGTCGAAACCATACACAGCCTTCAGCACACAAAGAACTCTTACAAATTGAAGTCATGCCATTTGGACTCACTTTGGCTCCTTTAACTTTTGTTAGATTAATGTTGCAAATTCTGGGAGACATGGAAAATGTTGCAGTTTACCTAGATGATGTTATCATTTTTAGTAAAGATTTAGAAAGTCACCTCAAAACTTTAGAAATAGTCCTAGAAAGATTAAGAATAGCAGGACTAAAAATCAAATTAAAGAAATGTCAATTCTTAATGAAATCTTTGGAATACTTAGGTCATGTAATTAGTGAAGATGGACTACGCATGCAAGCAGGCAAGATAAAGGCAATACTGTAGTTGAATATCCAGCTCCCACAAATCTGAAAGCATTGAGGCAATTCCTAGGAATGGTAGGTTACTATAGACCTTTCATTAAGGGTTCTGCTATAATAGCCAACCATTAACAGATTTAACAAAGAAGGATGTCAAATATGAATGGAATAAAGAGCAAGAGACAGCCTTCCAAACGCTAAAGAGTAAAATGACAAGGAATCCTGTACTAGTCTACCCAGATTTCTCCAAAGACTTCTACTTAGTCTGTGACGCCTCAAGTACAGGGCTAGAAGCTGTATTACTACAAAAGGACAAAACTAGCATGAGGGCAGTATATTATGCCAGTAGAATCTTAAATACAGCAGAGAGAAATTATAGTACTATAGAAAGGGAATGTTTAGCATTATACTGGGGATTAAAGAAATTTAGGCACATACTTCTACGGCATAAAGTCAATGTACTTACTGATCATAAAACCCATTTGTGATTTAAGAAGAGAACTTTTACAAATAACATGAAGTTCAATAGATGGTTCATTAGTGTGTCAGAATTTGCTCCAGAATTCAAATATATCCCAGGGAAATTTAATACACTAGCAGATGCATTATCCAGATCCCAAGAAGAACAGAGAAATGCATTACCATTTATACCTTTTGTTTTAGCTGTCAAGTAGTAGACTTAGACTTGGAAAGAGTACAAATACAACAAGGAAATGATACAGAAATCAGACAGATAATAGGACAGTTGATGACAGATAAATCTTTAAAACTGATTTTGTATTGATAAATGGGTTACTGTATAAAAGACCATCAGAGAAGAATGGTTATTCTTGTCTATACATCCCAAAAACACTAATCAGAGAAGTTTTAGAACTAACCCACTCATACAAGTTAGCAGGACATCCAGGAATTAAAAAGACAAGTAGAATCATAACCAGAAATTATTTTTGGCCACATTTTAGTGATGATGCCAAGAACTATGTACAAAATTGTGTAGTTTGTAATAGAAATAAGGGTAATGTAAAACCAAAGGCTCCACTTTAAAAATATCCATCGGAACTTCACCCGTTCCAGGTTGTGTCAATGGACTTTTTAGGTCCATTCCCTACCACTGTTAGAGGGAATAAACAAATACTAGTCTTTCTAGACTATCTAACAAGATATGTAGAGATTGTACCAGTAAGAAATAGAGATGCAATTGCAGTAGCAGAAGCTCTTAAATCTAGAATTATCACGAGACATTCATGTCCACAAGTTCTTCTTTCTGATATTGCAGCTGAACTCACTAGTGAGCTTCCAAGAAATTTATGTGAATTTTACAAGATAAATAAATGTCAAATAACAGCATATAAACCAAGTTCAAATGGAGCAGTTGAAAGAACAAATCGTAAAATAAAAGGTATCCTGAAAACTTTAGTTGAACCTCATACAGAAGACAGGGATTTAGCTTTGGAAGACATACACTTTACTATAAACAATACTGTAAATAAGACAATAGGAGAATCACCACACTACTTATTGTATGGGTATCAGAAGAGACTACCTAATACCTTACTAGATGATGCAACACCACCCCGACATAATTATGATGACTATATTGAATGGAAAACTAGACGTACTTATGAAACGATTCAAACAAACGAGGACTAGACTTAATGAATATCATAAAATTCATGCAAAGTACTATGACAAAAATATGACTAACCCAGACATTATAGTAGGTGCTCATGTATATGTTCAAAATCACATTCCAGAAAGTCCTAATGTAAAGGTTTCTCCTAAATTTCATGGTCCTTATAGAGTATTAGAAGTGTTAAAATTAAATAAGCTTAGAATTATAAATGAGAATGATCTAAAGAAAAGGGTAGTTCATTGGAATCATGTGAAGGTAATAAAAGCAGACGCTTGGTCCACTAAAAAGTTAGAAGAATTATTGAAGGAAAATAAGAACAAATAAACAAAAGATATGAGTTAAGAAAAAGATAAGTTTATGTAAAGTGTTGAACTGAAATATTATATGTAAAATGTATTTGTAGAAATTAAAATACCTCATGTATATAGAATATTTGATAAGGCTTATTCTTACAGATACAATTATGCGGCTCATCTTAATAATAGTAATATTTCATTTCGTGTCATCCGCTCCGAAAGGGTGCACTACTAGAGAAAAAGGATCTGTGAAATTAATACAGGCAGTCCCGTTTAACGTGATATGGCTCGGTTAACAGCAATCGGTTTTATGGTGCTTGTCTAGCGACGAAAATTGGCAGTTTCAGCACCGACCAATCGGCACCGATACTGGGTATTGGCGCCGATACATACCTAACTGAGGCACCAATAACCGAAAATCGGCACTTTTCGGTGCCGATAACCCTGAAAATCGCCGTAAAAGGGCTGAAATCACCGATTTTCAGTTATCATCACACCCTCGGAAACGGAACCCCGCCGATAACCGGGGACTGCCCGTAGAGGATTTAGGAATTGTAAGTATAAATGTGTCTTCAGTGCTTATCAATGAAATTACTTTGAAAGACATTCAAAAAGAACTCAAATCCATAATACAGAAGAGTTATAATAACAGTGCCTTACCATTCTTGAAAAGATTAGATAATGACAAAGGAAATACCCTAAATACAAGGTCCAACAGATCCCTCTTACCTTTTATAGGACAGCCCTAAATCAATTATTGGGAGTCGCAACTGAATCTGATGTAGAAAAAGAAAGGGATAGCATTGAAAGGCTGGAACAGTGGGCAGCAGCAAGAGGTACCGTGATAAATAAGGTAATAACTTCTCAGAACTTAAATGCCCAAGAAATAGAAAAGCTAAAGGTATTCATTACCAAGGTCAATAAAAATATATCACAGGAACTAAATATGATAGAAAATCAACAATTTTTGATTAATTTTATACTAGAAAGTGAAATTACCTTGCAAGAACATAGAGACATGTTAAGCGCAGTCTTGTTAGCTTATAAGGGAATGTTAAGCCCAACACTAATCACTCCTCAAGAATTAGGAGATAAAATTAATTTTTTTTGGTAGAGGGGCATTATACCCCTATGGTAAGGGATGTTATAACCTATTATAATTTGATACCACAAAAGTGGTGCAGAATAAGATTATTTTAGTGTTACCATTTAATCAGAAAGATACAGATATACTGATGTCCATACATCCTTTCCCCATGATGATAATGGAAAATGTAATCATTTCAAATGTCAACAACATCCATTTTGCATTAGAGGAACATAGATTAATGGTGTCATTTATTACTGATGTTCAATTAAAAGATTGCATAATTTTAAAGGAAAAGGAATACATTTGCAACCTTGATAACCTTTATGAAACAACTACAGGCAGTCCCCGGTTATTGGCGGGGTTCCGTTACCGACGGCATGACGACAACCGAAAATCGCCACTAACCGAAAATCAGTGATAATAGCACTGATCCCTGGTTAGCGGCGCCGCCGATAAGAGGCGATCAGCGCCGATAACTGGTTATCAGTGCAGATAACCGGTTATCAGCGACAAAAATCTGGTTATCGTCGTCGCTAGGCAAGCGCTGTAAAACTGGATCGCCAGTAACCTAGGCTGCTGATAACCGGGGACTGCCTGTAATGCCTATCCTTGTGTTCAAGAAATAATTGACAAGAAAAATCAAATAAAAGAGTTATGTAAAAGTTTATCCAAACACAGATTTGTTTCCATCTTAGTAGAACAGTCAATTTTTGTGTTTTCACTAGATACTGTAACAGCCATAATCAACTGCTATAATCTAAGTACAGAAATTAGTTTCAAGAATGTCCATGTTTTTTATAAGACTTGCAAGTTAGTAATACCAAACCAGCTGTACTATGACCCTCATGTTTTCACTGAGTTTAGATTTAAGAAAAATATCCCATACATGAACTATTCTAAAAATATCAAAGAGTTTCACTTGTCTCAGTTAGAATTAAAACAACTGAATCAGTTACCATTGGTAGATGAGTTTTTCTACTACAAAGAAAAGGTTTCACCAATTTTGTCTCTGTTCAATTTATTCATAATCTTACTTGTAATTGTGGTATTTACAATTTTAGTCAAATGTGTAGTAATTTCAAATATTGATTAGATTATAACAGAAATTAAAAGGGCCAAGGAAGAAGAATAATGTTCTTATAGACATGATTTATTGCCAAGTTTTCTATATGTTGTTGATTTTCATTATATATTCACTATTGCAGTTAACCATTTTACAATGTGATAATTCATTGTATGTATGAATATTTTTTTAAATGATGATTCATTGTATAGTGTATGAATTTTCTAAAATATATTTTTGATCTACTATTTTACCATTATTGCATTGACATGAGTTGTTCAATATTTTGCGTGTGTTTACACTATGGGCAATCATATAAGTGCTTTGTTTTATGCATAAATTTAGTTATCCATTTAAACTATATTTTTATTGTCACACTGAGGGCAGTGTGAGATAGCGGGACCGAGTGATGTAACGGTATAAGGAAAAATTAGATAGGAAAGCATAAAGAGAAGGAAAGAGAATAGAGAGAGAGACAGAGAGAGAAAGAATAAAGAGAGAGAAGAGAGAGAGAGAGAACAACAATTAAGCCTTGGTTGTTATGTATTGAGAGACTAGAAGTGTTGAGTAAGCAAACCACGAGAAACCGTCTTGCACGAACTCAAAACAGTGAGCGAGTATATCGCGCCCTGGGCCATAAAACCGATCGTAAAATCTGGAAACTGTGCCCTCGCAATTTAGCTGACTAAGGATCAATCAGCACCTCGTCAGAAGCTAACACTCCAGCCATATCTATAACTCTGCCTTCAACAGGAGGCGTTTACATGGAAATTCCATGGAAAAGGGGCTGGACAAAGTGATGTAGTTCAACACCTCTCCAATCAAACATTCTAGGAAGGAGTCCTTTACACCTCCTCCTGAGATCATTTCCAATCAAATCCTCTAAGGAGAAATTTTAACAACACCCACCACCGTCCTTCCCAATCAAGCTCTTCGAGGGGAGGCCTTACAGATAAAATCTTCCAATGGGGCATTGAAAAGGAGGAGTTGGAAGATAACAAGAAAAACAAGGGGTTCCAAAGAAGCCAGAAGCCAGGAGAAGGGCATTCGAGTCTCAGTCCACCCATATGGGAAGATGTAGCTTTCCCTTGTTTTCGTGGTCCTAAACAGACTTAACTGAACTGTCTAGCAAGAGTGATTTCAAGATAGTAACTATAACTGTAAACTGTACTTGAGTTTGTAGTTAACTTTCATCATTAAAGTAAAAAGCTACCAGTTCGTCTCCATTACGCCTTTCTGAGAGATATAATTACCTTAATCTAATTTCCTTTGAAATAACAGGCTTGAAAGCGGCTGACTACGGAAGAGACGATGTGGACGACTGTTTCAGCAACTTAGAAGAAATATGCAGGTAAGAAGGGAAAATATGTCAGGCATGACACTCAATATTTGTATCCTTTGCAACTTGTATACACTTCCTTCCACCAACAGATGATGCTTTAGAACCAGCATCCACATTACATTTCAAGAGAAAAAGCTACAAGTTTATCTTTCACCTTGCGTATGTCCAAAACGGTTTGTTTTGTCAATCTGTACTCCAGGCACATTTTCGACGATGACACAATGGTCTCTAACTTTTTAATCATTTCGAGTTTCTGGTTCACAGATGTCACCGTCTTCCTCTGAGGAGTAGTGTCGGTACCCCTTAACGACGTGATGAAAAACCTATTCTGAATAAAGCACAGACTGAAATATCAGAAACAAAACACAGCGGCATAGCAGAGGTAAACACAGTGAGTTATACTTTTGGTTTTGATGGTAACTGATGCATGTGTAATGGGGAAGGTATTCACTTCTTGAAAACTGACTGTTGTACTGCGTGCTTTCACTTCCGTAGGAACATGTTGCTTGATATTTAACTATGTTGGAGCTTACACTTAACGTGCTCAGAAGTCAGCTATCTTGTAAATTTCACAAGTAATTTTTTTAAAAATCTTGGTTTAAAATTAAAATTATGTTTCCCCTTAAATACTCTTATTCTAGTCTTAACATTATATATAACTTTCCACCTTTTAATGAGTAGTAGTGACTGAGTCTTTGAGGCATTCTCTGTCGGATCAACCAGTGCTTAACACCCTCATCTCTCAGATTTTGCTGAAATTTAGTTTATAGGGAAATCATAGGCCCTGAATCCATTTCTGATATTTTTAGACCAATCCGACAAACGGTTCAAAAGATATGACCTTGGGAAATTTGAGGTCGTGTGCCAGGTCACATATTTTCACCAACCCATAACTTGGTTAATAATGATCAGAATTGCATAAATGTATATGTATTTAGAATCAGAAAGAGCCAAGGAATTCAAATATACTATACAGGTTTTAAAACTCTTGGTTGAAAAATAAAAAGTTATACCAAAAACAAAATTTGAGGTCACAATGTGACCTCCAGGGTATCAAATAAGAACTTTTTTATAGATCCAAAAAACGAAGAAATGGGCATTAGCTAATAGAATCAGCAAAAAAAAAAGTTTGTATATAACTCACCATATTCATAAGTCGGGCGTCAGTTCTACTTATTTTTCCACACTTAAGCTCATATTTTGAGATATAGATTTTTTCATTGATATAAAAGCAAAGACAGGGTTCTTAGCTATGAGGAACAATCATGAAAATGTTTGGTAATGTTGGTACTTTTTATGTAACTAACTTACAAGTGAACAAAACAATAAAAAATCATTGTTAGTAGTTTTCACGTCACTTATGTAAACACCAAATTTATAAATTGCTTATATATTCCAGGAACTGTAATATCTTAGTCCTTAGATATAAATATGAGCTTGGCAACCACCAAGAATATAAGAAATAAAACTTATATTACTGCTAATCTGCACTGGAAATAATAGTTATAACAAAGAACAACACCTACTTTATGGATTCATGTGCTAGCCAACACAAGTTTTGCATTTGCAATGCTTTCATCAATTTCTTTTTTTGGAAAAATGTACAGAATTCTGCTGCCTCCTCTTAGGCTAGGACAACTCATTACAGTTAATATATGATGTCCTGGCACAGCACATGAATCCTTGTTTGATGGATAATGATATGCACTTGCTCCTGATGACCCAAAAGGGTGTAGAAAGTTCACTGTGAAATCATCAAACTCTTCCCAGTGTTCCTCCACAATTCCATATCAACCTTCCTTATTGTAAATGAATCCAACCCACTCTCCTGGTTTGATACACTTTGGGTTACCAAGTATTGTAGGTTCATTAGATGTGTGACCTTTCCTTATTCTTTTCTTTTCTCCAATGTCACTTGAGATGGGATACACCATCAGCTCTTCCTTGTGCAGGGAAACAAATCTGTGATATTTCTGAGTTCCTGGAATGGCACTACTTTCCTTAAATCGATGGTCCAACTTCTTTTCTGCCTCTTTCAATTCTGCTGTAGTAACATAGAAAAATTTGATCTTCTAGCTTAAGATTTCTTCACAAAACTGAAACGTGTTCTGGTGTAAGAATTTGCCTCTCAGTAGTTCTCTGCAAACTGGCACGAGCAGTAGCTCTTTTTACTGTCCCTCTAATCTCATCACAGGCATTTTTTCCATGGGATGTAGCAAAGAAATGCCACTCACAAGCCAGACCAAAATCCTCTTCATGGTACCAGAGGTTTGTGAAATTATATCTGTTCTTATATTGGCCAGCACATTCATCTGAGAAATAGTGCACCTTCTTTAATTGTGGGCATCTGAATTAAACATAAGTCATAAGCTTCATTATGAATGCGTAAATAATTACAGGCAGTCCCCGGTTATCGGCGGGGTTCCATTTCCGACAGCGTGATGATAACCGAAAATCGCCGCTAACCAAAAATCGGCGATAATAGCACTGATTCCTGGTTATCGGCAGCGATAACTGGTGATCAGCACCGCCAATAACCGGCGATCAGCGATGATAACCAGTTATCAGCAATGATACAGGCAGTCCTCGGTTATCGGCGGGGTTCCGTTTCTGAGGGTGTGATGATAACCAAAAATTGCCGCTAACTGAAAATCGGCGATTTCGGCGCTGAAAAGCGCTGATTTTCGGTTATCGGTGCCTCTGTTAGGTAGGTATCGGCGCCAATACCCAATTATCAGCACCAATAAGCGGAAATCAGCGATTTTCGGCGCAAAAAATTGCCGATTTTCGCCGCTAGACAAGCTCCATTAAACCGGATCGCTGTTAACCGGGAATAGGTGTCGAAAATCCGGTTACCGTCGTCGCTAGACAAGCGCTGTAAAACCGGATCGCCGATAACCGGGGACTGCCTGTATAGCGTCGTGTTTTAGTGATGCAGATAAAAAACACACACTAAAATGGCTACGTTCCTGGTCTACAGATGACCTGTAATAGATGACAAAAGGGTGAACTGTACACTGAATTGTCCCAGTGAAAACCTTGGGCAGCACCCTGGACAATAAAAGAATATTTCTCAGAGAAATCCCCTACTACAACTACCTTGCTCTCAGGTGGTAATAATTCCTTCAACTGCTTATAGTACAGGGATTGATGCTGAGCAGCAAAGTGATGATGAACCAACCGACAGATTTTCATGCTTAGGGATGATAAGTATTCATGAAGTGGTTCCACCTTATCAACCATTGTACAACGGTCAACAGCCACCCATTGCTTGTAAGTTACTTCATTTGGAGCTGACTTCACACTGTCAAGCAACTCGAGAAAATTCAGGACACCCTCTTCCCCTGGGCAGTCATTGCAAAGTTGCATCATGCAGGTCTCTCTCTCTCTGCTGCAGACACTGTAATCCAGAAGATCCTTGTGAGAAAGACCTCTTTCTCCTAATGCAGCTAGCTGTAATTTTGGATTCTGATGATAAGTGCAGACACAGACAGAATGATCCCACCACTTCCAGCAAGCACACAATATGATGGCCGTAATTTTGCAAACATGGAAAATCCAACTTTGGGATTCTTTTCATCATTTTTGTATAGTTCAAAAACCTCTCTTAAATTTCCAAGGATCAATCGCTTTTGCACCTTCGTTGGACCTTCAGCACTGATAACTTTAATGCAATCCTTTTGTCCAGGACACATACAACTAACATCATCTGACTCATAGAATCTTCTAACTATAACTTTGTTCTCTTCAGTTATTACTTTTCCATTGCTCATTATTGGAACTTTTGGAAGGATCCCATGTTCTGATTTCAGTAAACGAGTTTTTTTTACCATGTATATTGTAGTTTGAAAGAAGCTAGCTGTTTATCAATTGTGTATGGTGAGAGTGTCAATATTTGTAGTTTGCAATTGTGACATTTGCTCTCCATGAATGACTATTTCAATTCATTCATTAATTTGTTCAGATGTTTTTCAGATTGGGTTTCAGGTTCTGCACTATTATTTTCCTTATTGAGAATTTCAACACCATAATTGAGTTTCAGACTCTTTTTCAGGGATTTCTGAGCAGATAATAGCTTATCACGAGCCTTGCGCTTTTTCTGGCTTGATGACAGCCCTTGAAAACAATAGAAAGAGAGACTTCACACACTTGAATATATCTACAGAATTGGATGTAGCTCAGCTTGCATTTTGTGTCAACTCGATAGTAATATTAAAGATTTATCATTTCAAAGTAAAAGCTTGCAAATTATATATATTGTACTGTATATACAGTAGCTACTATAAATTCAATATAATTGTTCATACAGTAGTTCAAACAGATATAGGCTAGTATTAAACATGTTATACTGTTGATTTAGTACTTACTTTTTGTAGCCTGTGTTTGGTCTAGGAGTGCAAGAACTGGTTCAAGTGAGGTTGAAGGGCTTTCCGCTATGAAGCAATCACTGTCATTTTTCACATCTTTAATTGGAGAAATGTTACTCAAATCACTGCCAATAGTACATGATTCACTTGAATCTTGATCAGACTTGTTTTCAGTGGTACTAAGTATAGTGAGGTTTTTCATTATAATTTTCCAACAGTTCACACACAACAATGAGTCTTTTTTCAGTCTACAATCACATTTTTCAGCAAGTGTAGCTGTCACTTTTCTAAGATTGATTGTTATGCATTTTTTGTGTTTTTTAATTGGGTCCTGGCAGTATTTCAAATGTCGAACCATTGTGAAGTCTGCTGAAGAAGGCATTTGAGCGCCACATACGTATCCTGCTCCTCTTCTTCCTCAACAGAAGAAATCGGAGATGTCTTCAAATCTGATCCAGGGGCAGTCTGCGCTGCAGGTTTCTGTAAAAGATGAAGGATATTACCCAGTTTTTTGTTGCAAAGGTTCGAGTGCTGGGTCCAAAGCAAAAGGCGGCTTATCTGAAGCTGCAGGGTGCTTGGAAACTTGATAAGGTTCAAGCATTATCAGAAGTTCGGCAGCTTCAGGGCGCTCTGACGAAAGAGAACGTCCGATCCTCTCAGGGCGCCTGACTGCATCAGGGCGCTTGGCCACATCAGGGCGCTGGGCCACATCAAGGCGCTTGGCTGCAACATGGCGTGTGACTGCTACAGGACACTTGTCTGCTTCAAGGGGCTCAACATGACATCCCACTGAAACAGGATGTTCCGAGGAAACAGGGAGCTTCGTGAAATCTGGAGCTGCTCGCCTGACAGGTGCAGTGAGCTAGAACCTCGCTCCTGAAGAGGAGAAAAAGGCTCTGGAGTGTCCCACTTGCTGCACAAAGGTTGAGGACTGAAGGAGGGCTCCCTCATTCTCTTGTCAGGGAGGTGGGGGAACTGATCTTTACCCAAGAAGCGTCTCTGAGTGGGCAAGAATCCTCCGTAAAACAACGAAGACGGCTCCTACGAGGCAACGCTTCTTCATAACTTGACAAAAGCAGATGCACTTCCAAGATGCCTTTCCAGTGGCTGTCTCTAGTTGCAACCTGGGATGCAACAGGTTGGACTGGGGCGATGACTGCCCGTGGGCAGACCCCACTGACCTCTTTTGGGCTACCGGTATGCCTCCTCCCAGGTAGAGGGGAGTATGGCAGTGACCTGTGCCTAGGAGTATCAGCCGATGCACTTCCAAGACGCCTTTCCAGTGGCTGTCTCTAGTTGCAACCTGGGATGCAACAGGTTGGACTGAGGAGACGACTGCCCATGGGCAGACCCCATTGACCTCCCTTGGGCTACCAGTATGCCTCCTCCCAGGTAGAGGGGAGTATGGCAGTGACCTGCACCTAGGAGAATCAGCGGGACGAGTAGCCACCCCCTCCACTACACATCCAGAAAGACGCCTTTCCAGGCTGTCTGTTGATACCTGGGACTGGCAACAGGCTCAACTGAGGGGGTGAATACCCGTGTGTAACCCCCCGACCTCCCTTGGACTCCCAGTATGTCTCCTCCCGGTGTATGGGAGTATGACAGGGACCTTTGTCTAGGACAATCGAGGGACAAGTAGACACCTCCTCCACTGCACAATACTTTGTTATCACAAGGTTAACATCTGTTAACCTAAAACAAGACTGGCAGTGACATGCGAAGGAAGAGAGGGAGCCAGGCCTGGGAGCAAGTGGATAAAATGGGCAGGAAGGTTAGCAGTGGGAGAGAGAGATGACATGACTTAGATGGCGCCAGGGTACCAGTAACTGGCGGCGAGCGCCCAAGGGCAAACGCCGAGGCGCGAGAAGGTGAGCCCCGAGTGGCCGAAGCAGGCGCTCGAAAGCTGGCATTGAGCGTTCTGCAGTTGACGGCCGTCGAGCACTCTGCAGTTGGCATCCGTCGAGCGCTCTGCAGTTGGCGGCCACCGAGCCAGTAGCTCAAGCAGGCACCGAAGTGCTCTGCAGTTGGCAGTTGCCGAGCCAGTAGCTCGAGCAGGCGCTGAGTGCTCTGCAGTTGGCGGTCGCCGAGCCAGTAGTTTCAGCAGACTCCGTGCAAGCTCCGAGCATTCTGCAGTTGGCAGCTGTCGAACCAGTAGGTTGAGGCGGCGCCTAGCGTTCTGCAGTTGGCAGTCGTCAAGCCAATAGCTCAAGCAAGCGCTGAGAGTTTTGCAATTGGAGCAGGAGAGCGCTACTGGGCGCTCGTAGAAGGAGCTAAAAAATGTGTAACTCTTCACGGTTCCTGTCATCCTCCGAAAGCACGTCGTAACCAAAACAATGAGCACAATTCTCTCCCACTGTATTCCTGCCCTTACATTTTTCAGTTCTCTGCAAAGGAAAGTGTAATATCTTCAATTAACTTTTTAAGAACAAATTAATGAAGTACACAGAGTACCATTCTACATATATCTCAATTCCTTAAACATACATATCTCAATACTCATCAAACATTATTTGAGACTCGCTGGTGCATTTCATTCTCAAAAAATCTGTCCGGAGCGAATACAAGGTGAAGTTTATTACACTACTCGGGAAAGGAATGTTAAACTTTACGGACCAAGATGTCACTTCCTGTCACACGTTTGAGATTTACAGTTAAGCCTTTCCAAAACGAAAATATTGGTTGGGTAGATACCAGAACATTAATATTTTACGCTAAAGAAGAGGCAGCAAACGCAAAACTGTAGATTTCTTACAAAGGAAATTCAGTTTGGTAGCAAACACATTATACGCTATTCAAGACGAAGTACACACAGTATCATCATACAAGCAGTCCCTGGTTATAGGCAGCCTCAGTTACTGGCGATCTGGTTTTACGGCGCTTGTCTAGTGACGACGATAACCAGATTTTCGTCGCTGATAACCAGTTATCAGTGCTGATAACCGGTTATCGGCGCTGATCGCCTCTTATCGGCAGCGCCGATCACCGGTTATCGGCGCCGCTAACCAGGGATCAGTGCTATTATCGCCAATTTTCAGTTAGCGGCGATTTTCGGTTGTCGTCACGCTGTCAGGAACGAAACCGCGCCGTTAACCGGGGACTGCCTGTACATGCAAGTCTCATATTCTAATTAAGACTGAGGCCTGCAGATAAGAAAACAAAATCATGTTACTGGTTTGGCACCAAACACAATGTTTACATTCACTGGTAAAGGTGAAATCATCGGTTAAACTACGTCAGTAGTTAGACAACTGATTATGAGTTCGCTACTGTTGTGAAATATGACAAATTAAACAAAACAATAAAAAACTGTCCTGAATGCTGTAAGCTTGAAGGCTCCCAAAATCGGCGATAAAACATCACCAAAATCCAGTCTCTGACCAGCAAATTCAAGAACAAAGCTGACAAAGACGCTCTGTGTTGACTCAAGTGTCGGCAGATACGTAATGACGCATGTTTGCCGAGTAGTTCCTGATACTCTCGTTAGTGGGCGAGACCAGTCACCTGCACTAAATTGAAGCGCTAACCCATGAATTTTTTAATTTAAGCTTCCAAGGCAAGAGAAACTCTTAGTTAATGTAATTGCTGGGTAAGTTGCATACATAAAATGACAAATTTTTAATTAATTTGTATTTTTCATAGCTAACAAACCTGAGGTCTTAAAATTAAGATTCATCGTCCTGCAACCTCTCAGAGGGCGGCTTCAGTCCTTCATTCTTTGCCTCCTTGTTCCGTACAAGAAGTTGAAGGTGGTGGACCCCCTGTTAGAAGTCCAGTTGTTCCGAGGCCTCCAAGACATTCTCCTTCCCTTCAATTCAGGTCTCGTTTTTCTACGAGGATTAGGGATTCCTCACCTGAACAATCATCAAGGGTGTCCTCACCCACCATCTGTAGAACAGAATCAGTAGTCACTGAAGGGACATGAACAAATATGATTTCACAGGACAAAAGGATACCTGACCAAGAGCAAAATTGTTATTGCAATCCAGAGAATGAAGAGGATGAAACAGAAAGGGTCTAAATTGAAGAACATAGGCATTCAACACTATCATCTCCTAACCTCTTGTGATCCTCCATGAAGAGCAGTCCGCCCAAACACATGTAGCTTATGAAGATGGGAATACACGCAGAGTACCAGCACAGGAAGGACAAGCATATAGGGGGGCAGCTACCATAGAGACCAACCAACAAGAGGGAACCACTCTGCTTCTCCTTCAGAGGTCTGCTAAAGGTTGGTGATGAGCTTCGCAACTAACCGACAGTTTCTCCCAGTGTTTTAGTCCCACAGAAGAAAACAAAGCCCAGCACCTCTTCACCAGAAGAAAATGCCTAGGGAGTATCTTAAAGGATAACCCTCAGGAAAGGGCTCTTGGCAGTATCCCTCTTCTTCAGCAATCTAAGAACCAACAAGGAGTGAAAGAGTGGGAAGGGTAGAGACTTTAATCTGACACTGTCCTCTCAAGTTCACATGAATATAAAACAAAGGCAATTTATGAGACTTCTCATAACTACTACTGTTTTTCTAATATTCAATCTTTACATAGTAAAGACAAAGTTTAATACACAGTGGGAACACTTTTAACTGTAATACCACAGCAAACCTGAAAGGTTCATATAAGCACATTTACATACCCTGTACAGGCTGCTAATAGAGAAAAAATTTTTGTTTTAGTATTACAGATATAGTGAGCTGCCATTAAAAAAAAAATATATATATATATAAATTATATATATATATATATATATATATATATATATATATATATATATATATATATATATATATATATATATATATATATATATATATATATATATATATATATATATATATATATATATATATATATATATATATATATATATATAAACTAAAGGGAAATAAGGAGCCTCAATCGCCTCAACTAAAAAAACGAAATACTGGTACTCAACTTAGGTGACGAAAGACCTTGTGAGGAAGCCATAATGATGCAAAAAGGCACAAGATTAAAAGCACAACGAAAAAACGTGTGACCCAAGGTGCTTGCTGAAATGGAATGAGGCTAGCGGTGTTTTGTGTGCTGTCCGCGAGTGGTGCATGGGTTTGTAACGGCACCTCCTGTGGGACTTTTGACTTTGGGATCTCTATAGGATAAGGTTCCGTGTTTTTGTAGTTCACCCTTTTCCATACATGACTCCATCTGATGGAGCTCGCTCTGGGGGTAGTAACTCCAGCATTTCATTTAGCTTTCTCTGGTATCTAGCAACGGAATTACCTAGAAATAAGTGCTGAATGGACTTTTTCACCGGCTGACACGGGACCCGATCCAGAAATAAATAAATATATATATATATATATATATATATATATATATATATATATATATATATATATATATATATATATATATATATATATATATATATATATATATATATATTATATATATATATACATATATATATATTAGTATATATATATATTCAAATATATATATATATTTATTCATATTTATATATTATATATATATATATATTATATCCGTATAATGATTGTACAAAGATATATATATACATATATATATATACATATATATATATAAAAACATATATATATATATACATATATATATAAATATATATATATATATATATATATATATATATATATATATATATATATATATATATATATATATATATATATATATATATATATATATATATATATATATATATATATATATATATATATATATATATATATATATATATATATATAATTCCAAGCTTCACAACCCAGTCAATTGTGAATTTACATCAGAATGAGAAATCTTAAATCAAACAGTGGCCAAAGAAAAAGTAGTGGGTTACCAACAGGTGAAAGGGAGGATCAACCCCTCTTACCTACTTGCTACCAATTAACCACTCTTTTACAAGCTTCCACAAAAGTCTCCAGCTCGTGCCACAAAGACTCCTACATTGATGGCAATGTTTGTATTCTTGTATGAACAAATTTACTTTAACAGAGACAAAACAAAGATTCTATTAACACTACTCATGCCAACAGGCTGGTCCAAATAAAGCCAACAACTGCCTGACAACCCATTAATATGTATCAGCAATCTCAATTTAAAAAGTACAATTAATATGTATCAGCAATCTTAATTTAAAAAGTACTGTGTCTTAAAATCCACACAAATCTGTCTAAAGTGAGTGGCATTTTATTTTATGGGAACCCCATTAACCAGCTCTCCCCAATAATTAACACTAATATAGGGAAATTCAAATTCAGCAGTGGTCTGCTTGACAGAGATAGGGAAGACACAGTACTTGTGAGTCTGTCTCACAAGAAGAAAAAAAAAAAGGTAAAGAAAAATCCACACATTTTTTCCCATCACATTCAACAAAAGCATCTACCTTCATCACAACGGCAAATAAACACTGTACTACTTTTATCACAAAACTTATTATTCCCTACAAAATATGAAATATGACCATCTTACCTCTACAACTGCCTGGTAATCAGTATCTTCTGAGGGGTCAAATTTCTTTCCTAACACCATCACTTTAGATCCTGGGCTGATCCCATATTCTGCCAGAGTTACACCAGGTTCAGTTAAATTTTTACCTTTAAATATTATTTTCTGGCTCATGTGTAAAATTCCAGTCGCTGCTTCAATCTGGAATCAAGATTTATAAGGTACATACATACTACCCAGGATGCAACACAGGTACACAAGCCATTTTTCAATTAATATAAATCTGAAGCAAAGTATATCAAAGATTACATAAACTATATACAACAAGAAAATTAATGTAAATATAAAAAAGACCTATATAATTTCATTTTTTCTTTTTTGCAAACTGTATACTGTACTTAATTTTGAATTTCCCTTCATTTTTCAAGTTTCCTTTCAGTTTTCTTCTTATATGTAATCTTTTATTTAAAGAAAAATTTTTTTAGTTTCATATCTTACATATGACACTAAAGGGTCCTTTATTTTAATATAAAGAATCATGCATTTATAGTATCTTTTCCTTGCATTACTGTAAGTGGCATATTAAATATTAAAGCATTCCTTCTTTCACAAAACTCACAAGGTAAGGATGTGAAACTAAATTAAACTACTAAAATACAAAACTCTAATTTTAGTATGGCAAAATCTAACCTTTTGACTCAGATCTGTAAGAGTCATAGGTCCACAAACTGTAAGCTCATATTTGTTTGATCCATGGCACAAAAGAATCCGGAATTCTTCATCCCCCATTTTTGCTGGGCTTGATCTAGCAAATCTCCTGAAATAGTTAAGTGCAGGAATGTAATAAGATCTAAATAACACACATTAGTCTATACTAAGAAATAAAAGTGAAGGCTTTAATCATAGTCTCATAAACTAGTCATTAACCAACCTGTGCCTTGTCACCCAAATCAACTTTAAAACTGTGTGAGCAGTACAGAAAAAGTTTGACAGTTCTCACCTGTTTAAGACCTGCATTTCTATCAGAGTGATGATGTACATAAACATAGTTAAGGATGGAGTGTTAATTCTTTTCACAGGGTATGGGGGAGGGGAACATCCATGACAACTTCTATTGTGATCTACATCAACACCTGTTCAACCAGTACCAAGACAAATGCTAAACTGAAT
Source organism: Macrobrachium rosenbergii (assembly GCF_040412425.1). Taxonomy (NCBI): domain Eukaryota; kingdom Metazoa; phylum Arthropoda; class Malacostraca; order Decapoda; family Palaemonidae; genus Macrobrachium; species Macrobrachium rosenbergii. Next base: position 43,832,283 of record NC_089793.1, read on the forward strand.
TTCTCAAATATATAAATAGTTCAGATTTATTTTTTAAATGCTCACCTCTCCACTATATAGCTTTTACTTCCACGCCAGCATAGTTCGATAAATTGAAAAAAAAAAATGAGAACACTCGGTTTTCTATGAATATCTGTCCTCTATCCATCTACTTACCCCCACCAAGGGACCGACAGGTTCAAACACTCACAGCCAGTTAGTCTACTTCTGTCCACTGTGAATGTGGGGAGGTAGGAAGGACAATTTATATAATGGAGAGGTAAAATATAAATCTTAAGTATTTATATTTTTGAAATAAACCTTACCTATCCATCATATAGCTGATTCCCTCATTTGAAAGAGGAGGTGGGCAAAGTGGAAATTTGCCAACCCTTAGAGGCTATTTAGTAAAAATATATTTTGTACAAAAGTATTCATTTTAAACAGTGAATTCAATCCATAGTCTATTAATGCTGCCTTAGGAGGATTGTCACTCAGGTACGAGATCCTCATCATGAAGATAGATGAGGTCTCTTTGGAGGATGACCCCTTCAGCAGAAGGAGGGGTAGGGTTATTGTGCCAAAACCCTGCAGAGCCAATGATGGATAACTAACAAGTACATATGTACAAAAAGGTATACTTCTAATACTCAACACTGAATACTTGCACGCTCCCCAAAAACCATAACCATGCTTAAAAGGCAGTAGACCAAAAACAGGCTACCTATTGAATCAGGACATAATATCCCCTTTACAAACTGGAGGAGTTAATGCTCTGCAATATTCGTGCTTAATCTACGCACCATGAAGATAAGCCAAAGCAAGTACAAGATTACAATGGCAATGAGTGATTTCAATATCTTAAACAAGGATAAGTTTTCAAATTTAAAAGTTGTAGCCATTGCTCACAAGTACAGTAACTTACCTTCTATTAAGGATAGAAATTAGCATAAAGTCCTTAACCAAAGACCCAATCAAAAGGACCTTCTCTTCGGAAACTCCGGTTTCCATACCACTAAAGACAACCTTTACATCAGGTTTATTGTAATTCTTGTAGCGCAATTCCAACAATCTTTACAGACAGTGCTGAACCCCCAAGGGGTGAAGTTCCTCAAGCCCTAGTGACCCCAGGCTAGGTAAAGATATTGTTGTAGTTAAGGGCCTAGCCCAAAACTGTACTTAGCCCACATTAAGGCAAAGATAATTGCCTTGTCTTTAGCAAGGCCTATCTTATCTGACTATGATTGTGACTCTCTCACTCTCTAGCTGTGTCTAAGGCTACTATTAAGTTTCCATACAAGCTACTTTACAAGGAGCTTGTTCTAAATGGTTCGAAGGTCGACAAAATTATGAACTTAAAACCACATACAGATTCCAAGGTAAAGTACATAGCAGAGACCTGGGAAACTCCACTTTAATACACTGAAAACCATCTAGATGTCTTTGTCCTCAGACAAGCCTATAGCCAATGACCCTTTAGCCTTAAGGCTGCTACAAAGAGGTTTCCTCATGCTTGAGAAACAACAGAAATGTAACCATGTTGTTTATAGAGGTATCAGTGCTCGAAAAAAACCCTAAAGTGGGACCATGACTTATACCCTTACCACTAGAGTTGGCAGAATCGATTAGAGATTCTCTCCCAGCACGGATAATGGCATTACTGCGAGATACTACCTTCAGCTCACCTGAACCGTGGGCCACACCAGGCAGTCATCTGTAGCTTGTGGGATTGTGATGAAAGATGAAACCTTTCATCTCTCAGTTGCTTGCATCCATCCACCACTGAAAGCAACTGGAAAACCAGCCTTCCCTGGTCACCTGGGGTAATCAACAGCAAGAGACAACTTACAAAGTTGCTCAATATACACTGACGACTTCCTGAAACCTAGCAAGAGTAGGAAAGGCATTAGTCTAGACCTACCCAAGGAACAGCTTGGTGTCCCTGCCCAAGCTAGAGGACCTTGCACTGGTAAACCAAAAATTGGCAAAAAGACAACTTCCCTTACTCTCAAACAGGTCTACAGTAAACCACCTGTATTGGCGTTCTCATGATTTGTGGACTCACATATTCGTGGATTTCTCTGTGGAACATATCTACCCATTATTCGCGGAAAATTCGCCCATTCGCAGTATTTTTCACTGAGAAATATTTACTAATTACTGCATTTTCATATCATTATCATGACTAAATGCACTTTTTGTGATAAAACTAATAAAATACTTAGGTATAAGCATTTTTAGAAGGTTTTTCTTGTGTTTAAACTATCAAAATAGGCAGTTCTAAGTGTTTTTAAAGGTATTTCAAGTATTCGCGGACTTTAGATATTCGCAGGAGGGGGTGCGGTACGCGTCCCCCGCGAACATTGGGGGTTTACTGTATAACATGAGATGCTCACACCCACTGTCTACAGCCAGCCTTTGGATGTTGAATGAATAAATGAATGATTCTGAGTTACCTGGCATTGTAACAACTGGGTCACTGATGCTGATATCAACTAAATGAACATCATAGCTGCTATAAAAATAAAAAGATAAAAGAAAATGAATGAAATATTATATTTTTGGAAGAAGACCAGCGTCGATAATAAATTTAAAAACACTACTGGCATCATAAACTACATCCTCTCCAAGGATCTTGGCAAGGATGAACCTGCCATCCCAGCCAAGAGCCTCAGAGAGGTAATGGCTTCTCATATCCCCAAGACTGGGGCACTCCCATACTATTCCAATGCTCCTGACACAAATTAATTATAAATTTCCTAACACTTGGGAAGAAATCATTATATAAAAGTGGACACCTCCCTGGAAGTAAATCTAGAGCTGCTGTTTTGGCCAATCTGTCAGCTTCATTTCCATGCACATCAGCATGTGCTGGAACCCAAGAAAACCTAATATGTGTTCCTTTGTATAATAACAGTGCATCCAAGGGGTTAGTCAAGTTTAAAAACATTAAGTGTCTGTAATGTACTCTTAGAATCGCTAAAACCTGTAAAATTTGTTTCATCAATAATTCCTATTTTTTCAATAGCATTTAAAATCCCATGCAACCCTGCCATAAAAATAGATGTTAAAACAGGAAGTGCACCTTTGCTGCAAAACTTATTATTAAAAACTCCAAATCCAACGCCAGCGCTGGATTTGGAGCCATCTGTGAATACACAAGTTGAATCCTTATGAACCTCACTGTGCTCCATAAATATGGAACGGATCTCTTTATCTGTCATATTTTTCTTAAAACCTTAAAAATATTTACAAAATGAACGTTCTGTTAATTTCCATGGCGGGGTTACTGACATTTTATAAGGAAGCACCTCATTTCTTCTAATATCAGTAGTGCCAAGTAACTGTTCAAGTCTACACCTGTAAGGTTGTAGACATTTATGATGAATTTCATAGTGCCTAAAATGTCTTTCACTTGTTATAATCTGAAAGGCTAGAGAACTGGGAAGTCTCTGCATCCTATACCAGTAATGAAGGATGGATGACTGGCAATGGAGTTGCAAAGGCAACTCCTCAGCATCAACCAACAGGCTTGACACTGGCGAGGTCTTGAAAGCACCAGTGGCCAGTCTAATGCCTGCATGATGTAGAGTCAAGCATTTTCAGCCTGCTGGGGGTTGCAGAAGAATATACTTCACACCCATATAACAACTGCAATAAAATCAGGGTATTATGCAACCTTAAAAGTATTTGATGGTCTGCACCCCAGGACATGTGAGCTAAAACTTTAAAAATGTTTAAAATCTTCTGAGACTCTGTCTTCAGCATCTTTAGATGAGACACCCATGTTAACCTATGATCAAAAATTAAACCAAGGAATTTGGTCTCCTCTACAAAGAGAATTCTTTGGCCTTTGATATATATATCTCTGGGTCTGGATGAAGCCCACGAATACAGCAAAAGTGGACAACAACTGTTTAGCTAGTGAAAATTTAAACCCATTTAAATCTGCCCATTTAGTGATGTTATTTACTGTAAGCTGGAGCTTTCTTTCAATAACAGGCATCCTTGATCCTGCAAATGACATAGAAAGATCATCAACACAAAGTGTGTGCAATACAGTAAACCCCCTGTATTCACGGGGGATGTGTACCGCACCCCTGCAAATAGCTAAAATCCGCAAATACTTAAAACCCCTCTAAAAACACTCAGAACTGCCTATTTTGATAGTTTAAACACAAAAAAAAACTCTAAAAATGCTTATACCTGAGTATTTGATAGTTTTATCACAAAAAGTGCATTTAGTCAAAAATTACATGAAAATACAGCAATTGGTGAATATTTCTCAGTGAAAAATACTGTGAATGGGCAAATTTTCCGCGAATAATGGCTATATAATTTCCAAAGAGGAATCCACGAATACGTGAGTCCGTGAATAGTTAGACCGCGAATACAGGGGGGTTTACTGTACATTATAAGGAATATGAGGAGAAATACCATTGATAGCAAGTGCAAACAGGGTAACACTAAGAACATTTCAGTACCTTGCAGGACCCCTTCCTGGAATTTACTTTCTGAGTATTACCAACTCTAACTTGAAGGCGTTGAAGTGTCAGAAAGGCCTTAATAAACAATGGCAGTTCTCCTCTAAGCCCTGATTGATGGATGGTTTTAAAAATTCCATATCTCCATGCTATGTCATAAGCCTTTTCAAGGTCAAAGAATATAATAACATGATGCTGCTTTAATGCAAATGATTCACATACAGATGACTTGAGACGAATCAAGACATCAGTAGTAAAATGTATTTTTCGAAATCCACACTGTGCAGGTGATAAAATATTGTTTTTTTAATACCAAACAAGCCTTGCATTGACCATCTTTTCCATAATCTTACAAAGACAAGATGTCAAGGCAATTGGGCGGTAGCTTGCAGATAAAAATTTGTCCTTTCCCAGTTTTAAAAAGGCTAGAATTAACGCTAGTTCCCACACTGATGGGAAACTGTGATCATGCCAAATTCTGTTGATAATGCTAATTATGAAAAACTTAGTGATCTTACATACATGCTTAATCATTGCATATGGAACAACATCAGGGCCTGGGGCTGTATCTGTACATGTTGACGAGGCAGAATCAAATTCTCTCTCAGTAAATGGAAAATTGTAGGGTTCTTTATTAGATGGAAAACTAAGTGGCTTTTGTTCTCCCCTGGAACAATATTGGAATCCAGATGTTTCCGATTTCTGGGAAACTTTTTAAAAATGGTCTGCTAATTTATTATTCACTTCCAATGCACTTGTGATATATTCCCCATTAGCCTTTAATGCAGGGGGAAGGTTAGGAGTATATTTGCCTACTATTTTATTGACTTCTCCATACAGCTGATGGTGGAGTTCTTTTATTCACTGAAGAAACAAAGGATGACCATGATTAGTGACGGGCTGGTTTTAATGCATGTCGGAACTGTGCTCTACACTTTTTATGTACTGTACTGTGATGTTATGTTCAGTTCGATTTCGTTGGCATCTAGTTAGAGCAGTTCTTGTGGCCCAGTGAAGTAACTGGAGTTCAGACGACCACCAAGGAACTGGTCGATGGCAGAATAAGCCAGTGGTTTTAGGAATGGAATGCAACCCAGCAGCGTGAAGAGTACCATTCAGTAAATAGTCTAGTAGCCAGTCCTATATGCCCTGTACAAGACCCGGAAATGGTAATTACTGTAAACTTTTTTTGCAGGAATATGTTGTACAAGCCCCACAAAGAAAAATGAGCTTGATTGCTACTTGTGCAACATTGAGCATTTTTCAGAATTCAAGATGGTGGTCGCCACCATTTTGAATATTCAGTATTTTTCAATTTTCATTATTTTTTACTTACATTGTCATGTAATACCACTTTTTGGGAGTTTTTGAGGGTGGGGAATCCATTTTTACAATCAGTTTGAGGATTAACAGTGAAAATGTAGGTCATACGCCAGTTTTGATTTGTAAAAAATAAAAAAAAATAAAAATATATTATAATGCCCCCGCTGACCACATATTAATTTATGCTTTCTTGTTTTAGAGCTCTGCATTCAGGAAACAAACCTAGAGAACTTCCAGACAAGACTATGAACTACCATGGCAGCAGCAGATGACAAGTGTCTTTTTAGTCCTTGCAGTGGAAAAGGGAAATTACAGACCTTTAAATCAGTGGCTGTACAGAAGATTATTTTTACAAGCAAAAAAAACGTGATGAACTGTTCACATCTCTTTCATCAAGTGCTGCTGTTCTTACACTTCCAAAAGCAGAAATGCTGAACAGAAGAAAAGAAAAGGGGCACTGCCTCACACCGGTACTTCCAAGCGGATGCTGAAGTCACATTGCGGTGACTTTCAATTCAAGTGAGGCTGTCTCTTCTGCGGGAAAGAGTGCTTGCCAAAGGACCCAAAAAATCCCGGTAGACAGGTGCCGGTTAGACAGTGCACAACTGTAGATAGAGGTAGTGGTATTTCTTTTAAGCAGCAGATAGAAAACATCTGTGATGAGAGGCAGGACCAGTGGGCCCAGGAGGTAGCAATTAGAATTAGTGGAGTTATTGACCTACACGCTGCTGATGCACAATACCATATGCATTGCTACGATCGTTTCCGTGCTGTTCCTAAAAAAACTCCTTTTACCACAATGCCTATGGAAGAAGCAATGAAATCTGTCCTCTCGGAAATGGCTCAAAATGTAACAGAGACATGGACCACATCAGATTTGTACTCAATGTACACTGCTGCCTCAGGAAATATGTCAAAAAAACAATTTGTGTCCAATGTCAAAGCACATTTTGACGGGGAACTACTTGTTTTGCACATCGAGGGTTGTGACAGTGTACTTGGATTTGAAGCCAGCCTCAGAAAGGTAATCAAAATTGTGAAGGTATGTCATAACCAAGGAGATGATGATGAGGTGGATAAACTGGTTAGGAAGATTAGGTCCGAGGCCATGGCAATGCCAAGGCCTGGTGATTACAATCTCAGTGACTATGTGTATCAGAAATTAGTTCAAAGTACCAGCGAACTCTTCTTAAACTATTTTCCAGCCTTGTTTCAGACGGCTTCATAACGAAGCAATCATTAATTTTGGCCCAATGCATTCAGCAGCACATTGGTCATGCCAACAGAAATCAGACCACTCTTGGGTTGGCTGTGAAACTACACCACAAACATGGAAGTTCTGAGCTCATCAGGACTCTTAATGAGCATGGGATTACATGCACCTATGATGAAGTACTGTGTTTCTGCAAGTCAGTGGCCAAGTTTGTATCAGACAACCAAGCAGATTACCACAAGAAAGTTGGCCTAAGTGCAGAGATTGGTCCAACCTTCAGCTGGGCTGACAACTATGACTTGTACATTGCAAGCCCAAATGGAATGAAGACCACACATGAAGTTCACACAACACCCAGCTGGCATCATTGAGACTGAAAATATTGGTGTGATGCAGCCTACAATCCCACGTCTCAGAAAGAATGAAGCATCTTCCTCCAAGCTAACAGACCAGGCTATATAGATAGAACACTATACCGGTCCTTCCAAGGTGAATCCACCTCACCTTCTATCAAAGAATCTGCCTGCAGATGAGTTACAGCTTCAGTCAGCAGCAGTTACATTCAGTCAAGAACGAGATGCAGCATGGCTTTCACAAATTCATTGTGGTGATAAGCCAATCGAGTGGGCAGGATCCAATGCTCAACAAGATCGACTTGAAGGGAGCTCTGTCCAAAAGACAAAGACACTGGTTGTATTTGGTCCATTGATTGACTCGCCGCCTGCTCATCCAGACACTGTTCTAACTACACTTGTGCATCTGCAAAAGTGTCTCACTACTTTTGGCATGCAGTACATTCATGTGACGGTTGACATGCAACTCTACCAGTCAGTGTGTTTAATCCAGTGGAGTGATCCTGAGTGGTGGAGTAATCTCATACTTCACCCAGGGATGATGCACACTCTCATGAGTTTTTGGGGTTGTATCGGAACGCTAATGAAGGCATCTGGCCTGGAAGTTCTCATCAGTGCAGCATTTGGCAGTATTAGCAGTATCATCAGTTGGAAGGTATGGACAAATGCACTACGAGCATACCGTCTCATCATTTCTGTCCTGCTGAAAAGCTTCTTTTTGGATGTTCCAAAGACATACCAGGAGCTGTCTGACTACCTGGAAACTGCTAGAGAACACCCAATTGAGAGGCTGTGGGTTGACTGCCTCATTAAACCTACACTCCTGGCACTGATGTTCCTTCGTGCAGAGCGAAATGGTGACCTCCTCCTCCAGCAGTACTGCCTGAAAAAAATGTTGCCATATTTTGCTGCAGCCAGTCACTACAACTATTTCCGCTACCTCAGTTGGTATACGCGACAGGTGGAGAACCTTAGCAAAGATGCCAAAGCAGACTTAATGGCAGGAGCACATGTGTGTCGAGACATAGATGGTGGAACAGCTGTACCAGCAGATCAATTTGGCAAGCAGACATACATCAAGAGAGGGAAGGGTGCAGGAGGCATGAAGGGCATATCTACAAGCCCTGAGCAAGTGACTGTGTTGATTAACAGTTTCAGCGTGTGTGCCCATCTCGACATCGCTATGGAAGATATATATAGTGAGACTGGTGATAAGGAAAACCCATGTGGTGAAAAGGACAGAGAATCGACAAAGAAACACAAGGCAGAAAGTGAGGTAAGAAGAAAACTGGATGAAGATGACAGAGGAAAAATCTCTGATGCACTGGATAAATGCACCCATCCCTTCACTGAGCATCATACTGGAGTTTACAACATCTGCAATGGACTAGTGGCTCCTGACACAGTGAATGTGCAAGATGCCCTTGCCATTGGGAGGGAACAGAGTGAACAGCTCTCTGCTTCACTAAGCAGTGACTTTCACAAGCTCATAAAGAAGAGGGTTAAAACAATGGAGGTACTGAAGAAATTAGTCCCTGTTAAGGGAAAGACCATATACGATCTGGAAACACTGTTCAGCCGTCTGTTGGTTGTGGGACAGCAACGTAACTTTGAGGTTGCAGACATCTTACAGTTTGAGCTTATTCCAGTTCCTCCAGCCTTAGTTGATGAGTATGGCTGCCTTAGAAAAGGAAACAAGGCTGTACTTGTAAAATATTTAAGAGTCTTTGCCACAACTCTCTCTGCACCAGATGTGGTTCTAGTGGATGCAGGTCAGCTTTTGTTCCATGTAGTCTGGCCCGTCACTGGAACTGCTCGTGACCTGGCTGAAAGCTTTGATGCTTGCCTTGCTCAGTACCCTCCTGAATCCAAGAAAATGGTTGTGTTTGACCAGTATGATCAAGGAGTTCCATGTTCTAAAGACCATGAACGTGCAAGAAGAGGAAGGTCCAAAGAAATCAGGCTGACTCCCAACACTCCACTCCCATGTGGAGAAGCAATTCTTCACAATGCTCATAACAAAAGTATGCTCAACAACATCCTGTGTGGTTACTCCCTTCCAAACAACATCCAGTTTGTCAACAAGACGGACTGTATTGTCACTCATGCTGAGGCAGATGTTACTCTCTGCAGCTACATACTTAAGGCTGTGGCAGATGATGCACAGACCATCCGAATCCTCAGTGATGACACGGATGTCTTCATTCTGCTGGTGTACTGGACATCAAAAAAACAGATCACTGCCAAGATTCAAATGGAAAGATGGAATGGGGATGTTTTGGATATCAATGAAACTGTTCAGAAGTTAGGACCCAGAAAGTGCAGCCAGCTTCTTGGAGTACATGACATGTCGGGTGTACTGGACATCAAAAAAACAGATCACTGCCAAGATTCAAATGGAAAGATGGAATGGGGATGTTTTGGATATCAATGAAACTGTTCAGAAAGGTAAAAAAGTCAGCAGCACTTGACAGGTCCTGGAACTTGGTCCTGGATTTTACTTGGTCTTGATGGTGTACTGGGATAACCTGGTGCAACCAGTGCTGAGCTCAAAGCAACAGGAAACATCTTGTCTGGCACTGTACGGACAGACAAGATGCTCAACAATGAATGAAGCACGTGTACACTTGTTTACAAGGCAAAAGATGCCTCCAGCACTAAAGAAACTGCCACCAACTGATGCAAACCTGATGCTGCATGTCCTTTGAGCCCATCACCAGATGCTTTTGTGGAAGGCAGCAGACCAACGTGATCCACCACAAGAAACTCAAACCATTGTGAAGTTTGGCTAGAACATTGAAGGTTCCACAGTCACACCAGCAGTCTCAACCGCACCTGTTGCTCCTCAAGGCCTTTTGGACATAGTGAGTTGTAGTTGTGTAGCACAGGGCAAGGCATGCAGTAGTACACGATGCAGCTGCCACAGTGCAGGTCTTTCCTGCACAAACTATTGTAAGTGTGAGGGAGGAGATGCATGTCATAGTCATTTCACCAGCAAGCAAGGAAATGGACAAGATGACGAAGGAAACTTTGAGGATGATCGTCATTACGAACTTGATGTTGATGTGTTGTAGTCATGCATGTTATCACATGTTCATTATTCACCACGTTAGAATTTATTTACTAAACTATATGTGTTCACGATGCCATAGTAAACACTCAACTTATTGAAGGCAACTGGTGGTCAGTTGATGCTGTCGTACCTTGCCTGGTGTTACTGAAAGTGCACAATAGCACTTTTTGTTTAGTGTACACTTTATGCATGAAAAACTCAGACAGGGTAAACTTCACTTTATTGGAAGATCTGATTTTGTTACAATTAAAATTTTTATTTTATATTTTGACTTTTTTCATTATTTTATCATCAAAGCTCACAAATAATAACTAAATATTGTTCTCCACACTCCAAAACCCTTAAAATGAGATATTACACGAGTCTGTGCACTGTCAAGGTCAAAAATATAATAATTGTGAAAATCCAATATGGCTGCAGCAGCCATCTTGAATTCTAAAAAATGCTCAAGGTTGCTCACTTAGCAACCAAGCTAATTTTACTCTTTTAACCCAAAAGAACATATTTCTGTAAAACAAGTTTACAGTAATTACCATTTCCAGGTCAAATTTTTGGCTACTTGACTAAAATTAATGGCACCATCAACAAACTCATCCGCATCACCTTCGATTTTACTTAATTCCCTGCACTTAATCCAATCTGCTTTATCCAGGCACCAACGAGGAGATCTATGCTCTGGTGACTACTACTGCTTTTAATGATTATTGATGCATGGTCACTAGTATGCCAGTCATCCAATGTTCTCCAGTGAAAGTCAATAAGGCAGTTAGAACTAACTATGGATAGGTCAATACATGACAAAATGCTTGTTTGTATATGAAAGTGAGTAGGCTCACCTGTATTAAGAATCCCTATGTCTTCGTTTTCAACTAATGATGCTATGAGATTGCCTTTTCTATTAGCTAAAACATCACCCCACAATGGATGTCTACTGTTCATGTCTCCTACAAGAAGAAACAGTTGAGGAAGTTGATTAACCAACCCTACTACATCATTATAGCAGTCATCATCATTGGGAGGTAAGTAGAGAGAGCAAACAGTATATTTTCTAGTTATTTCTACTTGCACTGCTACTACTTGAAGAGGAGATTGCAGATTTAAAGATATCTGAGGAATGTCATGGCAAATAGAAACCAAACTCCCTCCATGACTTCCCACTTGAGGATTATAAGCAGTTCGGTATGCAGTGTATGCTGTGTATTCCATTGGACAAGGAGTATTAATATCCAACATCGTTTCCTGTACACAAATAAAAACTGGAGAGAATTAATGAACGAGCATCTTAAGCGCTTCATACGTAGCCCTCAGACCTTGACAATTCCATTGCAAGATGGAGAAGAAAATGCTGGTTATTTTCTAAAGGATTCTTAGAAAGAAGTCCTCAATTCTGTATTTTTCATTGTATTGCTACTTCCTGATGATTTTTTAAAGGATGGTTGAGATATTTTTGATTTTACACTCTTTATAACATTATGTAGCTTATCTGGTTGGCAAGAACTGTGGTGCAGATCAACAGTAATTTTTGAGTGAATTGTCTCATTAGTTGATTTTGATCTATCAACTTTGTTTAGAGGCAATATTTCATACCTATTGCCAGGTATTTCAGCATGCCTTGTAATTGGAGGGGAAAAGGAAGGTGGTCTCCCTCTTTTCCTATTGGAAAGTGGAGAGGTATGTTGGTATTTTCCCTCTGTTATGAGAGCTTTAAGACGCTCTTGAGTATCGAATTCCTCTCCTAAATCGGGCAGAGAGAGCACCCAAGATGATAGCCTAGGACTGCTCATCTTAGGAGAAGGAGGTGCAAAGGGACAGGGAGTAATATCCAAGATTGGAGGTACTGATATCTGAATTGGAGGCTGTGCATTTATATCTGAACTTACATTTGCATTCATTGGCTTACTTGGCATTTTTGTTTATCTTGCTGGCTGATATTTGATTTCAAGGCCTTAGCATAATTCTTTTCCTTACTTAGAAGTTAAGGATGAAGTTAAGTGTGTTAATCTGACCAACTAACAGAAAAGGGGGGGGCAGAGCATTTAGACATATTAGTGTTCACTCCTCCTTAAACATAAAATGATTAATATTGTCTCTAAGAGGCTTACTCTATTGGAGTACACTTTAATTGCCCTATATTATATCATAAAAGTGTCAAACTCGTTAACTTTTTTCCCTGAGAAGGGAAAAGCCTCAAAATAGATATTTTTTCTCAACCTAGGTGAGAACCAAAAGACTAGCATCTTCAGTACAAAAGCCAGCATTCCGCAACACTTGTAATTTTCTTACCATATCACAGGTCCTAGGGCTACCAAGAAAGGGTTTAATTGCTTCAAGAGGCTTTTACTAGACTCAAACAGCTTTGGAGGCAAAAACTAAATCCATCAAGGTTCCCAAAAAGTTAGGGTGTACAGGCACCTCAACCCTTAAACGCCGAAGCCCTATTTACAAAAACGTCTCCCGTATGCCAGCGGCGTTCGGGAGGTAGCGCCGAAGCGGAAAAAGTTTTTTTTACAAAATCACAGCACGCTTAGTGTTTAAGATTAAGAGTTCATTTTTGTCTCCTTTTTTTTCTCATTGCCTGAAGATTAGTATGCAACCATCAGAAATGAAAAAAATTATCATTATCATATATAAATATTGGAATATATGACAGCAAAAACAAAAACTCATATATAATTGTATACAAATCGGGCTGTAAGCAAAACGGTTAAAGCTAATGAGTTAATTTTTTTTAGTTGTATTGTACACTAAATTGCGATGTTTTTGGTATATAACATATTGTAAAACAATTAAAGCAACACAGAGAAAATATTATCACAAAATGATGCATGAATTCGTAACGCCCGGACATAAAAAAAAAGTTTTTTTCAAAAATTCACCATTAATCGAAATATTGTGCTAGAGACTTTCCAATTGTTTCAAAATGGAGGAAATTGATTGAATATTACTAAACTGTAAGTTTTTTTAGCTTACAATTGCATTTTTTTACCATTTCCATCGAGTTAAAGTTGACCGAAGGTTGATTTTTTTATTTATCGTTATTTATATGAAAATATTTCAAAATGGTAAAAGCTAAAAGCATGATTTATTTTTTGTTGTATTCTACATGAGATTGCGCACATTTTGATGTATAACACTTTATGTAACGAATAATATAAAACAGCGAAAAAATTACGACAAGGTGACTCAAGAAATGCCAGGATTTTCAGCAGAGTCCACGTGCGGCGGAGCGAAGGAAAAAGTTTTTTTCAAAAAATTCACCATAAATCGAAATATTGTGCTAGAGACTTTCCGTTTGTTGCAGAATAAAGGTAAATGATTGATTGGTACTAGAATGTAAGAATTTTGGCCTACGATTGCGTTTTTTCGAGCATTTCGGTCGAGTCAAAGTTGACCGAATGTTAAAATTTTGTCAGTTATCGTGATTTAAATAAAAATATTTGAAAACTGTTAAGAGCTAAAAGAATGATTTATTTTTGTTGTATTCTACATGAAATTGTGTACATTTTGATGTATAACACTTTATGTAACGAATAATATAAAACGGCGAAAAATTACGACAAGGTGACTCAAGAAATGCCAGGATTTTCCAGCGGAGTCAGTGCGCGCGTAGCGAAGGAAAAAGTTTTTTTCAAAAATTCACCATAAATCGAAATATTGTGCTAGAGACTTTCCGTTTGTTGCAGAATAAAGGTAAATGAATGATTGTTACTAGAATGTAAGAATTTTTGCCTATGATTGCGTTTTTCGAGCATTTCGGTCGAGTCAAAGTTGACCGAATGTTCAAATTTTGTCAGTTATCGTGATTTAAATGAAAATATTTGAAAACTGTTAAGAGCTAAAAGAATGATTTATTTTTGTTGTATTCTACATGAAATTGTGTACATTTTGACGTATAACACATTATGTAACGAATAATATAAAACGGCGAAATAATTATAACCAGGATTTTCAGCTTTATGTAACAAAAAATTCACCATAAATCGAAATATTGTGCTAGAGACTTTCCATTTGTTGCAGAATAAAGGTAAATGTTTGATTGTTACTAGAATGTAAGAATTTTGGCCTACGATTGCGTTTTTGAGCATTTTGGTCGAGAAATTGACTGAATGTTAAAATTTTGTCAGTTATCGGATTTAAATGAAAATATTTGAAAACTGTTAAAGAGCTAAAAGAATGATTTATTTTTTGTTGTATTTTTTGTGCACATTTTGAACTTTATGTAACGATAATATAAAACGGCAAAAATTACGACAAAGTGACTAAGAAATGCTGACATTTTCTGTGGATTTCCATTGGAAAAAGTTTTTTAAAAATTCAATAAATCGAAATATTGTGCTAGAGACTTTCTGTTTGTTGCAAAATGGGTAAAGGATTGAATATCACCAAAATATTAGAATTTTTGCTTACCCAAAAAGACCCAAATAAAAAAAAAAAAAAATACAAGTATATATATATATATACATATATATATATATATATATATATATATATATATATAATATATATATATATATATATATATATATATATATATATATATATATATATATATATATATATATATATATATATATATATATATATATATATATATATATATATATATATATATATATATATATATATATATATATATATATATATATATATATATATATATTAAATATTATATATATATATATATATATATATATATATATATATATATATATATATATTATATATATATATATATATATATATATATATATATATATATATATATTATATATTATATATTAAATATTATATATATATATATATATATATATATATATATATATATATATATATATATATATATATATATATATATATATTATATATTACATATATACATATATATATATATATATATACAGTCTTTTAAAAAAAAACTAGCAATGATATAAAAAAGGAAAATAAAAGGGAAAATTTTAGTTCACTTATATTTTTTTTCAATACTTAGACATTTCTCCATTATTTTTAAGTACAGCTTTAACCTTCTTGGCATTGAATGTGCTAAATCTTTGAAATATTGTGCATCCATGTTTGTTTTTGGCATCCTTCAAACGAAATAATGCCTTCAGTTTCCGTTTCATGTATGCCCAGCAATTTTCAATTGGGTTTAAAATCTGGTAATTGCCTGGCCAGTCCAATTTCTGAATATTAAATTCCTTAAAAGGTTTTGTGACTTATAAAGGTGCTCCAAATAAATACACGCATAAAAAGTTCCTTGTACTAAAATTCATTGTCGTGCTCTCTGGGAAAAATTCACTACCCCCATATCCGCATCCCCATACCATCACATAAGCTGGATGTTTACAGTCTTGACTCTTCATATTTTGATGCATAGCTTAGATCCTTGGGGCTTCTCCCAGCGCTATGAATAATGTGGAAGTTAGATTCATCCATTTTCCCAATCCTTTTCAGTCCACTTCAAATATTTTCTTGCCATCCTTTTTTTCCTCTCGCTTTGCTGCAACACGACATGGGAGACCAAGGTCTTTCTGCAATCGATGTTGCACGGTCCGTTCAGATACGTTCCTAAGGGGTTTTGAGACTTCAAAATTTTGGCTGGCATTGATGGATGTTCCATAACAACCTTTTAAAATGTTATCCGTTCTTTTGTAGTTTTTCGTGGCCTCCTGAGCCTTTCTTCCGCTGATGAATCAAGGTCTCCTGTCTTGGAGCGGTTGCACCACAATGAGTGTTTTAGAGATTCCCAGCTCTCTTGCAATAGCTGACATTGACTTGCCAGTTTTCCATAGGGTCACAATTTCTGCTTTCTTAACCAAGGATAAGGAAGTTTTTTAGCCATAATTCATTAGCTAGCGGCAAGAGCGCCAAATGTAAAACTGATGACGAAAGCGTGAATGGGGCACGAAAGCGCATACAATGACAGCTACGTGAAGTGCATTAGAAACTCATGGTACCGTAGCGAGACAATACAGGCTGCCAGACGAACGATAAATTGGGGAAATATATACTTCTCAGCGGAAATCGCAAGAAAAGTCCGAACGCTTTACAGTAATATATAGGGAGTCGTTAAGGAGCTTTTTTGCGCCACTGTATATATATATATATATATATATATATATATATATATATATATATATATATATATATATATATATATATGCTATATATATATATATATATATATATATATATATATATATATATATAGGTATATATATATATATATATATATATATATATATATATATATATATATATATATATATATATAATATATATATATAATATAATATATATATATATATATATATATATATATATATATATATTATATTGCTTTTTACTTTGGTACGGATACATAACTAAAGGAATGCTTGTGAAAAACTTTGTTTTTGCATAAAACGAAATAATATACAAAACACCAATAAATACAGATATATAAAAACTTATAATAAATATAAAACTAAAAATAAATTCAATGCAGAATACTCACTCATAATCCTGACTCTTCATTCTGTTCTAGTTTTCTCCTCCTCCATTGAAGAGTCTTGCATTTTTTTCCTCCAGTGTGGAGGGAGACCTCCGGATGGGCCTGCAGGTGTCGCTTGGTAGGCGACAATATATAACCGCAGTGTGGTACGACACTCTCGAACCTGCAAAGTGCTACCTTGGGGTGTCTCTCCTTCTGCCATTCACTCCGGAACCGTTTCTGTGCCCTTCTAGGAGCTCCAGTGTGTGACCTCCTGCCTGCAGCATCAAACTACCCGACGGGACACTGGAATGTGAGGGAGGGCGGCATCATCACCAAGGGCGGCATCATCCAGGGCGGTGGCATCATCAACGGGCATAAGCATCTTCAAGGGCGGCGGCATCTTCAAGGGCGCGGCGGCAGCAGGGCGCGGCGTCGGCAGGAGCAGGAAGACCGAGGCTGGCCCTCCTAGCGACATCTGCCCTTTCCTCTCGGGCAGAGCTGGAGCTCAGGGCAGGGGGCGGTGTTGGAAGGCCACTCCTCTGGGTTGAAGTTTATGAGGGCATTCCCAGCCACCTCAAGAAACTGGATGTGGGTCAACCTCCGAGCGTCAGAATTGTACCCACAGTAAAGGATGTAGGCATTCTGGAGGGCCAACTGAAGGAGGTATTTGTCGAGCTTCTGTGTCCACCTCCTGGTTCAACTGGCGAAGGGATAATACTGGATGAGTTGATCAAAGAGATCAACTCCTCTCATGTGCCTGTTGTAGTGCCCGATGACAGTAGGGCGTTGGACACGAAACTCCTCATACGTAACTCGGCCCTGCCGACGTGTCTTCTTCCGCTGAATGATCTCTTCTTGGATGGGCTCATGACTCGTCGTAATCATGGGCACGAGTCGGACCCCCTTCCAACAGATGACGAAGACATTTCCCTTCCGCCGCCACTCTGTCTCTCCTCTTGCCAGATGTTGCGGGTGGCTAGTAAACCTCTTGAGGACATTCGGGCCCCACGCACCAACCGAAGGGTACCACTGACATGCACACCTGCTTCATACAGTTCCTGGGCCAGGGATACCGAGTTATAATAATTATCCATAAACAGGTGGTATCCTGGTTACGAAACGATCCACAAGACCAAAGACAGTGTCACTCAGCGTGAGAAGACCCCAGAATACACCGAAAGTCCACGACGTATCCAGCATTGGCTTTCGTAATGAAAAATAACTTTACACCATATTTCTTTGGCTTCTTGGGGTTGTACACTTTTATACTTAGACGCCCTTTGTATGGCATCATCCCCTCATCCAAAGAAAGGTTCTTGGAAGGAACCACGAGAAACTGGCACCGTTCACGAATGTACTCCAACACTGGATGGACTAAGATGAGGCGGTCGGGGTTATTCGAAAATACAGCCCTTCGGTTGAAGGCGTTGAAATACCTGTCCATCGCCAGGAAACTATCACGGGGCATAATGCCGGGCACATTGGGCATACTTAAAAAAATTCGCCTCCAATATTGCCTGACGTCGGCAGCAGGCATCATTCCAAAAAAAATGTGGAGCCCCAAAAAATGCGCCATGTCCGTGAGGTTGCAGGCCCGCCAGCGATATGACAACTTCGTCTGCAGTTCCTCACGGCAGTACCGAGCGTAATCTGCGGTCTCTGCAACTAGGAATTCCAGCAATTCCCGCGTCAGGAAGAGCTGAATGAACCCCAGTGCAGTGAGAGGCACAGGGACGGTCAGTCCAGGTGCTGCCGTGAATGGGTGCATGTTAGGTGGGGTGGGGTCCTCCAACCACCCCTCATCACTTTCGGACGAACGGCCTTCACCCAAGCTGCCGCGACGTTGCGACCTTCTACGGGCCTGTGCTCGCAAGCACGCAGCAAGGCACGCCTCACGCACTCCCACCCTCCCAGCTGGTCCGTCTCCCTCACTTTCACCATCACTTTCTGTCTCGTCCCCACCAGCCACAATCGGGGCCTCCTCCTCCTCCTCCTCAGACTCTCCCTCATATGCACTGAAACCACTAAATTCCAATTCACTTTCCTCCTGTGGCTCCCGTACGGACATTGGGGGCAAGTACTCATCATCACTAACATCAGGCGTGATGTCCTCATCACTGGATGACCAACTGCCACTGAAATCAGGACTTCCCACCTGCGGTCCTTGGTCCCCTTCGGTCACACGTGGGCGCACAACACGGCGTTGAGAAGCTGGGTCATCTTGGGTACTTGGTCCCTCTCAGCATCCCAGTCTAAAAACTCGTCTCACACGCTCACTACCGACAGGCAGTATGCGCCTTTCACGGTCCTGACGACGTTGAGACATCTCTGCAAACGTCCTGTTGCCTCACAAATACGCAAACACTCGCCAAAGTTCTGCAAAACACGGATGCGTCAAAAATCGCTCTCGGACGATCTTGGCGCTGATGCTTTCTGGTACGAGAAGGAGGGAATTCGCGCATGCGGCGTCTGGGTGACGCTTATAAACAAAACAACAGCTTGATCCGTGAACTCCCAGCATCCCTCAAGGCAAAAGATTTAAAACCTTTTGCAAACTAGGCCTATAATTATTTTTCCGTGAATATTTAAAAAAGCATTTTTAGTCGACGTATGGTACGTCCACTTGACACCCAACAGACAATTTTAGTCGACGTATGGCACGTCCAGTAGGCGTTTAAGGGTTAATTACACTGGACCTAAAGACCTCCTATGGTCCAGGTTGTAAGCAATGTCTAGTATAACATTACCTATAACACATTAAGACAAAGACCTAAAAACTCTAACAGCAGGAACTTAAAGCATTTAAGAGTAACTAGGAAACTAAGAACTTAATGAAGTTGCCTATAGAGGTGCATGCACAGGAAATACCTCCAGCCCAACACCAGAAGAGAGAAACTAACCACTGCCTCAGAAAACATAAGTAGTAGAACCTCTTGCACACTTGAGGATAGATCCTCAGTCCACCCAGACAAATCCCACTCTAGCACAAGATGGTTTTGGTGTCAGCGTGAACATCTAAATTATGTGGAAACTTAGAAAAATTTAACAATGAGTTCTAGGGAATATACTAAAGAGCCAATAGAACCCAAAATCATTCTTCTTAAGACACAACGGTACCACTAGGAACATCCCATAATCCTTGGATTCTCTTAACTTAATCAGTATCTCTCCTTTAGTCATAAAATGGGAGATGTAATATTGCTGAAAATGCCTACCAAATCAGCCAAATGGCCAAGAAGTGGAAGTTAAATATTGATAACCTTCTGTTCCAAGTGATGAATATGCCTACATTCAAATTTATTAGTTCTTAAAGAAACTGACATAGCTGAAAATTCAGAGCCATTCTATAAGCAGAATACTATTCCTCTTGTTTAGGTGGCCTTTCACATCCTTGTCAGAGAGCTGAAAGCTTTTCAATGAGGGCTTCAATGCTTCTCAACCCTAGTTCACACCTAGACTGTGGGAGTCCTTTTAGTCAAGACCACAGTCCTAACGTATATAAGGAGAGTCTCTCTCTCTCTCTCTCTCTCTCTCTCTCTCTCTCTCTCTCTCTCTCTCTCTCTCTCTCTCTCAGCAAGAGAACTTCTTCTGTGGACATATCAAAATGATATTTTAATGATAAAATAAAGTTTGTTCATACTTACCTGGCAGATATATATATATAGCTGTATTTTCTGATAGTCCGACAGAATTTCAAAACTTACGACACACGTAGAGGGAGATCAGGTGGTTAGTATCCATTCCCGCCGCTGGGAGGCGGGTATCAGGAACCATTCCCATTTTCTATTCAGATTTTCTAGTGCCACTGTCTCCTCAGGGGAGGTGGGCGGGCACTATGAATATATATATCTGCCAGGTAAGTATGAACAAACTTTATTTTATCATTAAAATATCATTTTGTTCATGAGAATTACCTGTCAGACATATATATAGCTGAATACCACCATTGGAGGTGGGTACAGACAGAATAGGATTTAGGAAACATAATACATGTAGGTGATTGACACCTTGGTTCCTTACCTGTTAGCATAGCTGACTTCTTGATTACTGTCACCCAAGTCCGCTTCTGCTTTACTAGAGTCTCCAGCAAGGTAGTGACCTGTATAGCTGGTGAGTTCTAGATGATCTGTCAACGGGGGCGTGACCACGATGTGACTAGACCATATTGACCATACAGTGAGGGCAAACGAAGTAAAAACAACCACCTGACCAAGCCTACCTAAGTTAGGATAGCAAAACTAGAGCTAAAGAGTGGGAAGTCCGCCTCTGGCCGTCGACCCAACCACCATAAAAAACACTTCCTAACCATTTTCTATAGGATAGGATGTGTGTCACTCCCCTGCCCCAGGATTGCATCTGCGAAACGTATGGTCCTAGCGAGCAGCAGTTCTTGTATGTTGTCTTCACATCTCTCAGGTAGTGTGAAGCGAACACAGAGTTGCTACGCCAAAATGTGGCACCCAGAATGTTACTGAGTGTCATATTCTTCTGAAAAGCCACTGAAGTTGCAACCGCCCTCACCTCGTGAGCATTGACTTTCAGAAGTTTAAAATCAATGTCTTGACAGCATAAATGGGCTTCTCTAATCGTGTTCCTCAGGAAGAACGCCAGTGCATTCTTCGACATAGGTAAGTCCGGTCTCTTCACTGAACACCATAGATTGTCTGAGGGGCCTCGACTTTCCTTCGTTTTGTCCTAGTAGACCTTGAGAGCCCTGACAGGGCACAGGACTCTCTCTGGCTCTTGACCCAGAATCTCAGCCATACCCTTAATTTCGAAGCTCTTGGGCCAAGGGTTAGACGGGTTCTTGTTTTTTGCTAAAAAAGTAGGACTTAAAGTACAAACTGCGTTATGCCCTTTAAAGCCTATATGCTTACTGAAGGCTTGAAGTTCGCTAACCCTCTTCGCAGTCGCTAGAGCGGTTAGGAAAATACCTTTTCTGGTAATGTTCCTCAATGTCGCAGAATGGAGAGACTCGAAAGGACTGGACATCAGGAACCGTAACACCACATCTAAGTTCCAAGAAGGAGTCCTTTGCTGAGGCACCTTCGTGGTTTCGAATGACTTTAATAGATCGTGAAGGTCTTTGTTGTTAGTCAAGTCCAGGTTTCTATACCTAAAAACGGCTGATAGCATATTCCTATATCCCTTGATAGTCGGGACCGCTAGTTTGACTTCACTCCTCAGAAACAAGAGGAAGTCGGCTATCTGACTCACAGAGGTCGTGGTAGAGGAAATGCCCTTCTTCCTACACCATCTCCTGAACCCGGTCCACTTCAATTGGTACAAATTACTGGAAGAGAATCTTCTGGCTCTGGCAATAGCTCTCGCCACTGATCTTGAAAAACCTCTCGCTCTGGCCAGCTTCTCGATAGTCTGAATGCAGTCAGACTCAGAGCGGGAGGTTTTTGTGGTACCTCTCGAAGTGGGACTGTCTGAGTAGATCGACTCTCATGGGCAGTGTTCTCGGAAAGTCCACTAGGAAGGACAAGACCTCTGTGAACCACTCCTCGAAGGCCAAAACGGGCGATCAACGTCATCCGTGCCCTTCCGACGACGCAAACTTCCTGATGACTTCGAGGATTTTGAACGGGGAAAGGCATAAACATCCATCCCGTCCAATCCCAGAGAAGAGCATCTACTGAGATCACTCCTGGATCGAGTACAGGGGAGCAGTAAAGAGGGAAGCCTCTTTTCTTGGAAGTCGCGAGATCCACCAAGGGGCGTCCCCATAGCCTCCACAGTCCCTGATAAACCTCTTGGTGCAGGG
Source organism: Macrobrachium rosenbergii (assembly GCF_040412425.1). NCBI lineage: Eukaryota > Metazoa > Arthropoda > Malacostraca > Decapoda > Palaemonidae > Macrobrachium > Macrobrachium rosenbergii. The sequence continues at coordinate 43,854,950 of NC_089793.1, forward strand.
GGTCCACTCGGTCGGCAGCAGTTGTTGTTGCCGACTTAGAAGATCCGCACGGACGTTCTCCACACCTGCAACGAACCTCGTGAGGATCGTAATATTCCGGGCCTGTGCCCACAGCAGGATGTCCTTTGCTAAAGCGAACAGGGACCGAGAGTGAGTTCCTCCCTGTTTCTTTAGGTATGCCAGGGCCGTGGTGTTGTCCGAGTTGATCTGGACTACTCGGTTTGTGACTTGTCCCTCGAAGAAAAGTAGGGCCATCTGAATCGCCCCCAATTCTTTGAGATTTATGTGCCAGGACACTTGTTCCCCTCTCCAGGTGCCCGACACTTCTTCCCCCCCTAGTGTTGCTCCCCATCCCGATGTGGACGTGTCGGAAAACAACACTAGGTCAGGGTTCTGAAGGTTGAGAGAAACGCCTTCTGCCAACTTTGAGGGATCGAGCCACAACCTTAGGTGATCCTTCATCTTTGGCGAGATCTTCAGAGAAACTTCCAGATCCTCCTTGTCCTGCCAGTTCTCTGCAAGGAAGAATTGAAGTGGTCTGAGATGTAGTCTCCCAGGGAAACAAACTTCTCCAGCGATGAAATGGTCCCCAGCAGACTCATCCATTCCCTCACCGAGCATGTTTCTTTCCTAGGAAGGCTGAAACTTTGTCTAAGCACTGTTGCTGTCTTTCTTGTGACGGAAAAGCTCGAAAAGCCACTGAATCCATCTGAATCCCCAGATAAACGATGGACTGAGTCGGGGTCAGATGGGACTTTTCGAAATTCACCAGAAGTCCTAGGGACTTCATCAAATCCAACGTCGTGTGAAGGTCCTCCAGACACCTCGACATCGACGAGGCTCGAATGAGCCAATCGTCCAAATAAAGCGAGACTCTTATCCTTGCAAGGTGAAGCCATCTCGCCACATTCCTCATTAACACTGTGAAGACCATAGGGGCTGTGCTTAGCCCGAAGTAGAGAGCCCTGAATTGATATACATGTCCCCGCAGGACAAACCTCAGGTACTTCCTTGATAGAGGATGTATAGGGACGTGAAAGTAGGCGTCCTGGAGATCCAGAGAAACCATCCAGTCATCTGGTCTTAAGGCTCCTATAACCGACTGGGACGTCTCCATTTTGAACTTCTCTTTCAGAACGAAATGGTTCAACCTGCTGACGTCCAGGACTGGTCTCCATCCTACTGACTGCTTCGGGACCAGGAACAACCTGTTGTAGAAGCCCGGGGATTGTAAATCTGAGACCTGTTCCACAGCTCTCTTCTCGAGCATCTGCTCGAGCAGGTCGAAAAGAATCTGCTGCTTCTCCTGCTGATAAGAGGCGACAGATCCTTGGGCTTCGTGCACAACGGAGGTAAGACGAGGAATGGGATCTTGTATCCCTTTCGATGACTTCGAGGGACCAGTTGTCCGTCCCTCTCTCTCTCCAGCTCTTGCAAAGGAAAGAAGCCTGGCTCCAACAGGTGTCTGGAGGTCCACAGAGTCACTTCTTGCCCCTAGGTTTGGAAGGGCTCTACCTCTGAGAAACCTCTTCCTCAAGAGGATGATCTCAAAGAAGCTCCTCCACGAAAGGGCTTCTGTATCTTGGAAGCCTGCCCAAGGGAAGAAGTCGAAGGGACTGCTGGACGTCTAGAAGACTGGGCCAGGAGGTCTTGAGTAGCCTTCTCTTGCAAAGTGGCGGAAGTATCCTTGACTAAGGACTGGGGAAAAAGATGGCTAGACATCGGGGCGAACAGCAACTCTGCCCTCTGTGAAGGAGAGACCGACTTTGCAGTGAAGTTGCAGTATAAGGCTCTCTTCTTTAAAAGCCCCGTACAGAAGTGGGCAGCCAGCTCTTCAGAGCCATCCCTGACAGCCTTGTCCATGCAAGCTAGGACGCTGAATAAGTCTCCCAGACTAATGGAGTCAGGGCTTCGAACCTGCAAGTCCAGGACTCCCAGGCACCAGTCCAGAAAGTTGAAAACTTCCATTGTTCTGAAGAGACCTTTCAGATGGTGATCAGTTTCAGACAACGTCCAGGACACCTTTGCTGACGAAAGGAGAGACCTCCTAGGAGCGTCCACAAGGCTGGCGAAGTCCCCTTGGGAAGAGGAAGGAACTCTCCAACCAACATCCTCTCCCGTCTCGTACCAAATCCCCGCTTTCCCACTCAATCTTGACGGAGGCAGGGCGAAAGAAGTCTTGTACTGGGCCTTCCTGGAGTCCATCCACTCCTGAACTTTCTTAAAGGCCCTCTTCATAGAGAGAGACGTGGCCATCTTCACAAAACCTGAAGTCTTCTGTGACTTTGATGAGGTTAACTGCGAAGGAGGAGGGTGAGGAGCAGAGGGTTGAAACTTGTCCCCAAACAAGTCCTTCAGCAAACGTGTCAAGACCTGGTAATCGGAAGCAGCTGATGAAGTCAAGGACTGTTCCTCAACTGCAGGTTCCGATGCACTTGACAGCTCCTTCTTCAATGGGAGCAACCAAGAGATTGGAGAAACTCCGGGAGGTCTAAGCCCTTGCAGTCCAACTGCAAAAGGGACTTCTGCTTAGAAGAAGTCCGAGAGGGGTCGCGAAAATCTCGGCAAGAAGCGTCTTGACGAGCGTCCATGAGGCGTCCTGGACGAGGTCGAGCAGCAAGGGGCGTCTTGCCGAGCAGCATGAGGAGCGTCATGCTTAGCAGCATGAGCGTCATGGCGAAAAAAAGCAGAGCGCCAGAACGAGGGGCGTCAAGCCTAGCAGGATGGAAAGCGTCAGCAAGAGGGAATTGGCGATCCCTGCTGAGACCAGTAAAGTGCTGAGCCAAAGGACTTCTAGAGGGCGGCAAAGCATGAGAAGAAGATGAACGCGGAGAAACAGAAGGGGACGGTTTGGAACTCTTGATCGGCAGTCGGGAATCCTTCCGACGACGACACAGATCTGTCTCCTTCTGGGCCATTAACGAAGCCAACTGCCGCTGCATGTCTAGCAGAAGCTTCTGAGTAGGAGAAGTCTCCTTCTCAGGAGAAGGGCTGATTCTGTGAGAAGACGAGGGGCGAGGGGACGCCTTCTTCTTTCTCACAGGGGAAGCAACAGCTCTCTCCCTGGAGCGACCGGAGCGCTCAAAAGCATCATCGTCCGATGACGTCCTGGTCCTCTTCTGCGGCGGGAGGGCATCAAAACTCTCCGGAGAAGAGCGAAAGAGCCCACGAGAAAAGGGACGTGAAGTGTCCCCTTCTCTGAAGCTTCTCTTCAAAGGTCGAGAGACCTTCCGAGAGCTCCACCCTGACGCGGGAGGAAGATCGGGAGACGAGAAGCAATCGCCAAGGATTCGTGCCCGTGCACGATCCTTGGCAGCCTGGGAAGCGTCAACAGGACCTGCCGAAGGGACGCCAGATCGGTGGGGGGTCCGCGTAACCCTCCTGCGGCTTTCGACTTGCCCACTCCCTGAGTCCTGGGAGTCCGGCAGAGGTCCAGGCCTAGAGGCATTATACGGCCGATATGACACCCCCTCCACAACACTAGGGGCACAAACACTATCACTGCACTTCACAGCACTTTGAAGAGAGAGCATTTTAGCTTCCAGGTTACGAATGGAAGACATAATAACAGACAGGGCATCTCCTTCTGCAGACACAACCTCGGGGCCCAAGGGCAACACCACAGGGTTAGGAATAGCTACGTCTACGGAAGGGTTAGCAGGTGAAAAAACACTACCCTGACTCCTACTCACTGATACACTCCTGGAGGAAGACCTCCTGATCCTATCACGCTCTCACTTCCTCACATAGGAATCATAAGTCCTCCAACTAGCATCAGGCAAAGACTCACACTCCTTGCATCGATCTTTAAACAAACATACATGCCCCTACACTGAAAGCATACAGTGTGAGGATCTACCAAACTTTCGGTAGCCTCACCTTACAGTCTTGCACACAGCAAACTCTATAACTAGCAGAACTAGATTCAGACATCTTAATCCAAGCAAAAAACAAAGCAAAATCCTAAACAGTCCACAATAGCATATGCCTAGCCACAAGTCCAAGTCAAAAAACCATAAGTCAAACAAATACTTAAGTGACAACCAAGTTTACGAAATCCAAAGACGGAGGTACTGAAAACAGGTGTTGACAGTACCGGCGACAGAGAAAATCTGAATAGAAAATGGGAATGGTTCCTGATACCCACCTCCCAGCGGCAGAATGGGTACTAACCACCTGATCTCCCACTGCGTGTGTCGTAAGTTTTGAAATTCTGTTGGACTATCAGAGAATACAGCTATATATATATCTGACAGGCAAGTCTCATGAACATAATCAAGTTTACTAGTTGCTCGACTTATTCAGAACAAACTGTAAATTCTGGCGGACAAACTGAACAGTCAGAAATGTGTCCTTCCCACCAAGTGGACCTTGGATCCCTTGGTCTGCCGGGATCTGAGGAATCTATGGGGGAGACTGACCTTGGTTCTGTTTGCCATCTCAAGGAATCATCACCTTCCTCTTTGTTGTTCTTCAGCCCCAGTCCCTCTAGCATGGGCAATTAACACCATGCTGCAAGATCGGTCCAACCTGGATCTCTACGCCTTGCCGCCCTTCAACGGGGTCAAGGAAGTGCTACACAAGTTTCAGGCTCATTGCAACGTTACGATGACCCTCATATCCACGTTCTGACTCATGATAATGGGTCCCGAATCTGCTACGGTTGTTGGCGGACTCTCCAAGCTCCTTCCCCAAACCGTGTCTTCTCAGACAACCTCGCCTCTAGAGATTCCACCAAGGGTGGTCCACTCTTGCTCAGACAGGCTCCAGTCTGTTGGAGAATTGCCAATCGAAAGTATTTTCAAGACGTACTGCAGAGGCTTTTGCAGGATGTATACGCCAATCTTCTAGCTCCGTCTACCAGGCCTACTGGAACAATTTTCCAAAGCTAGAGTCTCAGACACGACATCTCTTCTTCTGAGGCATCTAGGGCCCAAATTGCGGATTGCCTCTATTATCTGAAGAGATCTTAATCTCTTGTATTCTACCATTAAGGGGTCTTGAACCATGCTTAACTCAACGTTTAAGCACAGGGACCTAGACCTTTGGTCATACCCAATCATTTAGATCTCATCAAGAAAGGAAGGAAATCTGGTCTCCTGGAACCTGGCCGTAGTGTTGAAGAAGACAGACAGGTCCCTCTTTTGAACCACTATGTCCCTCTTCTCTATAAGAAAAAAAACCTTACCCAGAAGACTATCTTCTTGGCGACTTTGGCTTCTGCTAAAATGCATTAGCGAGATCAAAGCCATCTTTTAGAGTAGGTGTTTCAAAGGAGGTCTGGTTTTGCTCAGTTACCCTTGGATTTTTAGCCAAGAATGAGGACCAATCCAAGCTCTGGATCCGTTCTTTCTCCCTTAGCGAACCAACTGGAGGTACAGCACACTTGGTCATACTTCCTGAATAAGAGAATTCAAAGGAAGTAGACCCAAGCCTCTGACTTGTTAGATAATAGGTGTCTAATGGACCGTCATATTACTGGGCTAAAATACAATGCAGAAATTCACTGCACAGGAGGATAAGAGGAAGTTAAAGATCTATATGTGTTCAGATAACAAACTAAGTAGCCACCTAGAAGTGTTTGTTATCGTTCCACTCTCTCCTTGCTAGAGAGAGGAAGGGCTTGCTACTATTATTATTATTAAAACAGTTTAACTAGACCACTGAGCTGACTATCAGCTCTCATAGCGCTGGCCCGAAGGATTTGGATGAAATGCCAGGTCTAGGCCAGAGACCTACTCACTAAAAAAGTATATTAAAATTCAGAATAAGTTAAGTAACATTTTCAAATTTAGTTGTTTTAAAATTCATTAGTGCATTAAGAATTTTCATATGTTTATTATTTACTTCTTATTTTTATATTTTATTAATTAAATCACAGTTCCTCGTGGACATTAAAATTGGTATTACTGAAAATATATTAGATTCTGACAAAATTTCCTTCATTGGTCTACTTCCAAAATTTGATAATTGCTGCAGGTTATATTTTGGACATTCACACAATACATTCTTGACTGTTATCAACACTTTGCACTCTGGGCATTCACGAGGAGGGCCATGTGGATTGTTCATTAAGTGTCCATGAGTCAAACGAGCATGGCCTATTCGAAGACGTATCAGAATTACTTGTGTGTGTCCCTCCCTCTGATATGATGAACTCATTTTTCCAACACTGGAGTTTATGTTTTAATTTATTATTTTCAGGTTCTTCATTCCATATATTTTTCCATTTACTTACAATGACTGTTCTTATATATCTTATATAGTCACTAACAGGGATGTTTACATTAGCTCTTGTTATGTGGACCACTTCTTTAGCTGCTTTATCAGCCTCTTCGTTTCCTATAATCCCTACATGGGCAGGGATCCAACATATTTCAATATTTTTCCATTATTATACAATTTATGGAGTGAAAACTTGATTTGTTGTGCAATATGACATTTTTATAATAAAATAAAGTTTTATATATACTTACCAAGTAATTACATAGCTATAGTTTCTAACTAGTTTGGCAGATAAAATTTGAAAATTCGCGGTAGCGATTCTTTTGTTTTTTGGTGTAGGCAGATAGTCCCACCCATTTTGGGAAGGAGAGGAACAACTCACCAAAGCACTTCAATTTGTTTGTGCCTAAATGACCATGCAAGGGGAGGAGGGTGGGCTCCCATTCTGTAATTACTTGGTAAATATATATAAAACTTATTTTATTATAAAAAAGTCATTTTTATATAAGTAACTTACCAAGTAATTACATAGCAGATTCCCACATTGACAGGTTGCATGGACATATTCTACCCCAAAACATTAGTAAATGTAATGAATTTGAGAATACAGTAGAAAATTTGATAGTATTGAGACAATACTTGTTGTTTCCGTACCTGTTAAGAGAGCTGCTGCAAGACGGTACTGCCTCTGGTTGGCACTCATGTTACCCGCAGTGGTGCGGCAGCAAAGCCAAGAGTCGCCTGCTACATAAGTGGGAGCTCAAGTAAAGGACCATTCCGATCGCTAGTAAAGCATACAAAATTTGCCCCTGCCTTGGGTGCAGTACCGTCAAAAAGACAGCCAGATAACCACACTTATTACCTACACCAAAGATTAGAAACACCATCACCCATCCACTCAAAAACATGTCATTTTTATATAAGCAACTTACCAAGTAATTACATAGCTGATTCCACATTGTAAGGAGGTGGGAAAGAGCATGGACATATTCTACTCCAAAACATTAAGTAAGTAATGAGTTTGAACTAGAAAGGTCGCTGACATTGAATAAATGTTTGTTGCTTCCTTACCTGTTGAGAGAGCTGCTGCAGGAAGGTACTGCCTCTGGTCGGCACTTCTCTCAACTTGTAGTGGATGTGGCATTATAGCCAAGGGTTACCACTACATTAGTGGGAAACTTTGCAGTGGAGGAAGTACACCATAAGCTGACAAAGTTTTTAAAAGATGCCCTTGCCCTGGGCAAAGACCAGAATACAAAATGAAAACACTGTCACCTACACCACAGAATAAAACCAAAAAACCCAATCATTATCAAAGATAAAGATAAAGTATGAACTGGTGGGTACTCCAGGTACAATGTACCCCCAGGCTTCCCAACGACTCAAAACCTTAAGTCAAGGCGAGTGGATAGCAAAGGAACAGATAGATTCCTCATGCTTCCTCTCCCAGCACCATGCCAGCCACGGATAAAGGTCCCAAAGTGCTACAATTTTCAAATACAGTTTCTATGTCCTTGAGGTAATGTGAGGTGAATATGGACTTGCATCTCCAGAACGTCGACTGTAGGATTGAAGAAAGAGACAAGTTGTGTTTAAAAGTGAAGGAAGTTGCTACTGCCCTAATTTCGTGAGCCTTAACCTTAAGTAGAGGAAAAGCTTCTTCCTAGATCTGAGAGTGGGCTTCTAATATTAATTCTCTCAGAAAGAAGGATATGGCACTTTTGGAGAGCGGGCGAACTGGGTTTTTAACAGAGCACCGGAGGTTGCTCGAAGGTCCTTAAATCTTTTCCGCCCTCTGAAGATAGTACCTGAGGGACCTCACTGGGCAGAGGAGTCTTTCTTCTTCCTCTGGTCCTAAGATATCCACAAGGTTCTTGATGACGAAGGACCTAGGCCAGGGTTTAGAAGGGTCCTAGTTCTTTGCGAGGAAACCCAGAGAAAGAGAGCAGACTGCGTCCTTTTGTGCAAAGCCTATTCTCTTGTCTATTGCTTGTAACTCGCTAATACGTTTGGCAGTAGCGAGAGCCGTTAAAAAGAGAGTCTTTTTCGTGAGATTCCTGAGGGAAACAGAACGAAGAGGTTCGAATTGAGGACCTGAGAGCCACTTCAGTACAACGTCTAAGTTCCAAGAGACGTTGGAAGAACTATCTTTCTTGGACGTATTGAAAGATTTGATCAGGTCGGTGATATCTTGATTAGAAGAGAGATCCATTCCTCTGTGCTTAAAAACTGAGTTGAGCATCGACCTATACCCTTGGATGGTAGAGGTCCATAGCTTCCTAATGGACTTTAGGAATATCAAAAAGTCAGCTATTTGGCTTATAGATTTATCAGAAGAAGAGACATTATGGCAGCTGCACCTCCTTCTGAAGACTGTCCATTTTGATTAGTAGAGCTTTGTAGAAGCAGCTCGTCTGCATTTCGTAATTGCCTCTGCAGCTTGTCTCGAAAACCCTTTTGCTCTGACAGGGCGCTTAACAGTCTGAAGCCTCTCAGGGCCAGAGTGGATAATCCTTGGTGGAATCTGAGGAAGTGGGGTTGTCTGAGCAGAGACCGTTTTTGTGGAAGAAGTCTTGGGTTGTCTACCAGGAGTCAAATCAAGTCTGGAAACCATTCCTTGTTTGGCCAAAATGGGGCTACAAGGGTCATGGAGTTGTTCTGATGCGTTGACAGCTTGTTGATTACTTCCCTGATCATTCCGAAGGGAGGGAAGGCGTACACATCTAAATTTGTCCAATTCAAAAGCATGGCATCCATGCTCATGCTTGAGGATCCGGAACCAGAGAGCAAAAGAGGGGCAGACGGTGGTTTCTCACGGCATGAAAAGATCCACTGTGGGTTTGCCCCACAGTTTCCAAAGGCTGTTGCAGACTACTGGATTTAAGGTCCATTCGGATGGAAGGACCTGATTGAGGCGGCTTAATTCATCCGCAATCACGTTCATCCTCCCTTGAGTGAACCGGGTGACAAGAGACTTGGGTCTCTTCTGCCCACAGAAGGAGATCCTTCGCTGTCTCATACAGGGAGAAGGAATGAGTGCCCCTGTTTGCGAACATATGCAAGAGCTGTGGTGTTGTCCGCATATACTACAATCTTCTTGCCACGGACCAGATCCGAGAAGTATTGAAGGCCCAGGTAAACTGCTCTCAGTTCCTTTATGTTGATGTGAGCATTCTGTTGTTCTGTAGTCCATGTTCCGGAGACTTCCCGACCTTCCAGAAGCGCGCCCCAGCCTAGGTCAGAGGCATCTGAATAAAACTGAAGGTCTGGGTGCACTGTGAGAAGAGACTTCCCTTCCCAAAGTCTTTCTCTGCACGACCACCACTGGAGATCCTCTTTGATTTCCAACGTAATCAGGAAGATGAAAGAGTCTGGTTCAGTTTTTCTGCACCAATTTGCTTTGAGAAAAAACTGAAGGGGTCTCATGTGCAGTCTGCCTAGATTTACAAACTGCTCTACTGAAGCAAGGGTCCCCAGAAGACTCATCCATAGCACTGCCGAGCAGGAAGGAAGAGCAAGGAACTGACTGACAATCTGAAGGCAGTTCTCGACTCTTTTGGGCGACAGAAAAAACCCGAAAAGTCTGAGAGTTCAGTATCATCCCTAAATAGGGAATCTCCTGAGATGGAATCAGAAAGGATTTCTTTTTGTTTATGAGGATGCCTAACTCCTGTGTCAGGCGAAGAGTTCTTCTCAAGTCCTCAGTGCACTTTTCCTTTGACGACGAGCGGAGAAGCCAATCTTCTTGATACAAGTTGATGTTGATTCCTAGAAGGTGAAGCCAATTCCCAAGAGGAGCAAGAATTCGTGTGAAAACTTGAGGAGGTGTTGATAAGCTGAAGTATAGGGCCCGGAACTGTATTATCCTATACTGAGAAATGAAGCATAGAAATTTCTGAGAGTCTGGATGAACAGGGATGTGAAAATACACATCCTGCATATCCAGGGTGACCATCGAGTCCCCCTGTTGTACTGAGGACATGACAGAGCGAACGGTCTCCATGTGAAACTTCGTCTTCAGTACGAACACATTCAAAGTACATCCAGAACGGGCCTCCAGCCCCCCAAGGCCTCTTCTCAAAAGAGGGCCAAAAACTTCATGGAATCTTTTGAGTACGCTGTCAAGGCGATTGGAGATGTAGTTACGGGAGGAGTCTTTACGAAAGGAATGGAGTAGCCCTCCTTCACTATGTGTTAAGGAAAGAGGTGAGGCCTGTCTAAGGCAGCGAAGAGTAGAGCCGACTTCTGAGTCGGTGAGACTCCTTTCGAGGCGAACGAACACCAGAGCTCCCTCTTCTTAAGGACACCCATAGAAAAAAGGGAGGTGAGTTCTAAAGAGCCATCTCTAATTGCTCTGTCTGAGCATGAAATAACTCCTAGCCAATCAGAGGCAAGATCTTCAGCTAAATCCGGGCAGTCTTCAATCTTACTCCCTAGCACCCTGATGGCCCAATCTAGGAAACTAAATATCTCAAACACCTTAAAAATATTCCTGATAAGGTGGTCTAGTTCGTCTGAGGAAAACATTATCTTGGCCTACAATAAAGACTTTCTACAGGATGAATCTACCAGACCAGAGAAGTCCCCTTGGGAGGAGGCAGGAACTCCCAAGGAAGGAGCTTCCCCGTGGCATAGTAAGAGTATCTCATCTTCAACAACTTGCTGGGCGGAGGGGCGAAAGTCGCTTTGCCCTGTTCTCTCTTAGCGGCCAGCCAGGCATGAACTTCTTTGAGAGCTTTCTTCGAGGAGGAGGAAAGAACAAGCTTGGGTAGTCTGGTGCCTTCTGACAGATGCTTTTTCATGAGGTAGGTAGAAGCTGGAGAAGTAGGCGAAGCAGGCATGAAGAAGTCCGGGTAATTCTCCAGGAGGAAACGCAGGCGAGACGAGTAGGAAAAAGAGGGAACCGTATTCTGAACAATCTCTTCCTCCTCCGAAGAGATAGGAGACAATGATTTATCCTTGGACTCTGGAGCAGATGCAGATTTCTTCAAAAGACCCATAAGCTTGGTCAATTGGCGCTTGAGTGGGGCTAAAGAATCTTCCTGGACTGATGAAGAAGGCAGAATAGCCGAAGAAGGTGCATTGGTTCCAGAAGAAGAAGCTGGGAATTCGGTTGTCGGCGTTGGAAGTTCGGGTGTTGGTGCCAAGCGCTCTAGAGCTGAAGTCTGGCGCGAGACGGTGGGCGCTCATTGGCAGAATTCTGGCGTGAATTGGCGGGCCCGGGTGCTCACTGGCGGAATTTTAGTGCTCATTGGCGGTATTCTGGCGTGGGTCGGCGGGCGCCAGGCGCTCACCAGCGGAAGTCTGGTGCGAGTTGGAGGCCGCTTGGCGCTCAGAAGAAGATGGGTGCTTACAACACTTATAGTGCTCAGGAATGTTTTCAAAGAAACAACGAAGATGAGCAGGAGAACCAGGCTCGACTTGAAAACTGCAGGAAGGTTGAGGGCTAGTCTCTCTGTACCTCTTGACAGCCACGGGAAAAGAATTGCTAATATTCGCATATCTCTTGAGTGGGCGCGATGAAGAGTAGCAATATGGCTTCTTGCGCAGACTGGAAGATTCTGAATCAGAAAGTCGATGCACAAGAACGCCTTTCCAATGGCATTTAGTCGAAGCCTGGGAGCGCAAGCCAGGCTTGACAGAGAGTGAGGCTGCCAGTGGGCAAACTGTGTCAGCCTCCCTTGGACCTCCGGTATGTCTTCTCCCCGGTACGGGGGAGCGGGACAGTGACCTTCATCTACGAGCACTGGTGGGACGGACAGCCACCTCCTCAATATTCACAGGACTATCACTTCTCACTGCACTGTCAACACTTACATTTTTCTCCATTAGAGATTTAATAGCTGACCCCATTTCCATAATGGTACTAGATAATACAGTAAATTTCTGATCAAACCTAGATTCAAGGCTGGCAGTGGCACTAAGAGTGGAATCGTGGAAACCTGGAACAGGAGAAGATGGTAAAGTGGGAGGAGTTAGGATAGGAGAAGGAGGAGGAATTGGAGGAGTGATAGTTCTGTCACCCCCTACATTTTCCAAAGGAATGGACTCTGCATTAGCCCTACTTTCAGCCCTAATGGCTGCTTTCCTCTTCTTATCCCTTTCTAATTTCTCTAGATCAGATTTCAATGTTTTCCATTTCTTATCCTCCCAATCCTGACACTCACTGCAAGTATTATCCTTACTACATTCTTGCCCCCTACATTTAGTGCATTCTGTATGAGAATTGTATGAAAGCTTAGTTAGCCTAGTCCTACAACCCTCGGAACAAAAGCGAATACTAGATGAACTGGAATCCGACATCGTTAACTAAATAAACTGAAGTTAACTTTAACGACAAGTCAACAATGGCAGCAAGCCACAAAGCAACAAATTCTGAGTACTTCACCAAATTCATGCAAAGCAAAGCCGAAAGGCGAAGAAGCAGCTGTGTGAAAATTCCGATGTTAACTGGAAGCCGGCAGAAAATGAATTGAGCTGTCAGCTGGTTTGTTTCCTCGAGTCCTGGATGGTGGCTGGCCACGGCCGTTAAACTCTTGAACAAGGTGGTTAGGCAGTAACTACCTACAGGTAGGCGGGGAATACCCGCCTGCCTGGAGGTAAACATTCCAGTTTGCCTTTCAGTCCAGGTTCAGATTGAGGGGTGGCATGAGGTGGGCATAAAAATGTAATGTAAAGGACCTCAGGTTTGTATAGTTAGGAAAAATACAATTTACTTTTAAAAATTGTGATTTATTCCAACATAATATACAAACCATCGGTCCTTCACATTAGGAAGACTCACTAGTTGGAGAGAGGAATCTGAGTGAGTCTCTTGAGCTGACTGGAGTTCTGCACACCTGGGTTACTCCACCTGGTCGAAAAAAGCGAGGAGGAGTACTGTGCCTCTGACATATTGATCGGAGTGTAGGAACTGCAAGATCAAACGTCAGACACTGGACCTTTTCGCATGAGTGAGAAAACTTAACTCATATGAAATAGGCTGGTCGGAGGCAGTAAGGAAAACCCAAGACAGGGTTTCCCTTATTGCCAGCCTCTTCTTCCTCCTCTTGCTAGAGGAAGGAGCGGAATTGCTTCTATGATTCTAAAAGAAAAATAGAACAGGAGCTCACTGTATAGTCTTACGGCATTAGACGCCAGATCCAGCAAGTATCGATTCGAGTCTTATTCTCATCCTGAAGGAGGAAATGAGAGGCCAGTCACTCTTGGTATCCTTTTCACTTACAGAACCAACACCTTAGGTGAGATGCTACTAGTCCTTTTGAAGGAGCCAGGTAACAAAACACAACTTGTTGAGCAGCCACCACAGGAACAAGGAAAAAAGGTTCCAAAAGCCTGTGGGCAAGACCACAGGAAGACGACAACCGTGTGGTCTATGAGACCACATCTTGCTTCCAGACCGACAGAAACTTCCGGAACGCGAGGGATGGACCAAGCCATTGACTTCGTAAGCTCTCGGGTGGAAAGTACCGGTATTGTCGTCGCCAGCTGCCGAGTACCTCCTTCGATCACTTCACAAAGCCAGGAGAAAGATGTGTCCTTAGACACTTCTTCCTTGGGAGAGACAGTAATACAAAAAAGTTGATGACATCCAGGTTAGGAATGTCAAGCCTTCGGAAAGTTCCAGAGCTCCCTAATAGGACAAGGTAATGATTGATCTGGATCATCTATACAAAGTCCAAGGAGGAGGGGAACAAGAAGGACTCGAACCTGACAATAGAAGCCGATGGATTTGGAGTCCACTTACAACATCCGAGAAGGAGTCGAGGTATTGATTCCCTTTACCCATTCTTCCATCTTCTACGCAAAGGCCGGAGTGCAATGAGAGATGGTCCTATGAGGGCACATCTCTGTCTGACAACAGGAACCCTAAACGAGAGTTACATACCACCTAAGGAACAGTTCCCTGGGACAGCAAGACCAAAGAAGCTTCTCATCCGTAGCTAAATCTTGACTGAGGAGAAAAAGGCTACTTCAGATAGAAGACTAGGTTGCATGGGCCTTTCTTCACAAATGAAAAGGAGAAAAGCAGCCCTAGGCAGAGAAGACGATGAAGAGCAATTCTGACCTGAGTAGTAGTTCCGTCAATGATACCAACCTGCGAAGATGGATCCAGTCCCTGGGACAGTGTTGTAGAGAACTTCAAGAGATATCCAGCTATATCCATTGCCGCTCAGCGAGAAAGCCTATGCTTGCAAGGAAAGCTGGAAGGTCTTCCAGTCCTGAACACACAGGGATGTACTGCCTGAAGAACTGCTTCTTGTGTAGCTGCTACAGGAGGTTGGGTCAAGCACAACTCTTCTTGATGCCTCAGAAGCAAAGCTATCAGGTAGAGCAAAAGGTGAAGTATTCCAGCATTTGTCTGTAACTTGGGGTGAGCAATGCTTGTGAACCCCTAACGAATCAGACAAATACAGAGGGAAAAACGTAGATATTGATTTTTCCCAAAAAGACAGCATGCCTAACTGTAGCAGCCCCTGGGTCTGGTATGAAGGAACGAGAAAACTACTGACTTTGTTGTGCCAGGAGGCAACATAAAGACAGTAGGGATCTCTCAGTCGAGCAATATCTTCATGAATCTTCATGAGGAAAAGAGTGAAGAGCACGTTCCATCCCGATCACTCAAACCCCACAGGGAATGCATCTCGCTAACTGAGCTATCAAGTACGCTATAGAACACTCGAGTACCTGCAAATGTCGACAGATGAAACAGGAGGAAAAATTACTCCCTCTTGTTTGTTGACGTATGCCACTACTGTGGTTTTGTTGTTCAATGAAACCACTGAGTGTCGCAAAATTCATCCTAAATTCTCGGAAGGCCAAAAGGCTGCCAGAGTTCAGGATGTTGATGAGAAGGTACTAAAAGTCTCTGTCACACACCTTCAAGACAAAGTCTTATAGGTGTGTGCCTATCCCTCGATTGGTGAACGCGGAAGTAGACACACGATGTAAGGAGAATATACAAGCATATTCGAAGGTACCTTCAATTAAGCATTAACCTAACTCTTTCTTCATTCTTCGAAGAGGAATGAAGGGTGGATGAATGGCAGCAGATCTCCTTCATTCTCCACCATGGAAAAGCTTCTACGAGATGACAGGATACCAAGATGATTGGCTCTAGCCAGGCTGGCATTTCCCGAACTGGGAGCACAGGATAGGAAGCGGGATGGAAGTTTTATGAAACAAACTGCCAAGACCCAAGGGAAATAGATACTTCTCCTGAAGGAATCCATTCCCAGGTCTCAGCAATGTCGCTGCTAGCTCCAGAGACTCGATAAGTATCATTTCATCCAGGCATCTGCAGTAGAACTTCTGCCTGGTCGGTACTTCTTTCCCTCTTCCCTTCTTCCCTCCTCCCTTATGGAAAAGAGGGTGGAAAGAGAGACAGTTATGCTTTCCCAGAAGGGAAGAAGAGGGCTACATGTTCCACGAACTTCTTCCAAAGCCTGGGACTTCTTAGGAGTTAAGGGGGCTGGCTTGAACTCAGGTCGAGCCGAGATGACTAAGACCCATAGGTCTTGGCCACTGTCCAAAGAACAAGGCAGTGCCCTGGTAAAAACCTTGATTACCATGGTATCTGGCAAGTCTTTGAAAGAATAAGGCAGAACCAAGTAAAGGTTTGTTCCTATGGGTGGAACCAACTCGGGACTTACAAAACCGGAGATCCAAATTAGGACAAAGTCCTTCTTCTTAGCACCAGAATTGCCAACAGATTGCCGTCTGGTATAGGAAGACCCACCCCCCCAACAGGACCAGTCTCCAGAAGGCAGGGTTCTTTCCAGGAATGGTCGTATCCGAGGAGAGAAAGCCTAAAAGTGATGGATCGTGGATCCATCAAGAGACTGCCTGGAGGAAACCAGCAGGTGCCCTCCAAGATCGCCGCCTCTCGTTGCGGAAGAGAATACCCTTCACGGCAAGGAGAAGCAGAGAGAGAACCCAGTCCAGGTGAGGCAGAGTCAGACCAACCTGCAGTCGGCAAGACCCTCCGAGGTAAGGAGAATTGGTACTCTGTCGAGGGAGGGGAGGAGCCTGGTGTTTTGACCTGAATGAACTCCTTGTGCAAAGGAAAGTCCAGAGAAAAATATTATATCTGGTCAAGAACACTCGCAAGCAAGGACCGCTGTGGCCGCGAAACTCTCGGCCCCTCGGGAACTGCAAGGGTTGCGAGTGATGAAGATTATTCATTGGGGGAGTGTGGTCCTGTCCCGGGAATCCTCGCGCTGAAGAATCAGCATGAAGTTCTCCGAAAAACGAGGGTGATTGCAACTTGAAGAGGAAGGCCCTCGCTACTTCCGAAGCGTAAAATCACAATTTTTAAAGTAAACTGTATTTTTCTTAACTATACAAACCTGAGGTCCTTTACATTGGGAATTACTTTTAGCATAGGCTGGAAACGGCCACTGAACTTTCAAACAAGGTGGATAGGCAGTTAACTACCATCCGGGAGGCAGGCATCCGGCGTGTCAGGATGTAAACATTCCAACTTGCCTTTCGACCCAGGTATCTGACTGAGGGGTGGCATGAGGTGGGCATAAAATGTAAAGGATCTAGGGTTTGTATAGTTAGGAAAAATGTAATTTACTTTAAAAATTGTGATTTGTTCCGACACAATATACAAACCCTCGGTCCTTTACATTAGGAATACTCACTGGTTGGAGGGAGGAATCTGAGCGAGTCTCCTGAACTGACTGGAGCTCACCACACCCTGTCTTCCCTTCCTGGTCGATAGAGCGAGGAAGGGAAAAACTGCCTCTGACAAAATGATCGGGTTGTAAGAAACACGGGATCAGTTGTCAGACTTCTGGGTCCCTTTGCATGAAAGAGGAATCGTCACTTAATGCAAAGTAGGCTAGGAAAAACTTGGAGTCAGATGACATAAGGCAGTCATAAGCATTGGGTTTGTCTTATAGTCATGGTCTCCCTCCCCCCCTTGCAAGGGGAAGGAAAATAGAACGGGAACTCCCGTTGGGTGCTTACCTACATCGACCGCCAGATCCAGCATGTAACGGCAAGTCCGCTCCCTGCCCATGGGAAGAGAGCCAGGATGGGGAGAAAGAAGAGAAGCCAGTCACTCCACATTCATTCTCCCATCCACAACCGCACATCTTTGGCGATATGCAACCTGCCCTGTTAGAGGAGCCGGGTAAGCTACACACTTGTTAAGCAGCCACCACAGGACCCAAGGAAAAAGTGTCCAAGGGCTTGTGAGCAACATCCCAGAGGTAGAAGGAGGTGAAGGTGGTCTGTTGGACCACACACCTGCCTTCAGCACCTGCACAACCGACATGTTCTTCCGGAATGCGAGGGACGGACCAATGCTGCGGACTTCGTGAGCTCTTGGACGAAGTGTACCGGTGTCGTCTTCTCCCGCAGCAGCATACGCTCTCCTTATTGTCTCATGAAGCCAAAAGGAGATGGCGTTCTTGGACACTTCTTTCTTGGTCGAGCCAGTACTAACGAAGAGTCATCGACACTCAGGCCGGAGACGTCGAGTCCGCCTCAGAAAAATTTCAGACGAACCTGTCTCCTTATAATAATAAGGGAGATGCAGGTCAGTAAGCAACAATTATCATCACATTTACACCCTAAAAAATAACATTCTACAATAGATTGCTACAGATGAGGAGAAGCCTCATGTTCTAAAGAGGTGTCCAAAAACTTGTGGGGGCAGCTTCAGAATGAAGAAAAGGGAAGATTGTCTGTCCATGCTAAATCTCATCTTCCAGTACCTTCATCTGTAAATCTCCTCAGAATACAAGGGGCAAAGAAATGCCGAACTCTGCAAAATCTCTCCCACAATGGACTACCTATACACCAGGTTGATCATCCCAAGGAACCTACATTAGGATATTCCCCATCAGTGAATCTTGCACAAGGCAAGGCACTCTCATCCAGTTTTACCAATCATTTTCACAAACAGCTTCACCATCCTTCAGGCCAGCCCTACGAGAGCTGTTAATCAGCTCAGTGGTCTGGTTAAAGTAGGATATACTTAAACCAGCTGGCCTCACCTTACCGGAGTGATTGCAGACCTGGGGAAGGGGAGGATATATATGTATTTGCTAAAATTCTGCTAAAATTCTGCTAAAATACTTGAATTCACCCTAAACTATATAGGCCTAATGCAGTACAGGTAAAATAACTTGAGAAATTTACCAAGAAGGAAATTTTACTGCCCTTTCTTTATATGGTAGAACTATAGAACAGCTCCGCGTGGGGTATTACCTTGGAAATTGACTTTTTCTACAGTATTTTGTTTGCTTATCAAGATTAACCATTATTTTTTGGCAGTAGACTGCAATTAACCTCAGAACTGACAAATTATTGTATGCTGGCCATCCTGGAATGCTATCGTGCATGTGCAGTGTTATAGGGGAGCTTTTGGTAAAAAGTGGATGTTAGGTAGGTTAGAGTATGTTAGGTTAGTAGCTATAGTCCCGTTTATAATGGGTTTCCTTAGCCAATCCCTTCTTGAACATATGGCTCCATAATGACTTGCACATGCATGGAACCATGGCATAACAACAACATGGTGTCTGGTCTTTCTCCCAACAATTTCCCCCACCCAAAACCCTGCGTTTCCAGAAGGTCCCCAACCTAGTTGGGTAGATATGAGTTAACAATAATTGACCAATAATAAACACCACCACCTCCTTCATCAGCAACACTAAAAGTAGAAGGAAAATCAATTTCCAAGGTAACAGGCTTAGTCCATGTGTAGCTGTTCTATAGTTTCATCACTTATATTTTTTATTTCATCCCCAAGGGGCTGCTACTTAACATGACGTTCCACAGAACTTTCAGCATGTTTAGTAACAGCCCCTTGTGGACGAACAAAAACAAACAAAGACGCTATACTTCTCATTATCTCGGTACACTTCTCAAATTCTCTCTCCTCTATTATATTTTATAAATCCATTACTATGTTGTTTAGTGAACACATTTCATTAATAAAGAACATCTTCATGCAGCTGTCTCCTTTACGTTAGGCCTACCAAGCCCAAGGCCTAGCCTGTGTGAAATAGTTTATGAGCCGAGTCTCCGGTCTACAGTCAACGCACCAAACAAACCAGAGCCTAGCCTGGAATTATCCTGCAGCAGGCCTATTCAGCCTACCCAATGGCATTTTCCCAACAGATCGTGTGAGCTAAGCTACCCGAGTTTACGTGGGCAGTGACAAGTAGGTATACTTACAACGAAACAGCCTACCCTCTAAATGGGGCAGTGCTGTAGACACAACTTAAAGCTACGAAAAGGCGGCTGAGGCCCAACTGTGGTCAACTGGCCTCTATGACAAGCCTTGATTTCAGTTTGCACACACAGCTGTAACGTGGAAGAGGCTCAATACCAAAAGCCCACGACCGAGCCTCAAAAGAGAAATGTCAATTTTCACACATCTAATAAACTGTTGGCAGAGCACGCGATACACTGCATACTTATTCAAAATAAAACAGAGAGCAATAACACAGTATATTATAATTACCCAAATAACCACATGCAGTAGCAGCAACCAAAGTGGGGATACAGCAGTTCAAAGTCTTCTCGCAACTCCGTAAGTGCTAGAAACAACCTAGTACTAGCAGTTGTACATGGTCAAATTCCTAGAAAAGCAGCGCTAGAGTTATTGCCATCTCCAAGTGGTATAAGAATTTTTTTTATTTCCTGTTTATCAATATTTTACTGCTCACAGTCTGCAGTTATAATACTGAAGCCTCAAAACACAAAGCCTTCTATCTGAAAACGGGGAATCTCAGAAACAACTATGGCGTAAATGTTGCGGTGTTAACGTACAGTAATAATACGAAGTACTCTAGCGCATGATAACTTATCACCTTCCTTAACTGCAATGTTGTTGTTATTTTGCTGTATGATCAATGTTTCTACGGATTGAAATATTGCAACCCATCCTTGTTCGGTATTGTACATGTCTGCGTACTTGCAATTTCTAAGATTTATTGTTTCCGATTGTTTATTATCTACATCCTGTCATTTAAAGATTGACGTTTTAAAACTTCTTTCCATGATTAGCAGTGTTGTAAGTGCCAAAATTATCATTATTAATTTCAAGAGAGAAAAAGTAACTTGTTTGGAGGATAACCAAGACAAAAGATTTCTCATGAACTAAACTAATCATCAGTATAATGAGTTTAATCAGTCTCTGATCGATATACTGAAGCTACAATAAAAGAAAGACATGAATAGATATTCAAAGTGATCAGTATAGACATGATAATCAAAATAACGATCACAAAATACACGACAATTCTAGATTTTAAAAAATTACAAAGAGCAGGCCTATAGCTTAAAAATGATAGCTCTTAATTTGGAATACCAAATAAATTATCAATAAATGGAATTGTATATGAATGGAAATTATTTACAGTAGTTTATAAAATGTTTTCCCAAAATTCTCACGACAAATCAACGTACACTGACTAAGTTACAGCGAGGAATTTCAGGATTGGTTATTTTAAAGCATCTCTAGTTGTATAGTTTTGAATGGACAAAACGATGAAGCTAGAGGCGTGATCACACCTTTTAAAATCCCCTAGAACTGTGAGTTTATGTGCGTTAATAAATTTTTATTTACTGCAGAATATTATGTTCGATGTTAAAGGCATGCTATCGGAGTTTCTTCTGCCTCACATGATTAGAATTGTCCTCCCGACTTTATATTGAAAATGATTCGCAAAGGATACGTTCATAATCCTCAGTGACAGACAAGATAATCCTAAGTTAGTGCCCGACTGAAATACAAAACATGAAAATGTAAAATTCGCCGAGGAAAGGACTCCCTTAATCCTGGGTGAAACGGCTATTCGTTGTTGTTGCTGTTCGAGATTGAGCCTCCCAATACGAACCCTTGGGCTTGGTAGCTACCGATAAGTGGAAATATAAAATGAGGAAGTGAATGAGACACCTTGTGTGGACCTTTAGAGTCAGACCCGGAAAGTCACTTTCTTTTTTTTAGATGTCTCAATAAGAAGCAATGTGAGAACAATTAAGAAACAAAATTAGATTTCAAATATATTAAAGAGTGCATTTATAGGACTAGAAACTGATTATCATGAAGAAATCTGCTCAGGAATTTTTATATCAGTAAGATAGTGATATTATAGCTTATAAAATTCATAGCGTATGGTTAAAATCTCAGGAGGAGTTAAAGATTTTAAGAAATTATTCCCTACGAACCAAACCAGGGAGTTCTCTCTCTCTCTCTCTCTCTCTCTCTCTCTCTCTCTCTCTCTCTCTCTCTCTCTCTCTCTCTCTCTCTCTCTCTCTCTCTTCAAGGAAGTGTGACACCTACTAGTCAGGCCACAGAACTATCACGCTGATAGGAAGATATTACAATGTATACGGTGTAAGTAAATCTTTCGATAATTCTCAATGAATTAACACTAGCACTAGAAATAAAGATCATTGCTTCTAAACATTTCAGAATCTATAAACGTATGAGATAGGAAACCAATACTGAATTCAAAGAATTCCTCTTGACTCATTTCTGCAATGTCTTTCTTCCCTAATTTGAATATTTTTTTATATCTTGTGCAGTTAAAATTACACGTATTCTTAGCTGTTTTGTCTGAAAATGCTGATTCGAGAAGAGTATAACGGGTCGCAATTGAAATAGTATAATCCCAAGAGCTCTCCGTTTCTTAATGTTATTATAATTCCAAAGAGTGAAGTTTTATACATACCGCTCATGCTATCCTTATCCGTTTCCGAAATTTGGCGTCATTAAATTTAGCAATTAAAAAAAAAGGCCTTAAAACTGGCAACATAACTGAACCGTAGATGAGAACTGAAGTTCCGTTGTTTTTAAGTTGTAACTGTAACTTCTGCGCCTACTTAATATTTATATTATACTGTATATGGGGGAACGGTGATTTAACTAGGAAACAAGCTGCTTACTTCTGCACACTCTCTTCTAACTGGAAGCCTGTGGTTGCCAATTCCCGTAACAGATATTTAACTAAGTGTAGGGTGGAAATAGCGGAGAATGAAGTTGAAACAGCAACACTGAAAATATGCTTGTCCGTAGGTCTAGAAGATCAGGTCCACACCTCCCCTCCCATCTCCCCACAAACCAACCAATATAAATCTTTTCACGGATAATATTTCCTTAACTACGTGCCACTGTAAAATCCTAGGACTGCCAGTCTTGATTGCTACTTCACTTTTGAGAAACATATCCGGTCTATCACTTCACGAGTTACATAAACAAACTGGGAGTGATTATTTCCGGATTTTTGGAGACCTGATTATCCCAAGAATATTTTTTCCTTTATTTTTCCATTCACTGAATATTGTTCCCTGGTCTGCTTTTCAACAACTAACTTGCATCTCATATTGCTGGATAAAAACTTGTGTTCTTTTGAATTTCTTCTTCCATATCTTTCTATTTATCTATGGCACTGTCGTTCACTTAGCCCAATGTGCATGCTTTATTTATGAAATATTCACAATTCTGATCATTCTTATCTTTCTTGTTACTCTTACAATAGTTCACTTATCATTAAGTGACTTTCTTATCCTGGGTTCTTTCATAAACTTTTTTATTATCCAGCACATGTTTCTGTTCAAATTCCTCAGGAATATCAATTAAGTCTGATTTTATTCTACCTAACGCTTTTCTAGAAGTGAAATGCTTATTTCATGTGTATGTTTTCGTCGCAATCAAATTATCTGACCAAAGGTGTAGCAAAATAATCGTATCAAAATTAATGCGTTTAAGTAAGCTCTCTGCATCTACCGAGTATGCGAATCTAACAGATTGTTTTTAATAATTTGATTCATCGTTTTTCCATAAACTTGTAAATAACTACTCGCATGGACGGCAGCACTGCATCTTGATATCCATATAGTGTCAGACTAAAATTGGATCACCCATCTAAGCTTGGAAATGGCATCTGCAAAGACCAGTGTAGCTAATTTTGTAGCAGTAGGACTTGCACTTTCCAGTATATTCCACGTTGCAACCACACCGTGTCTCCTGATATTGTGCGACATTACAGAAGATTTCCAGTGTCTAGCCATGCTACCCAGTTCCAAGTCTGTCGGTCTTGGTGCTTCTGGCTGACGGAAGAATGCATGTCCTTACACGTGTCCTGCCTGATATCAAGCAAGTTTTGTAGCATAGTCCTTTTTTTCTGCCAAACAGGTCATGTCTTGCCTCGTTAACCACTGAAATTGCACTGGACTTTACTGAGAATGCGAATGAGTCTTCACACATCCATGTTTTCAAGCATCCGTTGTTATCATGGAATGCGCAGTTGTTTGAGATTATAGAGTGAATTTCCTTTCTATTCGTGTTAGGGTTTTATCATTCAAGTTTCTTGTTATGTTGCAAAATCCAGATACACAAGTGAAGTACGTACTTGTATTTTCATCTCCACTCTAGACGAAAGCCTGTCCTTGCTTAACAAACAACTCACATCGTCCTCAGACAGGAATAAATACAACAGTGCCGGGAATGACCAACTTTTCTTTGAAGCAACGGTTGTAGTTACACATTTTAATGAATAAACTATGATTAAAATTTGCACTCCATTCAAAATTAACTCTTGTCCAGAGCTAGCCGTTTCCATACGTTGCAAGTGTGTTGTTACTCCAGTCCCAAACTTAGATTAGTGTTTTTATTTGTATATCGACATAGTTTGTAAACTTCTGTTAAAGTCTGTGGTCCTGGTGCTAGAGATATATGATGAATATTAACATTGTATATGACTAGTTCAATGTATAAAATTCTTATTCAAATTTTCTTATCAGCTTATGTTTGCTGACTTGTATTTTTTCGTCTATTGTCTTCTCTCTATTCTTGCAAAAGGTCTCTTTATATATATATATATATATATATATATATATATATATATATATATATATATATATATATATATATATATATATATATATATATATATATATATATATATATATATATATATATATATATATATATATATATATATATATATATTCTGTTAAAACAGAATTCCACCTAATAAAAGGAGCCCATAAAAACGCCCACATCCAGAAGTCAAGCCCGTTTTTCGCAAGTTTGAAAAAGAACTGATCAGACTACACCGGCTGAAAAATAAAAAATATTTCCTCGAAGAATGTCTCAAGGAACAAGCCCTTCCTAAAATGTACGGGTTCATGAGGACTCTGCTATCGGACCCCTTCCCTCTCTCACACGAGATATTCCTGGAGGAAAGAACTGAAAATGCGAAGTGCGAGATCTTTGTACTAGGCAGAGTGATTATGGAACCAAGTCTAACCTCCGTCTCCTCACATCGGACCACATGTGCAGGTATCTGGTTGCATTTTGTTCTGGCACTGTTGTCTATAATAGCGCGATTCATTCCAACAGACTTTCCCGTAAGTTAAATTAAAGAATAACGCTCGAAACAATCTTGAGCAGAAAGATAAAGTTTTAAATTTATCTAACACCCTCCTTACCGTAAACCAACACTTAGTCTTAAACCTTGGTTTATCTTTTACTCTCATGTCAAACCAGAAAAATAATCTAGATTTTATAGTTGTTTTTAACAAATTAATATCTGATAAAAATTGCAGCAGAGAAGAGATATGTTTAAAAGGCATTTTACTAAATGCATTAGCTGACCTTAACAAGAATACCCTGTCCCCCTAGATTTATGAGAGCCATCCCCTCGCTACAAAAATTAGATGTTTTCATAAGTAGATCCGACAAAGACAGCAAAATCGTGATTATGAACAAAAACTTTTACCTCAACAAAATCAACCAACTCCGTAGTGACACGAACACTTATGACAAACTAGCGAAAAATCCTCCCCAAAACGTCCCCACAAATTTTTTTTAGAAAAGTAAGATTAATTGGCAAAGATAAAAAGAGCATTGAACTGCTGAAGGAATTTAAAGTCATTAACCCAACACTACCTTACTTTTATGGCCTTCCCAAAACTTATAAAGATAATCTTCCATTCGGACCCATCATCTCATGTGCTGGAGCTTTCAGTTATAACATTTCAAAGTGGTTAGCCGGCCTCCTTTCCCCTTTCTTAGGGACATTTTCTCCCAGTCACATTAAACATTCTGAAGATTTCTGTCATAAATTCAAAGAAGCACATATACTTCACAACATAAAAGTTTTAAGCTTAGACGTATAGATTCCCTATTCACAAAAGTACCAGGACGTTCTACAGTTTTTGAGAGAAAAATTAGTACCCTATTTAGATCATTTCCCACTAGCCCTAGATAAAATAATAAAGTTAGTTGAATTATGTGTATCAAATAACGTCTTTTCATTCGGGGAGTCATTCTATAAAAAAAAAAATTCTGGTGCAGCATGGGCAGCCCTTTAAGTCCTGTTTTAGCCAATCTATACATGGAATATTTTGAAACTATAATAATAAACGCAATAAAACCTAAAGACATGCTGTGGATGAGATATGTGGATGATAGCTTAACATTTTGGGATAATAGGTGGGGCAATTTCAACGAATTTCTTTAAGAATTAAACGCATTAGTGCCCCGCATCAAATTTAAAGTTGAACGGGAAACAGACGACAAAATTTCTTTTCTTTATGTTTTAATACTTAGAGACACGACAGAATACAAATTTACCTTATACAGAAAACCAACATTTTCACTTTCATAAATTTACTTTTTTAGTTATCATGACATTTCTATCAAGACTGGCATGGCCAGCAATTTATTCTTGAGAGCCTTACGGATTTGCTCCCCAGATTTCCTGGAAAAGGAAATTGAACTAATCCGTAAGCAGCTGTCACCTTTAAAGTACCCTGACCATGTAATTGAGAAAGCAATCCATAACGCTGACATAATCTTCTACTGTCCAGTTCAAAACAAGACTACAGAGACGCCTAACAATAAAATAAAAATCCCACACCTGGACAGGATTAAGAATTTGACACAGACACTTGGAATCTCTAACCCTTTTGCTGATGTGGCCAGTCCTACATCGGTTTTACAGGTAAATCAATCCCCCAGAGATTAATACAACATAAACATTCAGTTAGGTATGGCCAACAGAGCTCAGCTATTTTTAACCACATAAATAACCATAATCACAGAATAAACTGGAATTTTTCATGTATAATTTATAGCAGCAATTGTTGGTTCAAAAGACAGATGGCAGAATCAGCATTGATTAAACAAAGAAATATGATGAACCTCTCAAGAGGAGCTTGGGACTCAGATATTATAGATAAGATTTTCCTCCAACCACCAATTAAGAAGATTAAGGAGAAATTGTCAACTGGAGTGACGTGACGACTGACCTCTAGATCTTTTGGTATAAATACCGCTTACTGTAACTTATCTCATTCATTACTTGCCTGAAGAGGAGACAGTTGTTCTCTGAAATATAGCATTAACTTTCTACATTTTGGCATTTTTATGGGCCCCTTTTATTAGATATATATATATATATATATATATATATATATATATATATATATATATATATATATATATATATATATATATATATATATATATACACACACACACACCCGTGTGTGTAAGTACAACAATATGCGATGAACTCTTAATTCTCAGTCACCAATTATTTATAAAAATATGAATCAGACAGCGCAAATGAACTACAGAAACTCCTCACAAATCTTTTGCCATAGAGCAAAGTGAGATTGTAATCGTCGTCAGCGACATTGAATATATAGCTCTAACTGCCCAGTTGTAATCAGCGAGTCAGTAGAAAACTAAGTTTACTCTAAAACAAAAATTTTCTCTTTAAAAACACTATGGCTCTGCGGAACGACCAGCAGATTTATTCTTTCCATTAAATGGTTGTGTCACACTTCCGGTGGCACTATCTTGTATCTTGTATCGCAGACTGTTGTTTATTGGTCCGTCAGAGATGAGGATGAAAATGTCATCAACATACTTGGCTCGCCCGAGTTCAGTCAGTTGTTATTTATGTTGCTTTTTTTCCCCTCGATAAAGAATGAACGTGCAATTTGTACTCATGACGTCAGACAAATGGACACACAAACAAAACACACACACACACACACACACACACATATACATATATATATATATATATATATATATATATATATATATATATATATATATATATAAATATATATATAATTTCAGTATTTGACTATTTGATTTCCCCTAATGAAAAACGGCTCCATTGAATACTGCGGAGGAGAAGATGGTCACTGTCACATTCATACTTGAACTGCTGAATCGAAAGTGGCTGGCATAACTTCATGTCCATAAATCACCACAACATTAGCCACTTCCTACACATACTCAGAAAGCTCATCAACAGCATGTCGAACCTCTTTACATACTTACCCTTGCACTTCTATAATGCGCACACTCTCACTTCTTTGTTTTTATGGTCCTTACTTTCCATTTCCTTCACTCCATCTGTTCATTACTTCCTATCTTCCTATTAACAATTCTGAATAACATGTTTTTCACACACACACACACACACACACGCAAAAATGTGTGTGCGTGTGTATGTTTGTGAGCATACATATATAATAAATACATACACACACACACACACACACACACACACACACACATATATATATATATATATATATATATATATATATATATATATATATATATATATATATGTGTGTGTGTGTGTGTGTGTGTGTGTGTGTGTGTGTATGTGTGTGTGTGTGTGTGTATGCATGCATATATTCATATGTACTGAGACTGCTACGTAGCTGTAGATTGTAACTGAGCTTTTATGAGTACAGTTTTGAAAACGAGTGATGGTCAGATATATGAGTGCGCTTTTAGGGGGAAAAATTACCGTTAGTTTTATGTTGAGCCGACTCAGTGTTGGGTATTTTTGCCGTTGGCAGGCTATGTATGTTCGAAGACCAAAATATAGGTTGCATAAGAATACTCGTATAGGAAGACAAATATTCTCTCTCTCTCTCTCTCTCTCTCTCTCTCTCTCTCTCTCTCTCTCTCTCTCTCTCTTCAGTTCAGTGTCTGGGAGATATTTTTTAGCACAAAGAGAAACTGGCTACTATACTGCGTGCTTCAACAGTACTCTATGCACATGGGGAAAAAGAGTTTACCACCACCCCCTAAGGATGACGAAAGTTACCGATAGTGTAATTAACCTACACTGCAAGGCCTTTCCTTTGTCAACTCCGCATATGCAGTCTCATAAAAGAAACTTACTGCCTGGCGTCGATGTTGCTAGAATCTCTCTTGACAAATAGCTGCAGCAATTTAGAAAGTTATGCCCGCAACAAAAAGCGCATAAGGATCCTCATCACATGTTTCTGTGGGCGGAGGAGCCACCCAGAGGAGGCGTTGGGCAGAGGTGAAGGTGGTAATAGAACTTGGGACTATAATTATGTTGCCCTCTGCCTGCTCACTCACCTCTTGTTACTCGGCGTCTGTCTAGACTCTTAGACTATTGCACTTTAGTTTGTTTACTCGCAGTTAGACCATTATTATTATTATTATTATTATTATTATTATTATTATAAACGCTAGTCGAGGAATGAAATCACGAATATACACACATATACATAAAATTAAATTCACAGATGTTGGCAGGGCCGAAGATGTAATCCTCACGGGAACCTCTTGCAAGGAAAATACAGTCTCTCTCTCTCTCTCTCTCTCTCTCTCTCTCTCTCTCTCTCTCTCTCTCTCTCTAATTACACACACAAAAACAAACACCTTTGATGCGACCTGAAAGGAAAAATGTATTTGGGTTATGTGTTCCATGTCAGAAAAATCATAGTATTCCTTAATGGAATATTAATCTTCAGAATGAATTGCAGTCTCTCTTATCGCCATTTCGTCTTATTCATTTCCCATTTAAATATTTTCCCCTTTTTCTTGCTTCTTTTCCCTTAAATTTTTCTCCTTCCTTCAAAGTTCTGTCACATCATTTGTTGATCTATTTTGATTATTCTAATCTTCCATTCTTCAGAGAGGGGAACGGATAAGGCATGATAATGCATCGTTACTCTGCATTCCTTTCATCTTCATTTTGCTTTCATTCGTTTACTCGCAAACTCCTGTGGGTAATTCTCTCTCTCTCTCTCTCTCTCTCTCTC
Organism: Macrobrachium rosenbergii; assembly: GCF_040412425.1. Lineage (NCBI taxonomy): Eukaryota > Metazoa > Arthropoda > Malacostraca > Decapoda > Palaemonidae > Macrobrachium > Macrobrachium rosenbergii. Next base: position 43,884,263 of record NC_089793.1, read on the forward strand.
TCTCTCTCTCTCTCTCTCTCTCTCTCTCTCTCTCTCTCTCTCTCTGTGCGGATTCCGATATGAAAATAAACAACTTTCTTCACAGGCGCAGCCTTTTTCTTCCATTTATCTTCATGGTCTCTCCTGAAAGTTCAACCCTTGCGATTTCCGATACAGGGAAAGAACTTGTTGACAAACTCGTCATACCCTCCTTCCTTTACATGGTCATTCTTTTTAGTCTTGGTTGGGTTTGGGTCCTGTTCATATAGTCTTTCTCTTGTCGTCTCTTCTATTTTATTGTTCGTTCTTTTGCTGACTGACTCACTCGAAGATTTGTTCCGCTGTTTCTTCTTCGACTTTGTGATTGCAAATGCAGCCCGACTCGTAAGCCTGGCATCTCCCATGGCAACACGCAGAAAATCAATTTGCTTGCCTCTGTGGATGAAAGGCGTAAGCCGGCGTTACGTAATCCTGTCTGGCTTACTGCTTCACCGCTTCTCCTACTACAGTATTATTGTTATCATAATTTTTATGATTCCTACATGGAAAACTTAAAAGGCCATTAGCTTTGATAAATAATTCAGGAAAGCAACGGGCCCAGTTACATATTATTGACACAATTTTAAAAAAATCATTTATGCTTATTTTGCTTCAAGATGCTATTCTTTAGGAATCTCCTTTTTCTTTGTGTCCTCTGCTTTCGCACTGACGCCTCACAAATTCGGGCGACGGCCTGTCCTTTAAGCACTCAAGATTATCTGGATAAAGTGAGTCAGCCTACCTCACAGATCAGATTTTCGCAAATCAAATCTCTAGGAACTATTGACGTTCGATTATCATACTTTTATAGATATTATATACGATTTTTCTTCCCACGCTATTCTTGCCTTGATCAGGCTGAAATATAAACGAAAGAAAACAAAAGAGCAAGCCAATCAATGTAATTCATAACAACACGATTGGAACGAATGTTTTACTAACGAGCATTCATCTGATGATAACATTTGCACACGTTATAGCCATCTTTTCGTTCAGTGGAAGGAGCATTTCATGAAGCAGTGTCCTTGTTGTCATCTCATGAAATTACGACAAAGATAATTAATTTCTGCTCTTGCGTAAAATCTAGTAAGCTTAGTAATGTATCGTTCAGAGACTGACATGTACAGCACTGCATGTTGTCCATTAGTTTATGAATTTCAGTCAGAGAGAGAGAGAGAGAGAGAGAGAGAGAGAGAGAGAGAGAGAGAGAGAGAGAGAGAGAGAGAGAGAGAGATTCTGTCAAAATTAAAATATTAAAGCCTTAAAGGTCATTTATGTCCGAGGTTACATTCTGAAAGCACCCACAGATCAGAGCGGAAATCGACATAGTTGCAACGAAGTAACTTGCAGAGAGAGAGAGAGAGAGAGAGAGAGAGAGAGAGAGAGAGAGAGAGAGAGAGAGAGAGAGAGAGAGAGAGAGAGAGGCACTGTGATACAAGATCTGCAAATCGAAATTTAGACGAATTACGCTTTACTTTTTCTGCAATCTTTGAAGCATTTCTTTTTTGTTACACAACGTTTTTTCTCCAAACTTAATTCCCCTAAAATTCAATCACCAGGGCCTAATTAATTAAACAATTTTTTCCTGTCATTGAGGTTTCAAAGTTTTTTTTTTAGGCATACATACCTCTAGATAATATATGTAATAAAGAATATTCAGCCAGTTCTGTGTGCTGGAGGATATAGGCCATATTAGAGCATTTCCAATTATGGACTAAAATTAACAAGTTCGTCTGAGATCGCAAAAGAAAAACATAAACCCAAGCAAGGAACTGTCTCTGTACAATTTGTGCATCACCAAATGTTTACGTTCCACAAAACAATTAAGCTGAGCATCAGTAGACGAAACGCTATCCTCCTTGATATAGAAAATGTTGGGCTAACACGTGTGATTCTCCTAAAAGATAAATTGTTTGCGTTATGGCTCTGATATGTTAGCTGAAAGACAGGGCTACCCAGTGACCAAATGGCACATTCAGTTATATTGTGTTGCTTTAATTCACAACTTCATTAGAGTTTTATACCTTATTTTGCACATTCAAGTGATTGGATTCTTGCTGGTTTTATTCTTTCTTCGTCATCCCCAGTATAGAAATAATAACCTATTAAACAGGGTTATATGTTGGTAGCATTGTGGCACTTTTCTTGGTGATCTGGCACCGAGTGGGTATCTCATGATCTGGCAGCTAAAAACAGTTCGTCGTACCAGTTGTCCGATATTACAATGGTTCTGCAATCTACGACTACGAGAATTAGTTTCATGTAAGGTAGATGTCTTCACGTGAATTGTCATTTATGGATTTTATAATGTTTAATTTTAAAATTAAGAATTGTGGCGTAATCTCTAAAGAAAATATTGTAAGGACATTGGAAAAGTTTAAAAAACTATGAAAAATATGACTACGACAACGCAATCGAACGCACATTCGCATTAGTTAAGGAAGCTGAACGCTGCCGCAAAAGGTTCTTGTTTACATAGGATGTGAGGGAGGAGGAGGATAACTGGTAGACAACGAGTCGAAAATGGCTCTGTCGTCTAGTTTTACGTGTGCCATATATCTTATAACATTACTGATAAGTGACCTGAATGTTCAAGGAGCTATAAATCAAAATGTGATGAAAGAACCGACAATAACAGTAGTGTTGTTAGCCCGTAACAAGGAGCACACTCTCCCATACTTCCTGACGTTGTTCGAGAGACTGGAGTACCCAAAGAATCGGATGTCTCTATTTATTCGTTCCGACCATAATCAGGACAAGACCATCGACATATTGGAAGATTGGTTGTTCAGCAATAAACATCGTTACCATTCCGTTAATGTTATGCTTGACAGAAGCACCCCCAGGCTGTACCCGTCTGAAGTCAAGCCGACCCAATGGGGTGACGATAGATTCGACCATTTAATCAGCTTGAAAGAGGAAGCTTTAACCCTTGCTCGGAATTCGTGGTCAGATTACATATGGTTCCTAGATGTCGACGTCTTTCTTACAAAAAGCAATATTCTGTACCTTATGATAGGTGAGGATAGGGCCATCATCGCTCCTATGTTGAACTCATTGGCAACCTATAGTAATTTCTGGGGAGGCATGACTGAAGATTATTGGTACACACGAACAGACGATTACATCCCAATTTTAGATCGGAAGCAAACCGGCTGTCATGCAGTGCCTATGGTTCATTCATGTGTGTTGGTAGATCTGAGGTTGGTTGCATCTGATAATCTTACTTTTTCTCCAAAGAATTTGAGTTCGTATGAAGGTCCCCATGACGATATTATTACTTTTGCCATATCTGCAAAGTTAGCAGGATTAGAAATGCACGTGTTTAATTATGAGAAATATGGATTCATACCACCTCCACTGGGGGAAAATCAAAATCTGGTTATAGATTATAAACAGTTACAAAGTTTGAAACTGGAAGTGCTGGTGGATCTTCCTCCACTGCAAGTTTCAACACAGTTAGCAAAGTATGTACCAGCATTACCGAAAAAGAACAAAGCTGGCTTTGATGAAGTCTATCTCATCAGTTTGGCGAGGAGACCAGAGCGACGTGGAAGGATGCTCCTCAGTTTTGACGAGTTGGGTCTGAATGTCAAGATCTTTGATGCTGTCGATGGCAAAAAGCTTAATGAAAGCTATCTCAAAGAAATGGGGGTAAAACAGATGGAGGACTACAAAGATCCTTGGTCACAGAGAGACATGACATACGGAGAAATCGGCTGTTTTCTGAGCCATTACTACATATGGGTTGATATTGTGAATAATGGACATAAGAAGGTATTGTAGCCTACTGTAATATAATACTTTTACAAGGTTGTTTGCATGTTAACGGCAAGCTAGAAAGTATTTCTTTACTAGCAAAGTATGTTGCTTACATTTAGGGATCCAAAGTAGTTTATGTAAAAATTAAAATGTTATAAGTTTTAGTTAATATTGTAATTAGAATACAGTAACCATTAACTTAAAGTGGAGACATTACAGTACTTTGCATCCATTTCTAATTTGTTTTACTGATGGGAATGGTAATAATATACAGTATTTGTCTCCCCCCTCTTTTTTTTTTTATCAAATGAATATCCTATCCCTTAGAGTAACCATTTTTACATCCTCCACCTCAAGATGTGCAGGAAGTGGGGCAAGCGTAGAATGATGGGAACACGTTCTGCAGACAAAAACAAACCTAACCTTTCCTGGAGTGCCATGTCCTGACCTAACCAGACCTTACCGTCCCAACTTCACATAGGGCCCAGTACCCTGGACCCCCCTAAGTACACTAAATATGTAATATATAATAATAATAATAATAATAATAACAATAATACAGTAATAATATCCATTGTAGCTTAGGGCCATATAAATGGAATATACAAAGTAGAGACAATACAATACACACAATCTAGATACATGAGATAACATGATAAAAATGGTAATCGGCAATATCTACACAGTTGCTGAAGCAGTAGAAATAATAATATTGATTATAATAGTAAAAAATATTGAAAGTGATGAAAATTAAGAAAACAGATTGCATACAATTAATTTCCAGCTAGGGACCTTAGGTGGTTACAGAAGCCAGGTCCAGAAGTTGACATACGAAAAGTGAAAATAGTATATCTCAGTAATAATAATAATCACAGTAATAATAAAGATAATAATAATGGTAATTCTAAGTATTAGCTCTGCTCCTGTTTTGACCTTGGGAACTGGTTTTTTCTACACTTTTAGGGCGTCTGCTGATACTGGCGGTGCATTTGTTTGTTGTCGGCCAAATGGAATGTCGCTTCGCTGTGTTTAGCACTGGCCCAGGGGGGTTGGCTACCCATATGTTAACAAGTTATTGCACTTGCCGGACGGGATATGAACCGTTCGAAACAGACGTACCCGTGCTCTGTCTCGTGAAGATCGCATATGGAAACCCCTTGTTGGATGGACTTCAGGGGTTAATTACAGGTTAATTATATTCGTGTGACAAAAACTGAAGGTAAATCCATAATTAGCAACCAAAAAACTGTAGAAAAAGTCAAGTTGGAAACTGCCACCAAGGAGCTACTACTTAGATCTACCATAATAATAATAATAAACATAGAAATATAATAAAGACAATAATAATAATAATAACAGATTCTGCAGATGACACTTAATCTAATTGTAAAAATAGAGAATAAGATACACAGCAACTCAGGCCTACCCCGTGTGAAGGAAGATAACATCATTAATCTTTCCCACATTTTAGATCTTCTTCTTGCCTCACTGCTTAGGATGCTTTGTATGAACGAATTGCTGCTGTTTCCCAGTTGGGTGATCAAACTGGACATTGCACCCAGCAATAATTTTTAAATTATCCAGACGGTTTTCTATGAACATACGCATGGCAGAATGGTAGTGAGGTGTGTCGGTGAGGCGTCTCAGAATGTCGTTGTGAACAACGGTGATAAGTCTCATGGCCTCTCAGGTAAAGTTCATCCAAAGGGAACACCCATATATATGCCGTAGCATATATATGTCTCGGTGAGAAAAGGCGAACCTCTTTGCAGTCATGTTGCCAGTTGCACATAGTTTATGACGCCTCTGTTCTTCATCTGCCGCATCTTTTAGGTTGTACATTATGAAGTGGCTCAAATACGCAAATTCATGCACAAATTTTAGACACTGATTTCCGAGGGAAATTGGTTCTGCAATATGCTTAAGCAGTCTCAGGAGCAGTGACACGCACTGGGTCTTGGTTTTATTGTGCAGGATGTCAGAGTCCTCGGCATATCTGCAGCAAGTGTCAGTTAGTTGCTGGAGACCTTGCACTGATGAGGAAATAACATTGGAAAGGCCTGATCCCATCATTCTGCAAGCTACCCAAAGAAGTATCTCACTACTGAATACACTTCAGTGTTATAGGAATCCATCCTAACTTAACCAGAGCTTGGGCCCTGCTTTCTACATGGCTGTAGAGGCCCTACCTCTCCAAACACCCCCCTCCCCCACCTAACTTTCATGTTAACACATCTAGAGTAGCCATTTTAAAATCTTCCCACTTAAAGCAGTAGGTTATTCAGTATTTTGTTTCCTAGTCAAATATATGAACCTTATGTCTGACCATTAGTTTTGATGCCAACCACTCATTTTTGTTTTCCCAGCACATAGGGAAAAGTCCAAAAACTAGTGAAATACCCAGTCAGAAGGTAGGCAATACATAAATCAATTAATCAATCAAAAAATTCTTAGTTCCAAAAACCACCAGAAATTTTCTAAAAGATAAAAATTTAGCAAGAACAGTTACATGGATGTATCCTAACTTAACTTTATTGGAACTAAGGCACAGGTACTTATCTTAGACAACCCCCCCTTTCCCTTAACATGACTTAGAGTGCCATAAAATTTGTATAATGAATTAAAGAGAGGCATCCTACTTCTTGTTCATAGTTTTTGTCTCTGACAGTTTAGTTTATGGTAATTGTATATTAGGTTAGGCCAGTGGCTTAACAAACCAAAGTATAGGAAGATTTAGTACAGCCAAATTAATTAATTTATAAAAAAGGTATATTGCTACTGAACAGGACCCATATCTACGCTTCAACGTACCACTTCAGAGGTGTAGGAAGTTTCAAGAAAACAATAAGATTACTGTACAAGAATGAGATCCAAAACTGAACAGTGATCATTGATTTTATGCAGTTCTGTGTAACAAGATATTTCTTTCTTTAGGACAGGCTCCCAAACTTTTTAGACCATTGACCCCTTCTGGGAATCTTTGTTTGACCCCCAGGCATGTAACATAAGTAAATAAATACAAGTGATAAATTTCCTTTTGTATATGAGTAATTTACCAAGTAGTAATTACATTGCTATTATATAGTTCCTACTTTTCGCGGCAGCTTAAGTTTTTTTTTTAAATTTTGCGGTAGCACTCATATTGTTTTGGTGTAGGTAACAGACCCCGCCCACTTTTGGGGAAGAATAGGTAGGTACAACCGGCTCAGTTATTCAATTAGTCCAGCACTCATTGACTGATGACATCGGCTGTTGGGTAGCTTTTGTGTTTTACTTTGTTTTCACTGGTTGTTTGCCGACATCGCCAACTTTTGGTGAAGTACATTGTGGATTTTGGTAGCACTGATCTATCTTAGCTTAGCTATTTTCATGATTGTGACTGAACTATGTCAGACTCGAGTGTTTAAGCATTAGGTATTGCAGCAAGGGCTGCAAGACGACACTAACATCTGCTTGTATGACACTCATACTATCTGTACTTCTTGTAGAGGACCAGTTTGTTCCTCTGACATTAACTGTAATGAGTATAAGGAATGGGATCAGGGGAAGTGGATAACTTTGAATTCTCATTTAGCGAGACTTTAAAAGAGACAGAAAGAGAAAGGCGGCTGCTAAAGCTGAAGTTAGTTTGCCTCATTCTCCTGATGTGTCTGTTCCATCGACTCCTGTGACAGGTTTTTCCCCAATTCCTAGTCTCTTCACTCTACCTGTAACTCCTTTACCTGGCTCCCTACCTTCCGAGCCCAGTGCCTTAGCCAGCCTCAAAGCCCAGGTAGATAAGAAATTTAATGTTTTTGTAGATACTGTAACCCAACTTGGGCCTTCCATTGGGATCATGTAAATGAAATGTTGGTGCAAGTGTTGTGCCAGTGGAAGAGGTGACTTCTTGTCCCACTGATGCTCCTAGGCCTAGGTAGGTCAGTGGAGTCTGCCCACGGGTAGTGTCCCCCTCAGTCGAGCCTGTTGCCGGTCCCAGGTATCAACAGACAGCCAATGGAAAGGCATCTTACTGGATGTGTAGTGGAGGATGTGGCTATCCGGCCCTATTGGATCTCCTAAACTCGGTCCCTGTCAGACACCCCTAAACCTGGGAGGAGGCATACTGTTGGTCCATGAGAGTCCATAGGGGTTTTGCCTCTGGGTAGTTACTCCTCAGTCGATCCTGCTGTCTGCAGGTTTCGATGGACAGCCATTGAAAAGGATTCCGAATATACGTGTACGCTGTATTGGCGAGGGACCCCAATTCCGCTGTGGGCAGGAGGCACAGTCATACCACAACTCTCATTTAAGAAGAGCTCCTGTCAGCTAGTATCAGCCAAGTGCCCGGCGGGGGTGTGTTCAGCGTCGGCTGAGCTCCCAGTGAGAGGAGGCAGTATTATGGCTGATCGCACAACTGGCGTCAAGCGGCTAGTTGGTGATACTGTACTGCCTTATGTTTTGAACATTCAATAGCAGTCGAATGCCCAGTGACGCATGTTGATGCAATGGGTTATGAGCACCTGAGTGAAGGTGAGCTGAGCCGAGAGCTCCAACCACCATTTGGCACCCGATCGTCCTATGTGGGCGATTGCTCGTCTGACGCCAGGCGGTCAGCTGGTATCAGCCCCGACCACGTACCAAGCTCCGTGCGGTACGCCCAGTCAACAAATCCTCTACCAGACCCTCCTTTAACAAGTGAGGACCCGGTCCTCTAAGTTCTGGTGGGAACAAGACTTCTCAATTTTTGGAGAAAATGGGAAGTAAAGAGTACAGAACCATGGGTGATAGAAGTCTTGAGAGAGGGTCACTCAATCCCATTCAACATAAAACCTCTATTGGAATGAGTGCCCATCAGCTTGACGGCCTACTCTGTAGGCTCAAAGTGGTTTTTAGCCCGAGGCTACTTCTCTGCTCAGGAAAGGGATTACAGAAATTGTGAAAGACGTGAGCTTGTAGAAGTTTTACAACCGTCTCTTCATCGTACCCAAGTCATCGGGAGGGTGGAGACCTGCCCTGGAAGTGAGTGCTGTGAATTTCTTTGTTAAGGTCACAAAATTCAGAATGGAAACCAATCAGTCATTGCTGTCCTCCATCCATCAAGAGGATTGGATGGTTACGATAGACATGGACGACGCATACTTTTACATTCCAGTCCACTCGGAATCCAAAAAGTACTTAGATTCGTGTTCCAGGGCAGGATCTACCAATTTCAAACCCTCTGTTTCGGTCTTTCAACGGCCACACAGGTCTTCACCATGATTTTCACCATGTTAGAGAAGTGGCTACATCTGATGAGCATAATTATATGCCTGTACCTCGATGACTGGCTCCTTCGCTCCCCGTCAAGCGCTCGTTGCACAGAGGACTTGCAAAAGACCCAGGATCTGGGCCTCCTGATCAACTTTTCCAAGTCACAACTAGTCCTGACTCAGTAGATCATCTACTTAGGAATGATGATTGACTCAGATTTTTCAGGCTTTTCCATTACAGAGAAGAGTTGAGACCCCTGCAGTTCTTCCTAAAGGCCAGCTGGCATAGGGAGATGTTTCCAGACTCATTTTTCTTCCCCATTACACCCAAAACCAAGGACAACCTTTAGTGATGGCTGGGAGAAGAGAGATTCTTGGTCAGGATGTCGTTTTATCCTCTGAACCCAAAACTAACTTTATTCTCAGACACTTCAGATCTGGGATGGGGAGCTCATCTACAGGACTTTGAAGTTGCAAGGACGTGGTCGTAAGAAGAAAGACTGCTCCACATCAACAGAAAAGAACTGAAAGTGATACACCTGGCTCTTCAGCATTTTGCTTCAGTGATGCACAACTGAACAATCGCAGTTCACTCGGACAACATGACAGCACTAGCCTGCATAAGGAACCAGGGAGGCAAGCACTTTCTCTCTTTGCAAAGCAGCCAGAGATTTTTTCATTTGGGCCCAGAACGACCATACTCAGATTGTCACCCATTTCAGGGCAAGATGAGTGTTCTTGCCTACGAGTGTTTTGTGACATCTAAGAATCACCATCTTCCCCTGTGTTGCGCATCAGTCCCGGACCCTCTGTGTGGGGCAACAGACGCAATGCTTCAGGACTGGTCCAACCTGGACTTGTATGCTTTTCCTCTATTCAATTTGGTGAGGGAAGTCATTGACAAGTCTCAGTCTCACAGCAACTCATCGATGATGCTTGCAGCCCCGTTTTTGACCGCAGAGAGAATGGTTCACAGACTTTCTAAGCCTTCTAAGACTTCTTCCACTTTGTTGAATCTTGTCAAACAACCCCATTTCCTCCGCTATCATCAGGGTTTGTCCACTCTTGCTCTGACAGGCTTCAGACTGTCAGGGAACTTGTCAGAGCGAAAGGATTTTCAAAAAACCCGCCTGCAGGGATGTAAACATTCCAATTTGCTTTCGGCCGTGATCGGGTGTGGACGTGTTTCTTCACTCTCTGCCCTTACTTCTGTCAAGCTGATTTTCCCTGGTGGGATCTTTTTCTTGTTGTTTGTTAGCATGAAAGCCTTTGATAAACCTTTAAGCCCACCTTCCCCCAGCGTGTGTGCCCTGGGGTGGGTGGTAAGAAGTGTAATAGCTTTCAATCTAGTACTGACATGAACCCACACGCCTTTTGCTTATCTTGCAGGGGGCGTGTTCACGTACTTCATCGTGTTCTGAGTGTTGTTCCTGGTCTGCCGAGTAGTGGGTGAAGTTTGAGGGGAGGAGATAGTACCGAAGGAAGCCTGCCAAGGTTTCATCTGAGGGTTATACACCCCTGATGACTCCCTTGGTGGATGACCCGTCAGGATTGTTTCTCCCTCCCGGCTAGCTTCCCCTTCTTGCTGCCTTGGGTGCGGAAGGCCGCGGGGGAGCGGATGATCAGGATATCCTCTCGGGGGGCCTCTCCTCGCTCCAGGGGGAAATCTTTTTCCCCCGGAGCAAGTAGACTCCCTTCTTTGACCTGACCTTGTCTTCAGGTTTGGCGGTAGAGACTTCTCTCGGTGGGCAGGCTCCAGACCTTACTTCTACCTGGCATCACCTGGGTCTACCTGGCGTCCCGTCGTTGGAGGGCCTGCTTTCCCATCTGTCTGGCGCTCCAGTGGTCACCCACACTGCGGCTACTGCCATTATGTCTACAGTCACCTGACTTCCTTTGCTAAGATGCCAGTGACTGTCACCTCGCACCTGAGTACCCAGGTAACAGCCGCGCCTGCTTCTCTCCATGCTGTGCCACTGCCGCCTGGCTTCCTGGCCCCGCTATCCCTGACAGGCCCCTCCAGTATGGTAACCTCATCTGTGCCCTACATCATGGTTCCTGCTGCTGCTGTTCCTGCTGTTGCCGACCTACTCTTGTACCCTGCTCCAGTCCTGGCTTCTGGCTTACCTGGCTCTCGGCCCAGCCTGGCTCCTGCTCCACCCGTGCTGACCGCTCATGTCTCGACTCCTGGCTTCCCTGGCTCCCACGCTGCTCAGCCCTCCCCAGTCGCCGCTGGTCTGATTGTTGATGTCTCCACTGCCCTGGTTGCTCCTGCTTCCCTGACCCCCCTGGCTGCTCCTGCATCTTCTGCTGCTCCCTTCTGGATGGGGGACCTGACCGCCATCCTGAAGAAGGTGACGAAGAATAAGTCGAAGAAGAGTTCTCGGGAGGTGTCGTCGTTTTCATCATAGAATAAGTTGAAGAAGAGTTCTCGGAAGGTGTCATTGTCTTCATTGTCTTCGTCTTTGCCGTCGTCTGCTACCTCTTCCACTTCTTCCGAGGCTCGTTGGCCAAGGAAGAATAAGGCTCCCCTCCCCCAGGAAGTCTCGCCCTGGGACTTCTAAGGGACTGCCTCCTTCCATAGGAAAGGCAGTGGGATCTCTCATCAGCTCTTCCTGGCCCGCGGGCCAGGGAACTGATTCATTGTCCCCCGGGTCAGTCGTTTCGGAAGCCGAGGGCATGCAGACCTCAGTTTGCACACCCGCTGCCGTGCCAAAGGCGTCTGCTTCTAAGGCTGGCACTGTGTTGGACACTAGTTCGTGAGTTGCGCTGAGTACCTGGGTCTCTAAGGAGACTCAGACACCCCGGGCTGGTACCAGAGGACCTCTCTCCATACTGACATGGGCACAGGACAAGATAAAGAGCCCGGACATGCAGGTGTCTCGGCTCTTCCTGCTGGCACTTCCTCGAGTGCCAAGCAAGGTTCCCGGAAAGGTGCTTTGGCCTCTCGAGTCCGAACACCTGGCGAGACTAAGAAGAGGTCCCCGCCTCGAGGAAGACTGGGGCCTGTCTAGAGGACAGCACAAGTTCTCGCCAGCCAGTCACATGTTCGACTCCGCCCAGTGCCCAGTCACATTCGCGTGGCCAACCTGGCTCGGGGCGCTCGACTCGCATGAACCGCTTCACTCAACTCGGGACAACGCTTTGCCAAGGCGAAAGCGTTCTCCTCCGAGTTGCCGTCATCACTGTGGGTTGGTGACCGCTGTCGGCCCGCTGCTCCTGCTGGTTCTGCCAGCAAGACCGGTGGGGTTGCCCGATCTTCCTTGCCTGTCCCCTCAACCTCCTGGGGTTCCTCTAGGAGATGTGAGTCGGACAGGAGGAACTCTGGTGAGTCGTCTCTCCAGAGTTCGACTACAAAGGCTTACACTCCTGGCTCAGTTCTCGGATCGACCGGATCGTATGCCCATGTCGTGCAGGAAGGATCCCAGGGGTCTGCCGAGGTTCTCCCTCCTGCTGGGAAAGTAGATCAGGAGGACCTTCCCCTGGAAGACCTCGAGGGTCCTCTTCCCCAGGACGCAGACATCCCCAAGATACAGTGGACTTTTGCAGAGGTCATTGCTCTGATTCGTTAGCACAACAACCTCACGGAAGAGACCGCGGCCTTGTCTGTGGATCGTCCTTCGTGCCTCAAATCCTTCTGGGGTTCAAAGAAGTAACCCAAGGTTTCGGTGGGACTGCCATGGTCCACGCTTGCCAAGGGGGTTCTCGACCAAGTGAATAGTTTTGTCTGGACAAGACAAATTGTTTAATTCAAACTGCTCTGACAAGTTGCTTACCCCCTCCTCTGACTTGACAGAAGTGATTCTACATGCCCTCGGCAGGGGCATTGCCGCCTAAGCAGGTTGACCTGGACCTGGTCCGTCTAGGCCCAGGTCTCTCGTTGCAGCAGTTTACTGCGTTGGGTATCTCCCTTTCACAGCAAGAGGCAGCAACCCTGGAAGCCACCAGCATGGTGGCTCTCCAGGCAGTCTCCTCTTTGGATATGTGGTTGTTCACAGTATCCAAAGTGGCTGCTTCCTTGGGGGCTATCGTACCCAGGGAGGACTCCACTTTCGGGAGACTGTGCCAGTCTGGAGGTAGAGCCATCTCCTACCTCGCCCACCAGATGGCAAACCTGTGAGCCAACCTGGTTCTTAAGCGAAGAGACGCTGTTCTTTCTCGCTTCGCCAGGTCTGTGGGACCTGAGTCGGCAATGACCTTGCGAACAGACCATTGCTGGGTTCTATCTCTCTCTTCTCAAGAGAGTTGGCAGATGCTGCGGTGGATAAGCATCGGGCCGATGACAGCGACCGCCTTGTCCACCAGGCAGTGGCTAAGACCTCTGGGTCTTCGCGCTCCACTGTGGCCCGGCCTTCGGGCCAGCCTAGCACTTCCTCGGCCCCTGAGAAGTCCCAGACTTCGAAGGGAACCCGTGGGAACACCCAGCCTCCTTCTTCCTCCGGAAAGGGTGGGCTATTGCGCCCCTTTCAGCCTGCTTTCCAGTCTGGTAAAGGGGGCAAGGGGAAGAAGAAGAAGGGAAAATGCTAGGGGTGGCATTCCCCCCCAACTACTGCCAAAGGTGGGGGGTTGCCTATCGAGCCATTTGGCAATATGGAGCCGAGACCTGGATAGTGGATGTCCTTCGGGAGGGATATCTACTACCCTTCGAGTCTCAGACACCCCTCACCGTCACACCAGTCCATCTCCGTACTTACCTTCCTGGATCTTTGAAGAACATCGCACTAATGCAAGAAGTGCAGGCCATGCTGAGCAAGGGTGCTGTAGAAGTCGTGTCAGATCAGTCCCCAGGCTTTTACAGCTGGATCTTTCTCATAGAGAAAGCCTTAGGGGGTTGGAGACCGGTCATAGACCTCTCTCCCCTGGACCGTTTTGTACGCCAGACTCAGTTCACGATGGAGATGGTGCGATCCGTGCTCGCCTCTATCAGGGAGAACGACCTCATGCTTACGGTGGACGTGAAGGATGTGTATTTTCAATTACCCATCCATCTGTCCTCTTGCAAGTACCTTCGCTTTATCCTTGGGGAGAGTCTTCCAATTCAGGGCACTCTGTTTCGGGCTCTCGACTGCTCCTCAGGTGTTCTCAAGAGTGTTCACCCTGGTGTCAGCTTGGGCCCACTTGCACGGGGTACATCTGTTGAGGTATCTCGACAAATGGCTGGTCCTGACAAGCTCCTGCTCACAGTTGCTACAGGACAGGGATCAGCTCCTCGAGTTTTGCCAAGATCCTGGTATCGTAGTAAATCTCGAGAAGTCGGATCTCAACCCCAAGCGGAGGTTAAAGTACCTGGGCATGCTGATAGATAAGGTAGCAGCGAATGTCTTTCCCTTGGACTCTTGTATCAGCAGGTTCAGGAAGGCAGCACAGCTTTTTGTCTCAACAGGAACAGCCAGCTGGGCAATGGCAGGTCATCATCGGTCACCTGTTGTTGTTGGAGAAGTTGGTCCCTCATGGGTGTCTTCACCTTTGGTCTCTGCAGTGGAAACTGAAGGAACTTTGGTCCCAGTCTCGAGACCCCCAGTCCTTTCTCATTCCTCTTTCCGAGGAGGTGAGAGAGGACCTAGACTGGTGGATGGATGACAGGAACCTCTTAATAGGAGTATGTCTGCATACTCCCCCTCCGGACATGCTTCTGTTCTCAGATGCATCGACTGAGGGACGGGGCCCACACCTGGAGGAGTTGCTGACTTCAGGGGTGTGGCACCGAGAAGACAAGCATCTTCACATAACATCCTGGAGCTCAGCACAGCCTTCCTGGCTCTCCAAGAGTTCCAGGATCGAGTGATGGGACACTCCATGGTATTGATGAGCGACAGTACTACGATAGTGACATACGTCAACAAGCAGGGGGGCCCAGTGTCCCTCCCGCTTCACCAGTTGACAATGCAGGTGCATGAGTGGGCGCTTGCTCACTCGGTAGAGCCATCAGCCAGGCACATTCCAAGCAAGAGGAATGTAGTGGCAGACAAGCTTAGCCGCCAGAATCAGGTGATCGGGACGGAGTGGTCCATTCACCCGGAAGTCACGGAAAGGTTGTTCCATCTGTGGGGGCATCCAGTCATCAATCTGTTCTCCACCCGGCAAAACAGAAAACTTCAGGCCTTCTGTTCAGTCGTGCTGGACCCACGTGCCGCTGCTGAGGACGCGTTCCAACATCCGTGGGACAATCTCGACGTCTACGCCTTTCCTCCATTCTCTCCAATTCACAGGGTGATCAGCCAAGTGATGATCACCCTGAATTTCAGGATGATTCTGGTGGTATCCTGACCTGCTATCTCTCCTTTCCAAGGTGCTGAGAGAGATCCCCCCTGACCCAACCTGCTGTGTCGACCCCACGTCGAGCGGCATCACCTTGCAGTGCAGTCCCTGTGTCTTCATGGCTGGCGGTTATCCACCATCTCCTGCAAGCGAGAGGCTTTTCGCGTCACACAGCAACAGAGATGGCTGGACACCTCAGACAGTCCTCTGCAACAGTATACTGTATATGGGAAAGTGGTCAGTCTTCTGTGGTTGGTGTCATGGACGACGTATCTCTCCGGTTGGAGCTACTGTTCAGCAGGTCACGAACTTCATTTTTCTTTGCCGAGAAAAGCTTCTCTCCATTTCAGCAGTGAAAGGCTATCGGGCCGCACTCGGCCTTGTCTTGCAGCTTGAAGGGGTAGATATCTCCTCATCTTTCGAGATATCTCCACTGATGAGAAGCTTCGAGAGGTCTTGCCCACCCAGGGACCTCAGGCCCCCTGCGTGGGATGTGACTCTCATTCTAAGGAGCCTGACTCGTGCACCATACAAGCCTTTACGAGAGTCGTCATACAGGGATCTAACCCTCAAGACCATCTTCTTGCTTGCCTTGCCGTCGGAGAAGAGGTTGGCAAACTTCATGGACTTTCCTTTTGATGTTAAACACTCGAGGGGATGGGGATTGGTTATGCTTGATTTTGTCCCGGACTTCATAGTGAAGACTCAGAACCCATCGGTACCTGATGCTCAGTTCGAGTCCTTCACAATCCCCTCCCTAGAGGACTTCATTGGTAATGACCCAGATGAGATGCTACTGTGTCCTGTTAGAGTGCTGCGGTGCTACCTGAAGAGAAGTCGCCATCTCTGGCCTGAGTGTCGACAACTCTTCATTAGCGCTGGCTCGACAAGAAAGAAGTGTCCAAGAATGCGATTTCTTACTGCTTCGTGAGACGATAAGGAAAGCGTACTCTGCTGCTGGAGAAGACGACAACGGAACACTTTGCCCGAGAGCTCACAAAGTCCGCAGCATTGGTCCGTCCCTCGCATTCCAGAGAACCTGTCGGTTCCACAGGTTTTGAAGGCAGGAGTGTGGTCCCAACAGACCACCTTCACTTCCTTCTACCTTTGGGATATTGCCCACAAGTCCTTGGACACTTTTTCCTTGGGTCCTGTGGTGGCTGCTCAACAAGATGTGTAGCTTACCTGGCTCCTCTAACAGGACAGGTTGCATCTCGCCTAAGATGTATGGTTGTGGATGGGAGAATGAATGTGGAGTGACTGGCCTCTCTTCCTTCTCTTCATCTTGGCTCTCTTCCTACGGGTAGGGGGCGGACATGCCATTACATGCTGGATCTGGTGGTTGATGCAGGTAAGCATACAACCTGAGCTTCAGTTCTATTTCCTTTCACGATTATAGAAGCAAACCCGCTCCTTCCTTTAGTAAGGGGAGGAAGGAGGTCATGACAATAAGACAAACCCAATGTTTGTATTTGCCTTAATGTCACTGACTATCAAGGTTCATCCTAGCCTACTTTGCTTGAACTGATGTTTCCTCATTCATGCAAAGGGTCCCAGAAGTCTGACAACTGATCTCGCGTTTCTTACAGCTCGATCATTTTGTCAGAGGCAGTTTTCCTTCCTCGTTCTATCAACCAGGAAGGGAACACAAGGTGTAGCGAACTCTAGTCAGTTCATAGAGACTCACTCAGATTCCTCCCTCCAACCAGTGAGTCTTCCTAATGTAAAGGACCAATGGTTTGTGTATCATGTTGGAACAAATCACAATTTTTTAAAGTAAATTGTATTTTTCCTAACTATACAGACCTGAGATCCTTTACATTACATTTCATGCCCATCTCATGCCACCCCTCAATCTCAATCTGACACCTGGGCCAAAAGTCAAATTGGAATGCTTACATCCTGACAGGCGGGACTCCTGCCTCCTGGACGGTAGTTAACTGCCTAACCACCTCGTTCAAAAGTTCAATGGCTGTTTCCAGCTTCACTGAAAGTAATTCCTAATGTAAAGGACCTAAGGTTTGTATAGTTAGGAAAAATACAATTTACTTTAAAAAATTGTGATTTTTCTAATCTTCCTGAAGTCTTCCCAGCGACTAGCAACTTCGGCTATTAAAGGATTTAGGTCCGTGCTCAATTTTGTCTTTAGGCACAGAGACCTGGATCTAGCAACAAGTCAGAATCTTGGTGACTTGGTTAAATCTTTCAACACTTCAAAGGAACACAGACCATTTTCTGTTCCTTGGAACTTGTATGTCGCACTCTGTTGGCTCTCAGGAACTCCCTTCAAGCCCCAACATACTTCCTCCATGTGAGACTTAACAAGGAAGATGCTCTTCTTGGTTGCTCTGGAGAAGCCAAAAGAATTAGTGAATTTCAGGCCTTGGACAAGTAGGTTGGCTTTTTGCAAGGTGATGCGGTATGCATGTTTACCCTTGGGTTTCTTGCAAAGAATGAAACCCCAGCCAATCTGCGGCCCCGTTTGTTCTCTATCAAGAACCTTACAGGTATCTTAGGACCTACAGACCAGGAGAGAATTCTCTGTCCGTTCAGAGCCTTAAAATGTTACCTGGAGAGGACTAAGAGCATCAGAAGCCCCCCTCATGACCTCTGGTGTTCCGTAAAGAACCTATCTTGTTCTGTGTCCAAGAATGCATTATCCTTCTTTCTTAGAGTGGTGACCTCTGAACCCCACAGGGGAATTCAGAAAGAGGCCCTACCTTTATGGAAGTTAAAGCCCACGAAGTCCAGGCAGTCACCACTTCACAGGCTTTTAAACACAATCTGTCACTGTCGGCTATTCTTCAACCTATGTACTGCACAGTACTGGACATGCAGATTTGTGTTTGCCTTTTATTATTTGCGTGATGTAGAAACCACTTATGAAAACTGCAGTGCATTAGGATCGTTATCCATGGCTGGCTTGGTACTGGGGGAGAAAGGGTAGGAGCATGTCCTCTATTTTTCTGTCTCCTCGCCTTGAATTTAGGTGATCGAGTTATGGGAGCCGGAGGGATAGTATGTACCTGGAGTACCCACCAGTCTTCTAATGGATGTGTTTAGTATTTTACGTAAGGTGTAGGTAAAAATATATTTGGTCAAATTTTTCTTGTACTGCACCCAGGGATAAGGGCATACCCTCTTGTATAATGCTTTGGCAACCATCCGTTGATGATGAGCACCCACCAGAGGCAGTCCCGTCTGCCATAGCTTTCTCAATAGGTAAGGTTACAATAAGCATTGACCAATGGTGGCTACCTATCTATTTCAAATTCTTCTCCATTACTGAGTGTTTTTGAGTAGTTAAGTGTCCATGTATCCCACTTCCTTTCTCTGTGGGATTCAGCAATGTATAGTAATTACTTGGTAAGTTACTTACAGGGTGTTTTGAAATTAGAGCCCCCCCCCCTCTACAGCATAAACTAAAATTGATATGGACAAAAGCAAAAGTAATTCAGAACAGGTATTTATTTAAGTTTCTCTCTGAGTATTTAATATTTTGTGTGGCCTCCATCTGCCTGTACCACAGCCTGCATTCTTGAGGGGTATGATGTCTCTTGACTCCTGAGAAAGGACTTCAGGCCTTCCAAGATTCTCACTCTTTTCGTGATGACAGTCATTTGGATTTTTGTTCCAGTTTCTTTTAACAAAGGATTCATCTCTTTTAATGTATTTAGCTATCCAGGAACATGAAATGAAGGATGCACCAGCATCCCTGGCCTCTCTGAAGGTTATAGCCCGGATTCAGTCAGTCCATCTGATTTCCTCCAAGTCGTTAGCCATGGCTGTATCTAATTCCGTCACTCAGTCTGAAAATACAAGAAATGTAAAATGAAAAATAGCTTAATAGAAACTTAAAATAATGCACTTGGAGATAGGCTATAGCAGAAAACTTTATAACTTTCCATTTGTTCTGTGGAAGGGGGGGCCTTTAATTTCGAAACACCCGGTATATAAAAATGACATTTTTATAATAAAATAAGGTTTTATATGTACTTAGCAAGTAATTACGTAATCAGAGCCCTCCCGCCTCCCCCCTAATGGACATTGTGTGTGAACGAATTGAATACCTGAGCTGGTTGTACCTATTCTTCCCCGAAAGTGGGTGTCGTCTGTTACCTACACCAAAACAATATGAGCTCTACTTAAGCTTCATAAAAATTTTAAAAATTACTTGCTATCCTTATTTTATTATAAAAATGTCATACAGGCAGTCCCCGGTAAAATTAGGTTCTCTGATTATTTCTTCCCACGCAATGTAATTACTTGGTAAGTATATATCAAATATATTCAATTCCAACCGAAGAAATATGGCCCCAAAATGAAGAATAATCATAATTTGTTTTTGAAATAATAATGCAGTTTACATCGTTTCAATGCCCTTATTTTATTATAAAAATGTCATATTTAAAGGTATAAAGTCTTGTGCGCATTTCCTTCATCACTGCTTCGTAAGATTCAGTTTACTTATACATTTTGTTATTCCTTCATCAGTTTCTATTTCTGTTCCTATGTTTGATGTATTTATGTGAACAATATGATAATAATATGAGTAAAAACTTCATAATTACATTATGTAAGACTAAGGACATGAAAAATATTGTAGATTTTGCAGCATACTGATGAATTTTGTTGTATTTACTGAAATTTAACTTAAAATCAGACTCATCATCCCAGCCATACTCTGTAAATTTCAATTTGATTATATTTTATGTATTTATTTCATTCACAAATATCAGCTTTTGAACCAAAAAAGTTCATTGTCACCCCCTTTTGACCCCTAGCCATTTATAGACCATTGGTCACTGATAATCCCATTCCTTCTGATTCCCAGGGGCTGATATTAACCACTTTGGATATTTGTGCTTTAGGGTACCAATGAATTTTCAGAGGCAAGGACATCTTTCTTTTTATGAGATTGGTTTATTATTATGAAAGATATCTTTGTAAACCAAATTTGCAATGTTAATAGTCCTTGAAACTTCATTTCTAGTTGTGATTTATGAAGAAGAAATTTTGTCTTAATGAAGTAAATTATCATGTCAGTAATAAAAACTCCATTGATTGTTGTGCAAATTTCTCTCCAACAGGTTCTGTTATTCGAGGATGATATACGTTTTGAACCATTCTTCAGAGAGAAGATGAAGCATCTTATTGCTGAAGCTGATGATTTGGTTGAATGGGACCTAATATACCTAGGACGTAAGAAACTGAAGAGTTCAGATGAGCCTTGGGTAAGTGATGAGCTATTTGTTGGGTGTTTATGGTTAAATGACTTTTCTGAAAAGTTTTACGGAATGAAGTTGCATTTATGAGATTTTTCAGTCCCAGTAGTGTTGCGAATAACTGGAGGAAAAAAAATTACATTATGTAATTACCACTAGTATTGTAGTATGATAGCTTATTTGCTGAGTAAAATTTCACCCTTTCTTAATCGCAGATATGTTTAAATGGAAATGTTAGTTTTATATAAGTAACTCACCAAGTAATTACATATCTTATCAATTTCGAGTAACCAGCAGCTAAAATTTGAAAATTCTCAGCAGGGATTCTTTTTTGTTTTGTTTTTGGTGTAAGTAACTAGCCCCGCCCACTTTCAGGGAAGGAGAGGAACAACACAGCAGAGAGGCTCAATTTATTTCTGCCAGCTCCTGACGAAGGTTGTGAGCAGCAGCTTAAATTTTGGATTTCATAGGCTTTACTGGTTGTTATCCTGAAGCTATTGGTTAAGTATTTTGGATTCTTTTAGTAGCCGTTCAGCATTTATTTAGTCAGGATTACTTATTCAAGACGAATTTTCAGAGTTTTGACTTGTTTTCCCTTTTTGAGACGTAGTCAACTTACTTTTGGCGATGTCCGGCGCAAGTATGTCTAGCACTTGTTATTGCAGCAAGAGCTGCAATACGAGGTTGACTTCTGCCAAATATGATTTGCATACAATATGTACGAGGTGCAGATCTGACTTGTGCTGACTGTGTTGACCGGTACCCTGGACAATGGAAAATTTTGACTCCTCACCTTTCCAAGTTGGGAAAAGATAGGAAAAGGCAAGCAACTGCTAGGAGTGACAAGTTATTAGCTAGCCAGGAATCTTTGAAGTCTTCCTCTGATGTTCCTGTTATTTCTGTCATGCCCTCAATTCCCAGTCCTTCGTCTATACCACCTGTTCCTGTACCCAGCTCTCATACTTACGACCCCAATGCCATTGCCACTCTAGAAGCAAAATTTGACTGTAAGTTTGAGTTGTTGAGGAATTCTATGGCCCACTTAGGATGATACAGTTTGTGCGCTTATGGACCGTGAAAAGAGTGCTCATAGTGAAGTATCAGTGGAGGAGCTGGCTGTCCGTCCCGCTGATTCTCCTAGGCGAAGGTCTCTGACACTCTCCCCCACACATGGGAGAAGTCTTACTGGAGGCCCATGGGAGGTCAGTGGGGTCTGCCCATGGGCAGTCGGCCCCTCAGTCGCACCTGTAGTCATATCCCAGGTGATGGCAGAAAGCCATTGGAAAGGCATCTTTTCGGATGCACACTGTCTTTCCTCCAGTTCTGTAGTTTCGCCAGTGGTGTTTTAACGATGAATCCAGACACTGAAAAGATCTGCAAATGGATGTGTCTAGCACCCCTCAGGGACCTCGTAAGAAAGTTGAGGAGGCTGAACCCTTGTGTAGCTTTTGGGACAGCCCAGAGCATTTCTCACTAGAAGTTTCTCTTGTGAAGTGTGTTGTTTCAGGGCCTGAACAGTTTCTAAGTGTAAGCGCGCTGCGTTAGAGTGCCCATTGGTGCCCAAGCTTCCTTCCGCTTTTGAGCACGCTTTAGTGACTGAGTGCCCTTCAGCTTCCACACACTTCTCCAAACATTCTTCAGCATCTTGAAGTGTAACAGTGTCGGCTGTTCCTTCAACACTAAGGCTTCAGAAACACCCAAGCTCCCATTGGCACCGGAGCACCCAGCAGCGCCCAGACATTCAGTAGTGTCCAGCTGCTCCCGAGCATTCTGTATCTTCTGAGCGCCCAGTGGTTCCCGAGCGCTCTGTACCTTCCAAGTGCCAAGTAGCTGAGCTCCCAGTAGCTGGCTGAGCGGCCATCTGCGCCAGAACTTCCTTCTTCTTATCATTCAGCGACAGCTTCTTCTCTTGCAGCGCCAACTGTTGTAGATCCAGCTTTGGCTCTCATCCAACAACGACTGGACAACATCTTGAGTTTTTTTTTTGAAACCTCAGCCTCCTCCCGCTAGCTCTGTAGATGCACCCTTGTCTTCAGTTTTGTCGGCCGAAGAGGAGGGTCAGGATCCAGAGGAAGAAACTCCTACTATGGCGTTTTCAGCTCTCTTGTGTTTCCTGCTTTGAACTCTTCTTAATCTCTTCTCACCAGCGGCCCCTTCTTCTCCGGCTTCCACTTTCCAGATGAGTAGTCTTCCGTTGGAATTGTCCAAGCTTCCTAAATTGATGCTCTCTATCTCGGCTAGGAAGGCTGTGAATGAAGTTGAGTACTGGTTAGCAGACAAGAGAGAGCAGGGAAAGGTTGTGTTCTTCTACCCACCTTCATGTTTGTTGTGAAGGGGATATTCTTATTATGTTACTGGAGAAGCTCCTTCCCTGGGTGTGTCTGCCTCCTCCCTGGGGGACTTCTTAGGTCTCATTGAGTCCTCATGCAGGCCTGCCTTTGCAGCAGCCAAGGTGATGTTTTTATCTGCTGAACTCGACCACTTACTGAAGAATATCTTCAAGTTTTTGAAGTAGTCAGCTTTCTGGATTGGTTAGTAGGCACCCTTGCCAAGAAAATCTAGGACTATCCTTCAGTTCCCACAGACCTCTCTTCAGATCTTCTGGGCATGCTATCCTGCATCAGTAGAGGGATGAGAGACGCTTCTCGTGAGTAAGTCTCCGCCTATTCAATGGGAATCTTAAAGAAAGAGAGCTCTGGTGCTCTTTTGCCTCAAAAAGGGGTTATGTCAGTGCAGAAGTTGGCCCTTCTCTTCTCCCCTTAAGTACGTTTTCCCACAATTGGTGGTCAATAGGATCGCCTCAGACTTACAAAAGAAGTCTACCCAGGACCTCCTTTCGCGGTCCTCTAAACATGCTAGGGAGAATCCGTCTTTCAGTGCCAAGTCATCTTCACCTTTGCAGCATCAGCCCTCTCGAGGGGGCAGGCAAAGGTTTCAGTCAAGACGTAGAGCTAACATACACTTTTTCTTCAAGGCCATCAAGAAATCATCAACCAAACCTTCCTCCAAGAAGTGAGGACAGTATTCCCCATGCAGCAGTGGGTGCCAGGCTCCTTCATTTTTGAGAAGAATGGAGCAAGCGAGGAGCAGAACAGAGGGTCGTAGAAGCTCTCAAGAACAGTTACTCTATTCCTTTCGAAAAATATCCACCCTTAGTCAAGAAGCATCACCTTGACTGCTGATTCAACAGACTCAAGGTTTTCTGCTCTATTGAGGCAATAGAGGAAGTCATGGATGTAGAATCAGAGGGGTTTCACAATCGCCTGTTCATGGTCCCTAAGTCTTCAGGATGATGGAGACCAGCGTTAGATGTCAGCGCTCTGAATGTCTTCGTACAGAAGACAAAATTCAGAATGGAGACGAATCGCTCAATTCTTGCATCCTTTTATCAAAGGGACTGGATGGTCTCCATAGACATGCAAGATGCCTACTTCCATGTCCCCATACATCCAGACTCGAGGAAGTACTTCAGATTCGTTTTTTGGGACCAGGTACTCCAGTTTCAAGCCCTATGCTTCAGACTTTCAACAGCCCCTCAAGTTTTTACCTGCATTCTTGCTCCAGTAGCTGGTTGGCTCCATCTAGTGGGCATCAACATTGCTTTCTCTTTGGATGACTGGCTCATTCGTTCTCCAACAAAGGAAGGTTGCACGGGTAACACTCAAAAGACCCTTCTTTCAGCAAAGGAGTTGGAAGTGTTGATCAATCTTTAGAAGTCTCAACTGGTTCCTTCCCAAAAGATAGTATATTTGGGAATGACTTAATTCTCTTCTTTTTCGGGCTTTTCCATCTCCCAAGAGGATAGCATCCTGTCTAAGGATAATAGATGAATTTCTCTCCTTTCAGACTTGTTTGGCCAACAAATGGATGAGTCCCTCGGGACATTGGCTTCCATGGAGCAGTTTGTCTCCCTGGGGAGACTTCACATGAGAGTACTTCAGTTTTATCCCAGGGACAACTGGGACAGAAAGAAACATTCAGACTTGTTCATTTTTCAAGTAACCCAGGACATCAAGAAGCACCTGCTTGGATGGAGGTCCAAAGACAGGTTGCTAGAAGGGAAGTCCCTTTTTTCCTCAGAACCCCGACATGAGCTTCTATGCAGACACGTCTGATTTAGTTTGGGGAGCTCTCCTGTGGGTAAGGAAGTCTCCGGGATGTGGTCACAAGAACAGGAGAGCACATAAATGTGAGAGAATTGAAAGCAATCAGTCTGAGATTGCAAGCCTTCGCATCAGAAGTCCGAGACAAGATCGTTGCGGTACACTCAGACAATACGACCGCCCTGTCCTGTATCAGCAAGCAAGGGGGAACTCATTCCTTCTCCCTTTGCGACATGGCGAGGGACCTTCTTCTCTGGGCTCATCAGAACCAGACAAGAATAGTAACGAGATTTGTACGAGGCAAAATGAATGTTCTAGCAGACCAACTAAGTCGCGGCAACCAAGTGATACCCACAGAATGGACTTTGGATCCATTGGTCTGCCTAGACCTTTGTAAACTGTGGGGAAGGCCGAAAATAGACCCATTTGCCACCAGAAGTCACTGTCTTCCGCTTTATCGGTGGCTGGCATGGTGTTGGGGAAGGAAGTATAGGAAACATTCCTTCCAGCCTTACTCTTTGCCTCAGAGACTGGTATTGAGTCGTGGGGGAGTGTGGGGGTATGCTGTACTGGGATGCCTACAAGATCTTTTAATGGTTGAGTGGTGGTGGTTTTAATTTTTTGGTGTAGGTAACAGTGTTGTTATCTGGGTATTGTGTGATGGTATTGCGCCCAGGGAAGGGGCAGCCTTTATACTTTGCTAGCATTCAGAGAAATCCTTCATTGCAAGGTCCCCACTTATGTAGTAGGTGACACCTGGCTATACTGCCACACTTCTACCAGGTAAGATGAGCACCACCAGAGGCAGTATCTTCCTGCAGCAGCTCTCTTACCAGGTAAGGAAACAACCCGCATCATACTGATGCTAGCAACCTTTTCTATTCTCAACTCATTACTGTTATTAATGCTTGGGGGTAGAATAAGCCCATGAATCCCACCTCCTGTCAATGTGTGAATCAGCCATGTAATTACTTGGTAAGTTACTTATATAAAAATGATATTTTTATAAAATAAAGTTTTATATATACTTACCAAGTAATTATAGAGTGGGAGCCCTCCTTCCTCCCCTCGCATGGACATAAACGGCATAAACAAATTGAGCCTCTCTGCTGTGTTGTTCCTCTCCTTCCCTGAAAATGGACGGGGCTAGTTACTTACACCAAAAACAAAACAGAAGAACTGCTACTGCGAATTTTCAAATTTTAACTTACAGTTACTAGAAATTGATAGCTATGTAATTACTTGGTAAGTATATATAAAACTTTATCTTATAATAAGACTGTCATTTTAACATTTTGCTACAGAATCATACATCTTATTCTTTCCAGATATTTCTGTGTATTGTTTAAAGTTATGATTGTTAATGACAAACTCATTAAATCATTAATAGCATTACTGCACTGACATTTGATGGCCTCCCCTGTCTTATGTGCATGCCCAAACCACTCGTCTTTCTTTTGTTAGACTTGACTCTGTCAACACATTTTCTGTGTTGCACTTCCGGAATGTAACTGTTTTCGTAATTTGTGAGTTGCGTCCATCTTTTTATGTCATTCATCTTTTCATTACAGTCTTCTTCATAAATGGTGGTTTGTACCATTTTATTGTATTTTTAGCACAGTTACATAGTTCGTGGACAAATTCAGTGAAAAATGTTTAAGTGAAGTGTTAGTGGAGGAGGTGGCTGCTGGTCCCACTGACTCTCCTAAGCAAAGGTCACTGCCATGCTCCCCTAGCCCCGGGAGGAGGAATACTGGAAGCCCAAGGGAGGTCGGTGGGGTCTGCCCAAGGCTAGTCGCCCCCTCAGTCGCACCTGTGACGTCCCAGGTGTCGACAAAAGACAGCTGTTGGAAAGGCATGTCTGGTGTTCATCATCTATCGTCCAGTTCGGGAGATTCTAGCCCTACTCACGGGTGCCAGTGGAAATTCTCGGATGAATTTCGTCCATTGAAAAGACATGTTGCTCAGGGACCAGTCCCCTCCGTCATATGGTAAGAGGTTCAGGGAACATTCTGGTAGTCCACAACCATAGTGTAGCAAATGGGACAGTCCTGAACATTTCTCACAGTCTGTAGCTCCCAGACCGTCATCAGTGTCCCACAAGCGCTCTAGTTCTTCGTACAAGCAAGGCACTTATCATGATCATTGATGTTTTTTATCCGAGTGCCCAGCTGGGAACGAGGAGTGCTCATTGACAGCCGAGCACCCACTGGCAGCCGAGCGCCCAGTAGAGAAGCGCCCAGTGGCACTCACACATCGCTTGGTGCCTGAGAACCCTTCGGCGCCAATACATTCTGCCATGGTTTAGTGCCTGGATTGTTCAGCGCCTGCTCCCGTTTTGGCGTCTTCTTCATCGAAGCGCCAGGTGTCTCCACCGTCTCACTTGACCTCTACAATTCCATCAAGGAATATGGATTTGACAACTCCCAGTCTGGACCCTTCCTTGGGACCACTTCAAAAGCAGTTGGATAATATTTTGGGTATTCTTAAGAAGTCTACCTCTTCGTCCACAGTAGTGCTGGAAGATCCTTCACTGTCCCCGATCTCATCGGAAGAGGAGGATCTAGGAAAGGACTCCACCCTGTGGGCTTATGCTGCTTTGCTGAATTATTTGTTAGACAATTTTCCGGATTTCTTCATGCCAGCAGCTCCTTCTTTTCCGGCTTCTGAAAGTGATTTTATCATCCTCATCTAAGAAGGCTATGGGGGAAGTGGATAACTGGCTTTCAGAAAAAAGACGTCAAGGCAAAGCGTGCTTTAGTATTCCTCTGTCTCGTCTCTCAGCTAGAAGGTATTGGTCCTATGCTACTGGAGAAGCTCCCTCCTTGGGAGTGGCTGCCTCCTCCCATGGGAACTTCTCTGGACTCATCGGTTCGACCCGTAGGTTGGCCTTTGCTTCGGCAAAGACTGTGTTCTCTGTGTTGGAGATGGACCTTTTACTGAAGAACCTGTTCAAAGTATTTGAGGCCTTTAGCATTTTGGATTGGTCCATAGGGTCCTTAGCAAAGGAGATAAGAGGTTCGGATCTTCCTCAAGATATTGTGGTTGATTGGCGCAATGTTCTCTCCTGCCCGGATAAGGCAGTCAGAGATGGTTTAGTGGGGATATCTTCCCTTTATTCCATGGGGATCCTGAAAAAGAGAGAGCTCTGGACCCCCTTTGTATCTAAGGGCGTGACTTCTTCATATAAGCCAGCACTTCTTTTCTTGCCCTTGGATAACATGCATCTTTTCCCACAAGCAACAGTAGAGGAAGTTGCTTCTCACCTTCACAAGAAATCGACTCAGGACCTGCTTACCCAATCTATAACACGCTCGAGAGAGTGGACTGCCACGCCTACCAAGTCATCTTCTCCTCTTCAGCCTCAGACCTTTCGAGGCGGTAGACAGAGATTGCAGTCAAGACCGCGAGCAACCGTTTGTTTCGTCTCACCTGCTGTCAGGAGACCGTCCTCCAAACCTGCAACTCACAAATGAGGACTCAGTCCTTCATGTGCCCGTGGGGCCCAGACTCGGGCTTATTTGGGAAAGTTAGAGAATGAAAGGGTCAGATCAGTGAGTGATCAAAGTTTTAAGGGAAGGATATTCCATCCCCTCCAAAGAGAATCCTCCCTTGTTCAGCACTCAGTGAAATTGACAGCCTACTCCACTAGATCAAAGAGGTATTTAGCCCTCTTGAAAGAAGTGTCGTCACTCTTCAAGAAGAAAGCTTTTTGTACTGCCCAAAGCCATGGAAGGATGGAGGCCAGTACTCGACGTGAGTGCACTGAACATCTACATAACGAAGTTTCACATGGAAACAGTTCAGTCTTTCCTATCATCCATTTGTGGAGGGGACTGGATGATATCTCTCGATATGAGAGATGCTTACTTCCACATTCCCATTCAGCAGGACTCAAGGAAGTATCTGAGATTTGTTTTTGGGAATCAAGTGCTCCAGTTTCAAGTGTTATGTTTTGGCCTTTCAACAGCACCACAGGTCTTCACCCGAGTACTAGCCCCATTAGCCAACTGGCTTCATCTGCAGGGAGTGAATATTTCCATATACCTGGATGATTGGTTGATTCATTCGCCCACAAAAGAGGTGCATGGAGGACCTACAAAGGACTTTGCTGTTGACACAGGATCTAGGTTTGCTGTTGAACCTTCAAAAATTGCAACTGATTCCTTCTCAACAGATTCTTTATTTGGGGATGAAGATCGATTCTCAGAATTTTCAGGCTTCTCCATCCCACAAAAGAACAGAGGACTGCCTGAAGAAAGTCAACCTTTTCCCTTCCTACAGATGTGCTCAGCCACTCAACGGATGAGTCTCCTGGGCACTCTGGTGCCGATTGAACAGTTTGTGAAGTTGGGAAGGCTGCACACGAGGCCTTTACAGTTCTTCGTAAGAATCAGTTGGGATTGAAAGATAAATCAAGACTTGTGCATATTCCTGATAACACAAGGTAAAGGAGGACCTGTGTTGGTGGAACTCCGCAAGCAGGCTATTGGAGAGAAAGGCTCTATAATTAGTGAACCCCAACCTAGACTTCTTTTCCAACGTGTTGGATCTAGGTTGGGAAGCTCTCTTGAGGGAAAAGAAATTTCCGGAGTATGGTCCCAACAAGAGAGAAGTCTTCACATCAACCTGAAGGAACCAAAAGTGATCCATTTGGGATTGCAACACTTTGTAAAGGAAGTCCACAACGGAGTAGGTACATGCGAACAACACAACAGCATTAGCATATATAAGGCTCCAAGGGGGAACTCACTCATTCTCCCTTTGTGAGACAGCCAGGAGTCTCCTGCTCTGGCCAGATCAGAACTGGACCCAGCTGTTAAGACAGTTCATTCAAGGAAAGTGCAACGTCCTAGCGGACGAGCTCAGTTGTCACAAGCAAATACTCCCTATAGAATGGACTCTGGACCGTCGAGTATGTTCTGGCCTGTGGAAGTTGTGAGAACCTTTGGTGGATTTGTTTGCGACGTCCAGGAACCTTGCATCTTCCCCTGTTCCGCTCACCCTTTCCAGATCCTCGAGCCTGGGCGACCGATGCGATGGTGCAGAATTGGTCCGGCATGGACGTGTATGCCTTCCTTCCATTCGGGATGGTAAGGGAGGTCCTGAAGAAGCTCCATTCGCACCAGAGCACCAAGATGACGTTGATAGCTCCCTTTTAGCTGGAGCTACTAGTAGACCTCTCACGACTTCTTTCAGTAATCCCAAGTCTACTCAGACAACCCCACTACAGGAAGTTTTATCAGGACACATCCACTCTGGCCCTGACAGGGTTTCGACTGTCCTCAGACTCTTGCGAGCGAAAGGCTTTTTAAGAGCTGCATTGGAAGCTATCTCCAAATGTAGACGACATTCTACTAACAAAGTCTACCAGGCAAAGTGGGCAATCTTTAGACTTTAGTGTAAGAAGAATAACATGTTTTCTTCTAAAACCACTATAACTCAAGTGGCAGACTTATTTTCCCTGCTTGAGATCCACCAGGGGCCTGTCTTCTTCAATGCTAAAAGGATATAGAGCTATGCTTAGCTCCGTCTTTGGGCACAGAGGGTTAGACATTTCATCCAACCAGGATCTCTCAGATCTTATTAGGTCTTTCGACACAACCAAGGTAAATAAGGAGGAAGCGTGTCCTTGGTCCTTAGACGTCGTCCTCAAGTGGCTGTCAGATTCATGCTTCGAACCCATGCTTTCATCCTCACTGAGGAATCTTACTCGGTCTGGTGGAAGACATAGACAGGATGTGTGACGACGCCCTCTTATCCATGGCTGACAGGACGTCTTTCACTACTGCTTCTGGGAAGAGGCCCTCCTTGTCAAAGTTGGAGAACGAACATCAAAGCCGTTCTCTGCTGAAGAAGTCACAGCCTTAGACAAGAACGAACCAAATTTCCTCTTTCTTCAGAGTGGCCATGGCGAAGAGGAAGAGAGGAAATTTCGCCTGCCGCATCATGGATAGCAATATCGGTGCAGGAAAGGAACCCCGTGATTTTTTCCAAGACGTCTTCTGCAGATTAGCCTGGTCCACCTGTTTGAAAACAGCTCCCATTGACCAATCGATAAAGCTGACAATCTCTAGGAGCTTAAAGAGGTTCCTGGAAAAATGTTCTACATCTAGGTCAGAAAAGAAGGTCTTGGCTGCCTCGAATGAAATGCCTTGAGGGGTCCACAAGGGCAGCCTGTTCCCTGTGCTGAAATTGCGGATCCCAGTGAAGGAGAAGCTCCTGTGCTGTAATAATTTTGCCTCCTTTCGACAGCTTTGAAGGAGGGTACTTAAACGAGATTACCCGAGGACCTCTTAGCTTCCAACCACGCCTCTACCTCTTTTAATGCTTTCTTGGAGGTGGTGGAGAGTACCAACTTAGGAAGTGAAGTGGCAGGACCTTGTTTTCCCAGACGCAACGTGAGAAGTCGGAGAAGAGGGGGCTGTCGGCTGAAAATGTTGATGGTACGACTTGTTTTTTACTGCAGCAGAAAGCTGAGTAGAGAAGCGTTTTGAAGAAGGCCCCGATTCACCTGGGCCTTCCTCTTCACCAGAAAGAATCGGTTCCGTGCCCAGACCGTCCAGGAGTTGAGGAGGAACGACTTCTCTATCCTCGGGAATACCAAGGACTTTGGGACTACCTTTGTCTAGCTTCCTTCCAACAGAATAGACTCCTGGGAGGGCGAGGATGTAGCCAAAGGCGCAGAGACACAATGTGCAGGAGGAGGAGTAAGAGGGCCGGGCAATTGCGAGATGAGAACATCCTGGAGAGGGCTAGGCCTCTTGACTGCACTAGGTGACCTGGGAGGAAGCGTCTGAAATGTATCTTCTTGATCGGATCCCCACGCTGAGCAACCAGGTATAGGGCTGGTTGTCCTTTTCTTGAAGAGTTTAGCTTTTACAGTGTTTTGGTAAGTATAATGAAACATCATTTTATCATAAAAATGTCATTTTTAAACATCTAACTTACCTGGTAGTTATATATATAGCTTAAGTCCCTGACGTCACGGCAGAATTTCAAAAACTCGCGGCAATCGCCGATCGGTAGTCAGGTGAACCACCTGTGCGCCCTCTACCCAGGTACCTGGAACATTCCAACTATTCCTCAGATCTTCCCTGCCGCTGTGTCGGTAACATCGATGGAATTTCGCTCGTAGCCTGTGTTTTTTCGCAACTTATTTTGGTGAAGTACACTTTGGCTTGGCTTTCGCTTTTTGTTCGCTTTTAGGATTTTCTTATAACATATCTGACTTCATTTTCGAGTGTGAAAATGTGTGTGTGGGGATGCAAGCGGCTTGCTAAAGTCTCCTTGGATCCCCACTTAGTATGTCTGAAGAACGGGAATGAAAGACCGATGCTCAGAAGAGCCAAGAGTACTGTTTCTCACTCTTCTTGATATAACCAGGGAATAGTTAATTCTTTTCCCCTTGCTAACTATCCTATTGATCCTTCTCCCGTAGTGGTAGTCTCTGAACCCCCTACTGAAACAGGTAAGGACCCAATACTTAATGATTTGTTGGTTGCCATTCAGCCCCTGGCCCAACAGGTAAAATCCTCTCAGAAGACAGGGATAATATGTGATCGATAATAAGAGATCTAAAAATACAAGTGTTAATATGTTGTTAGTGCAAGTGCAGTGGAGGGTGCGACCGCTCGGTCCTGTTGTGCTCCTAGTCCTAGACCTCTTCCAAGCTCACCAACCCCTGTGAGAAGGAAAGTCGACAGACGAAGGGAGGCAAGAGGCTTTAGCTACCGAGCAGTCGTCCCCTCGAGCGCACCTGTTGACGCTTTCCCAGGGCGCTCACCCTCGCCATAGGAAAGGCAAGGTTAAAGTGTTTTTTCGCCCATTGGTTGCTGTCGTCAACCGGAGGAAGCTGGACCGATGTCGCACAGGCGGACCAGTTCTCAAGTAACCTCTAGGTTTGACAGGACAGCGAAAAGTTAGAAGTATGGACGCCAGGACGCCAGGATGTCGGTGTCACTGGACGCCAGGACGCCGAAGCGTCGAAGCTGGACGCCAGGGCGCCGAGTGAAAAGCTGGACGCCAGGACATCAGACGTTGAAGCTGGACGCCAGGGCGCTGAAGTGTCGAGAAATTAGACGCCAGGACGTCAGGCGTCATTTCCAAGCTGGGCGCCAAGACATTAAATTTCAAGAAAATGGACGCCAACACGCCAGGCGCCAAGAGACTGGGCGCCAGGACGCCAGGCGTCAAGATGATATTTTGAAAGACGCCGCTACTTCCGCCTTCAGAAAATCGGAAGAAGAGAATGATAATATCTCGCATTCTCCTGTGAATCCTATTGTAGAGATTTCTGACGAAGACAATATAAAAGGCCATCAGCTTTTATCAGACTTGAAAAGGCTTATGAAGCTATTTTCGGAAATTTTTTCCAGAGAAATTTATCCTGACTGCTTCTCAGAATTTACTCTGGTGAAGGCGTCTAAGAGGGCAACATTTACGAAGAATGGATACTTTCGAAGGAGAAACAATGAAAGACAGCCTTTGTTTTTTCCTCCAACCAAACTAGCTCAAGGTCTAGTGTTTAGTATCAAACTGGAGGATCGTTCGGCCTCGAAATACCTGCCCCTTCCCAGGAACCTTCTCGAATCTTGATTGACTCTTCTCGCCGAGTGGCCATGGGGAAAACGAGTTGGTCGATATCAGAATTGAACCACCCCCTCAAAAGAATTTGGAGATTTAGGAAGGAAGATAGAATTATTCAACACGACTGACAACGAAGAACTCATATATCTGATGTCGTGTATGGATAAAGGACTCGGAGATAGTTCCAATGAATCAACTGCACCTTTCTCAGCAGGAATCCTGAAGAAAAGGGCCCTTTTCATCTTTGGCCCAGAAAACCAAGTAAGATTCAATATCTAAAACAGCAAGAAAAGTCCTACCTTGACTTTCATCGCTAAAGAAAGGCTGAGGTTCCTGTGTTTCAGGTATCTCAGCTCTTTCGTGGTCGGCCCTCCGATAGAGGTTCCTCTAGGGCGGGTAGATGAATGGCAAAGAGAAGAGGCTCTACACAGGGAAGAAGGAGGACCTGCCTTTCTTCTCCTGCAGACTGGGTAGGAGCCAGACTGTCCAGCCTGAGTAGGCCCCCTCTGGTATCCAGACAATTCACCTTTCTGCCAAATGCAACGACAGAACCAAGGCAAAGGTTTTACAGCAACAAGTGTCTATGATGTTGCAAAAGGAGACCAGACAGAGAGTTCAGGATCCGAATTCCCCAGGATTCTACATTCGGTTATTCCTGATCCCCAAATGCTTGGGGTTAGAGACCGGTGCTAGAAAAGATTGCACTCAACTTTTTGTGCAATAAACAAAGGTCGCTATGGAAACGACAAAAATTGGTTCTAGAGCGGTCAGACAGCATGACTGGATGGCCTCATTGGACCTCCAGAATGCGTATTTTCACATCCCCATGCACCTGAACTCCAAGAATTTTCTGAAGTTCGTCCACGGAAAGGTTTTCTAGTTTCGGTCTCTCTGTTTCGGCCTAAACAGACAGGGCTGACGTCTGGCTCTGGAGCCGAGACCTCTCAAGAGTAAGTTACCCAATATTGAGGGACGTCATGATAAGACTTCATAGACTACAGATTGGGAGCCACTGGAGCAGCCCGGAGCTCTTCCCTTCCAGCCCCAAGGGTAGCTCTCCTACTAAGAACAAACGTAGACAGTTCTGTTCAGTTAGGATACCAGGCTGCAAGAGCGTGGCGGACACTGTGCTGCCTTCCAGAATCCTCCTCCTCTTCCTCCTTCGGATTGGTACTGCCTCTGCTGAACCCCTCCCTGGTCCATTATTGACGATGAGGAGGAAATAATTGGTGAGTTGAGGCTTCCCAGCCTGTCCCCAACAGCAGGAAGCCCATGCATATAACTTTAATACAAAATATGTAGCAGACTTTGTCTTCCTGGTGCAAGAGTAACAACCAGGCAAAGAGAAGAAGGATATTAGACGTCCAACTAAAGCTTCTAGACGTACCAGAAGTTTAAAACGCTGAACGTAGTGAATGAAACTCTAGAAGCTGGATGCAGTGGCGTCAAGCATCTAGGAGTGAAACACCATGACGACAAGCGTCAATGAACCCAAGACGCACACCAGCGTCAAGGCATTGATCGCCAGGACGCCAGGCTTCAAGATATTGGAAGCCAAGACGTGGAGTTAGCTGTCAGGAGGATGCACTGGCATCAATCGTTTAACAAAGAATTAGGTCTACTGATAAACAGATAGAAATCTCAGCTGATCCCATCCCAAGAGGTTCTATACCTTAGGATGAAGATTCAGAGTCAGGATTTTCGGGCTTTTCCGTTTATTGCAAAGACAGGACAACAAGCTTTAAGAAAATTTCAGAACTTTATAAAAGAGATAGTCATGCTTGGCAAAGGAATGGATGAGTCTGCTGGGAACCCTTTCCTCGCTGGAACAGTTTGTCTCATTTGAGAGGTTAATTCTATGCCCGTTACAGTTTCATCTAAATCGAAACTGGGACAAGGAAATAGAACTGGAGACCAAGTGCATCCCCATTTCGAACCAATAAGACCGTGCCTTTATAGTGGTGGAACGTCCCAGTCAAGCTCCAGGAGGTCCTTCTCTATATTAGAGGAACCCAGACCTAGTGTTGTTATCCGACGCGTCAGACTCAGTATGGGGAGCAACACTGGGAAATAAAAAGTCTCGGGCTCCTGGACCAGAGAGCAGGAGAAGTTAAACATCAATTAGAAGGAACTAACTGCAATCCTTCTAGCTCTCAGGAGTTCGAACACAGTGGGGAACAAGAGGTGCAGGTCAACACCGACAACATGGCAGCGTTGGCCTACATCAGCAAACAAGGGGCACTCACTCCAGGTCTCTATATGAGACAACAAGAGAACCTCTTCTTTGGGCAAAGGAGGAGAATGTAAAACTAGTAACCCACTCTATCCAAGGGGAGAAAAAATGTGAGGGCAGACATTCTGAGCAGGAAATAAAGTCCTCTCAACAGAAAGAACGCTTCATCAAGATGTTCAGGACTTTGGGGACGGGGATCCTTGCATAGATCTTTTCGCCACAGCGCAAACGAAGAGGCTGGAAACTTACTGTTCTCCAGTACCAGATCCCGGGCTATATACATAGACACGTTCCTGGTGGACTGGTCCAACTTGGACGTGTATGCATTTCCCTCTTTCAAGATAATACACAGGGTACTGAAAAATTTGTGTCGCATGAGAGGACCAGAATGACCCTTGTGGCCCCTTACTGAATGACAAGAGATTGGTTCACAGAGGTACTAGAATGGATGGTGGACATCCTGAGTAGCCTACCTCAGAGAGTAGATCTACTCAAACAACCCCACTTGGAAAAATATTACCAAAACCTACAAGCGCTACTAGTAACTGCCTTCAGACTATCGGAAAACTCACAAGAGCTAGAAGTTTTTCAAGGAGACAGCTGGCGCTATCGCAAATCAAGGAGGTTATCCACCATTAAGGTATACCAATCCAAGTGGGAGGTATTTAGAGGATGGTGCAAGGACAACCATGTGTCCTCTTCCAATATTTCTGTAACCCAAATTTGTATATAAAGGACTCACCAGCATGGAACCTAGACGTGGTCCTGAGGTTCCTCATGGGGAGGAGGTTCGATCCCTTGCAGAGGATATCTTTAAAGGACCTCACCATCAAAACTATTTTCTTGGTCAATTTGGCCGCAGCGAAAAGAGTTAGTGAGATACATGCTCTCAGCAAGAATATAGATTTTAGGCAAGGCAAGGCAATCTGCTCACTGCAACTAGGCTTCCTTGCAAAAAATGAATACTCATCACAACCCTGGCAGAACGTTCGAGATTCCGAACCTAACGGAAATAACAAGGGAGGAGAAGAGAGAGAGTCTTATTCCTAGACGTAAGGGCTCTAAGGCTCTACCTGGATAGGACAAAGGACTTAAGAAGGAATTCAGAAGGGCTTTGGTGCTCAGTCAAAAATCTCTCTGCATAGATGTCGAAAGAATGCTCTGTTTTATTTTATCAGACAGTTGATAAAAGAAGCACATATGGAATGTAGAGAGATGGACTACAAGATTCTGAAAGTAAAGATGCACGAGGTCAGGGCAGTAGCAACCTCTGTAGCTCTTAAACAGAACAGGTCCCTGCAGAGTATCTTGGACACGACCTTCTGGAGAAGCAAGTTAGTATTGGCCTCTCACTATCTAAAACAAGTCCAGACATTATGCGAAGATTGCTATACGCTGTGCCCATTTATAGCATCTAATTCAGTAATGGGAGAGGGGAATACCCCTACAATCCCATAAACCAATACCCTTTTTCTTACCTTGGAATTGAGAATTTTTATGGTTGTTTGTGAAGACTGGACGTCAGTCTTCCGCAATCATTGGGATGAAAGTTCCTTGGTAGAGCCCTCAAGGGTATTGAGAGGAGGTCTAGTCACATAGAGGTTATACACCGGTTGACAGCCCCTAGAGATTTTCAGCCCCCTGGGTGGATCGCTGGATCTCTTAAGGAATGCAGACATAATGAGAGGGAGTTCATTGAAGTCAGCTTCCTTAATCCAATCCCATAAAACAATACCCTTTGTTCTTGCCTTGGAATGGTTGAAATTTGGTGGTTGTTTGTGAAGATTGAACGCAGTCTTCCACAATCATTGATTTTAGTCAGATGATCATTTTGTTCCTTGGTGGCGCCCGGAACAAGGGTACTATAGGTTGTCTGTCACATAGAGGTTGGTACACCGGTTGGCAGCTCCTAGAGGTCTTCAGCCCCCTGAGTGGATCGCTGGACCTCTTAAGGAATGCAGACATAATGAGGCGGAGTTCATTGAACTCGGCTTCCTTAATCCAATTCCATAAAACAATACCCTTTGTTCTTACCTTGGAATGGTTGAAATTTTATGGTTGTTTGTGAAGATTGAACGCAGTCTTCCACAATCATCAATTTTAGTCAAATGATCATTTTTGTTCCTTGGTGGCGCCCGGAACAAGGGTATTATAGGTTGTTTGTCACATAGAGGTTGGTACACCGGTTGGCAGCTCCTAGAGGTCTTCAGCCCCTGAGTGGATCGCTGGATCTCTTAAGGAAAGCAGACAAAATGAGGGGAGTTCATTGAAGTCAGCTTCCTTAATCCAGGTAAGAACCTTAAGTTGGTTTATTAACCCTTAAGCAAAATTCCAACGATGTTGGCTGTCTCTGACCCTCCACCAAAGGTGTCAATCAGCTATATATATAACTACCAGGTAAGTTAGATGTTTAAAAATGATATTTTCATAATAAAATAAATTTTTGAACATACTTACCTGGTAGTTATATATAATTAAATTCCCACCCTCCTCCCCTCTAGAGACTAGGGGCATGGAAGATCTGAGGAATAGTTGGAATGGTTCCAGGTACCTGGGTAGAGGGCGCACAGGTGGTTCACCTGACTACCGATCGGCGATTGCCGCGAGTTTTTGAAATTCTGCCGTGACGTCAGGGACTTAAGCTATATATATAACTACCAGGTAAGTATGTTCAAAAATTTATTTTATTATGAAAATATCATTTTTCTGGTTGTTCTAGCCACTGCAAGGAGAGTGAATGAGCTCCACACAGTAGACAGGGTTTCTTAGCAAAGAACAAGAATCCTTAGCAAAAGATGAGAATCCTTCACAGCCATGGCCTCGTTCCTTTAGTATAAAAGGCTTAATGAACATCCTAGGTCCAGAGGAAGAGGAGAGAAGCATGTGTCCAGTAAGAGCATTTAGATATTGCATCAAGAGGACAGAGAAGATTAGAGGTCCAGCAAGGAATCTTTGGTGTTTGGTTAAGAATCCTTCCAGACCCCTGTCTAAGAACTCTTTATCTTTTTTCGTACGAGATCTGATTCTGGAAGCACGCCCTCAAATTGGAGAAAATATCCTACCTGTGCTAAAGGTTAGAGCCCACGATGTGAGAGCAGTTGCTACATCAGTGGCTTTTAAGCATAATCTTTCCCTTCCTTCAATCTTATATACTGCACTACATTCTGGAAATGTAAGTCAGTTTTTGTTATGCATTATTTTTGAGACGTGGAGACGACTTATGAAGACTGCAGTATACTGGGACCGTTGTCCGTGGCTAGCGTAGCATTCAGGAAGGGAACATAGGAAGCAACACTTCCGTTCTTCTGTCTCTTCACCTTGGCACAGGGTGTTGAGTTCATGTGGAGCCTGGAGGGTACAAGGTGTTGATAATGTTTAGTTAAGTCCACCTTGAATGTGTTTTTCACAATTTTCTGGAGATGTGTTTTTTACTGAAAAATATTTGTGTCCTTAAGTTTTCTTTTGTTATTATTTGATGTAAGAAAACAAAGCAGAATATTTTTGGATTGTTACTGATGCAGTATGTTAGTTTATTTGATATCTGTAACAAGTTATGGGATTTATTTTTCTGTGGAGAAATACCTAATGAACTTTTGTTTACACTTCGGCTCTAGAATTTTTGGCGGTCTGCTGCCCAGTGTCCTATTGTTCTTCTACTAGCTACATTTGATCTGCTATATATTTCATTTACTCAATAAAGGTTTTTGTAAATCTGAGTGTTTCCTTGTGCATAACCTGGCTCTTTAATGAAAATACTCAAAATTGGCTATGGGCCCAGGCACAAGGGGAAATATGATGAAGTAGTGTTAGTGTAGAATGAACAGACTTGAAACAGCGCAAAGAATCGTTGGTGTTTCTGTAGCCCAGTTAGGCTAATGTATTTAAGAACACGACCACTGAAAATGTAAAGTGGGCCGAGATGGTGCCTGTTAAGGTCAGAAATTTAGTTCCTTTAAATGAGAGAAACTACCAACATGGAAAGTGCAGGTAAAAATGCATTTGCTTAGAGATAATTTACTAGGCATAGTGGAAGAAACTGAGAGTGCTCCAACCTCTAGTGATGCTGGATTACTGGGACAGTACAATATTCACTGTGGTAAAGCTCTTTCTACAATTGTGTTGGCCATAGAACCTAAATTTTTATATATTGTTCTGATCCTACTGAACCTTCTGTAGTATGGCAGAAACTGCTAATAAATTGCGCCTTAAAAGAAAATTGTGTAACATGAAACTTAAACCAGGGGATTCCTTACAAGAACACCTAAAATGTTTTATTGAACTGTTTGAAGGATTAGCAGTTATTGGAGACCCCATTGCAGATGAAGATAAGGTGATAAATTTATTGGCATCACTTCCTGATCAGTTTGCTACTCTAGTGACAGCCTTAGAAGCAATGAACAAAGTACCATCCTGGGAGTGTTACAGAGCGACTTCTTCATGAGGAAGAAAAACTGAATAGTGGTAGTCGGAATGATATAAATCATTGGTGACTAAACAGAATTTCAAAAGGGTGGTAAAATGTTTTGAGTGTGGTAGAAGTGGTCACATCAAGAAGAACTGTTTTAAATTATTGCCAAATGTAAGAAAGAAAAATACAGTTTGAGACAGGCAAATGTCACTAAAACTAGTGTAGTGATGATGATGTAACTTTATTTGCCAGTGCTTTATCTACAACTATTGTCAGTAATGACTGGATTATAGATTCAGGTGCCACTCAGCATACAGTATGTGCAATAGTAAGAAGTATTTTTCTAATTTTGTAAAATTTTCTAATTCATTGAATATTGAAGTGGGTGATGGTAGACTTTTGTCTGCAGTTGGTGAAGGTGGTGTTAGATTGAAAGTTAAGCTTCCAGATAATAAAGTAAAAACTTGTGTTTTGGAGAACTCATCTGGAGCTGCTTCTGTAAACTTTTGGAATTAACTTCTATACTCTTACTACATCAAACATAGGGTCTGCATTACCTTGGACAGAGTTATATGGGTTTACAGGTAGTAAGCTCTGATTAACTCCAACTCATTTTCATGTTTTGCTCTCTCTCTTTCTTCATTTTCTTTATCAGCCTGCATCTGCAGCCTAAGTAACTTTTCTTCAGATTCTAGCAGCTTCAGTCTACCCCAATTTTCTTGTTTCTAAATGTCTAAGTTCTACCTCTAAATCACCGTTCTCATTCTCTTGCCTTAACATATTTGTAAATTCTACCTCAGCTGCATTCAACAATTCATATGCCTCCCTTAACTCTCCATCTACTTTACCAGAGCTTATTAATGCTTGGATTGTGACACACTTGACTTGTGCCTCAATCATATCAATAGTAACATTACCCCCACATGTCACTGCTAAGAGAGTCCACTGCACCTTAGTCAGGTGAGATTCAGATAACTTTTTGATGGTTAGAGCGCCCAAAAATTCCTGAACTTCAAACAGAGTCATTTTCTCTAGTTTACTCAACTAAATAGTTTACAATACACTTCAAAACACTTCAAAACAATTATATGGTTACTCTCCTACCAAAATATATTCCTAACACCACCAGTATAAACCATAAACCAGAGTGATATTCTGTTTAGTTCTTCCCGGATGATGGGCACCAAATATTTTGTTTAATTCTCCCAGGTCTGGCCATCAAATATTTTATCACGGTTCGATCCTGGGTTCAATCCCATTCAATCTTGTTCAATCCCGTTCTGTCTGTCCCGGGTCTGGGCACCAAATATTTTGTCACGAAGTGATCAAGTACCTAGTATTATACAGTTAATAAGACCAAAAGTTATCTCACTTCAGCTAGATATTTGAAACCTCATAACAAAAATATTAAGACTGAATACTCTAAAGGTACAGTGATCCCAGAAAACTTGCTTATCACTTGGAAAAATCAATCTAACTTTATCAATTTATGGATGAGGTAACAACTAATAAGCTATAAACAGACTAGTGGAAAATGGGCATCACTTCAACAAACACTATAATTGTTTCCCGGTTCTATTTCACTTTGATAAAGGAGAGCTAGACAGATATATCACTTACCTTGTACACATTCATTAATTTCTCTAATCACTGGTGGTCAAAATGAAACACTGTGCTTTTAAAACTTTAAACAGACAAATTTATTTCTAAGTTCAAAAGTTATAGCAGAGTTCACAATCTCAAAAAGATATACTATTACTTGACAACAGTGTAAGATTTAAGTATTTCTTAATTGAGATTAATTCACAAAAAACTTGAATTTTTCAAGAAAGCAATTTGGTTAAGTAAAATTCAAACCATTAACTGTCACTCAAGTTTTAAACATAAGCCTGAACATCTGCAATTAGCCCAAGTGTTCACTAAAACATTAATAAATGGGAGTCAATACAGGCATTCACTGAAATCTCAATAATAAGTAAGCACTGAAAATGAGAAAGACATATAAGAATGAAATATGCAAGAAATGGAAATATACCAACAGCAATTTCACTAAGACAAAATATGATTAAAGATTATATCAATCTTTCAAAAGATTACCTTCACTTTTATAAAAAAAGACTAAACACGTCTTTCTAAAACTTCCTCAAAGACAACACTGCCAAGCCACAATTATTTGCACTTAGTAAAATATAGTTAACCGCAAGACACATTAGAACTCACTATAAGAGATATTATGTACCTCTTATCAAAATAATAATTCTCTTTTACCCAGAACATCACTTTAACTCTTAACATAATATAAAACCAGTAAATATCACATTACCTTTTACAAGTGGTACACCATTATTGCTTGTAAAATACCAATATCTTAAGTAACTCACAAACTTACTAACATTAGTGGGAGAATGACCAAATTTTATACCCTATTTTTAGCAGAGAGAGAGAGAACCTTATGCCAGTAACCCCTTTTGCCTAAATAACTGTTTTTCATTCAGTACTCCTCTTTTATCTTCAAGCCCTCCCAGAATAATCAAAGAATACACATAGGGAATACACAGAACACCTTATTCCTCTTCTATAGAATACACAAAGAATACACACAGAGAATTCTAAGGCTCAGAAGAAAATATGCCAGAGCTCTTATCTGTATGATTGACATTTCCTGTCCTGGGTTAAGCAGAAAAAGTATTTTGGACCAAATCCTGGGTCGGCTGTCAGCGTGTCAACTTCATCTCTCTCACTTCCTCATTCTTTTCTGCTCAGATTATGGAAAACATAATAGACAGATAAAGATAATAACTATGGAACAGACACACATGATAAACATATAATAAAGCATTCTGGCCGAGGCCTGTCAACTCATCAGAGATAAGCAAAGTGGCCCTTGCTTTTCTTCCTTCACCCCAAACACCTGTGTCAGTACAGGATGTGGCGATCTGATAATGGTTCAAAAATATCACTCTCTACTCGGCATGCTATGAATTCAATTTCATAACACTCAGTATTCATTTTAATGTACTGAACAATATATTAAACAAATAAAAAAAAAATATCAAAACATATTTGAGAATCACATGATACACAATTTATCTGTAAGAAAAAGATATTTTAAGATCATATTATCATATCTCACAACAGATGACGAATCTGCAAGCAAACCATCAAAATTTTCACAGAGACACATATCATATTTGTAGAATGGTTTTATATATTATGACACACACACACACTATATATATATATATATATATATATATATATATATATATATATATATATATATATATATAATATATATATATATATATAATTATTTATTATATATTTATATTATATATTTATATTATATATGTATCTATATGGATTTATATATATAAAATTTTCCAGTGGAAGGGAACTTCCTTGGCAGACTGAAAAAGCCTGACAGGCCATTCACAAAGACCCCCAGAACTCTGGCCGGAGGCTGACTGAACCTGATGGGGGGGGGGGACAACAGTCCAGCTCCACCCCGAGCCCTGATAACTATACTCTGGGCCCCGGAACTGAAGTTCCAGTGGCCCCAAAAATGGTACAGCCTCCCACCCATATGAGAAATACTACAGGGAGGAGGCTTGATTGCCTCTCGTGAAGCATTATGCCTTCCCAATTTCTCGGAGAGGAGTAGGATGCTTCCTGCTCCTATGATAACCCTCAGGGTCAGAGCCTCTGGCCAAATGTCTAGTGAAAATTCTTTCCTTAGGTTTTCGTATGAAGCAAAGAAAACTCGGGTTTGTTTTTTGCACAGAGGCACGTGGGAGGCAGAGACACAGGGGTGTTACAAGGGGCTGATGTGTTAGCTGAACCCGCACACATCGAGGTGGAGGCTGGGAGTGAGAGCTGACGGCTGTCTAGGGGCAGAGACCTGAAGAGCCTGCACCACCGCCTGAGCAGGGGGCTCTTGAACTACATGAACTTCTTGCGGACTTGGGACAGGTCCCGGCAAGATCAGACCGTTTATGCTCAGAGGGTACAGACACCCACTGAGAACGGAGGCTCTGGGTAACATTAGTAGCCCCAGACGGGCTGTAACAACGCCCACCTGGGGAAAAGATTAATTCTCCAGGTGAAACTGTTCATAAGATTTTTTCAGCTCAAGGCGAACGGGCAAGCCTGACTTACACCCTGTTTCAGCTTCCGAAGAATGACTCCGGAAGCTTAGGGAGCTGTACGCCGAATAAATTAGAAGCGTAGTCCGGGGTTAGAAGATTCACTGTGAATGTATCTGTGAAGTGACGGAATTACCTAGAAATAAGTGCTGAATGGACTATGTCACCCGGTGAAAAGAAAACTCCGGCGGAGGCACGTACCCCAAAATTAACAAAATTCAAAAGCATCCAAGCACAAGGTCAAAAATTAAATGTACCAATGAAAATCATGTTCCCATACACTTAGAGAAGTGAGTCTAAAACAAGGCAAAATAAAGCCAAAATAAGAAGCGAATAGGCCCGAGGGGGAACCACGTAGCCTAAACAGCAAGACAGCACTATATATATATATATATCAGTATAATATATAAATTATATATACAGGCAGTCCCCGGTTATATATCAGTATAATATATAAATTATATATACAGGGAGTCCCCGGTTATCAGCAATCTGGTTTTATGGGGCTTGTCTAGTGACGAAGACAACTGGATTTTTTACACTGATCTCCAGTTATCGGTGCTGACCCCCAGTTATTGGTGCTGATCCCTGGTTATCAGCACTGATCCCCGGTTATCGGCGGCACCAACCCCTGG
Source organism: Macrobrachium rosenbergii (assembly GCF_040412425.1). Taxonomy (NCBI): domain Eukaryota; kingdom Metazoa; phylum Arthropoda; class Malacostraca; order Decapoda; family Palaemonidae; genus Macrobrachium; species Macrobrachium rosenbergii. The sequence continues at coordinate 43,928,867 of NC_089793.1, forward strand.
TTATCGGTGTCGATAACCGGGATTGGCGCTATTATCGCCAATTTTTGGTTATCACAATGCCAGGAATGGAACCCCCTACCCCCGATTACCGGGGACTGTCTGTATATATATATATATATAATATATGTGTGTGTGTATATTATATATATAATATATATATATATATACATATATGTATATATATTTATATTATATATATTTAACATAAATAATTAACCACCCCCAAGTAAACTAAGCGTTGTAAATAAAAGTAATAGCAACTGCCCCCAAATCCAAACTGCCATCCTCTTGGAGCCATAAATAGAACTGAGGATGTTATTGTGCCTTAGTTCTTCCTAGGAAAAGCCTGCTACACAGTTGAAACAGACTGTAGCAAGTGAAATAAATGGAAACCACACCCCAACTCTTGTGTCCTTATCTGGGATTTTGAAGAAAGACTGAGAGCAGCAGTGAGAAAATAAGAAAAATTCATTATTAAAGAAGTCAGTGCCACAAAGGTGATTGCCTAGAAATTATATATATATATATATATATATTTATATATATGGTATATATATATATATATATATATATATATATATATATATATATATATATATATATATATATATATATATATATATGTATGTATATAAAGGATTTTGACAAAGGAAAAATCTATTTCTGGGGAGGGGCCTGTGTCACCCGGTGAAATAATCCATTCAGCACTTATTTCTAGGTAATTCCATTGCTAGATACCAGAGAAAAGCTAAATGTAAAGCTGGGGTTACTACCCCCAGAGCGAGCTCCAAGAAATGGAGTCGTATATGGTAAAGGGTGAGATTGTCACAATCACGGGACCCTGCCCTATAAAGATTCCCAATGTCAAAAGTCCCAACGAGAGAGTGCCGATACAAGCCCATGCACTACTACGCAGACTGTACACAAGGCAACACTAGCCCCATTCCATGTTAGCACCCACCCCACTAGAATGATGTTTATCATGGGAGGAGAGAATGAAAAACAGGGGTGGGTCACCAGGTGACACGGGCCCTCCCAGAAATAGATTTTCCTTTGTCAAAATCCTTTTTCTGGATTGGGGTCCCGTGTCAGCTGGTGAAATAATAACAGAGAAATAAACATCATTCTTATGCTAATAAAGACTTAAAACAGAGACGTTGAAAACTAGGAGAATTCTACCTTGAACATTAGTAAGGTCCTCTACATTCATGTAATGAAAATAATGTATAATGTAAGTGGTCACCGTCTAAGATCATGAGCTTAGGATTGAACCTGAATAGGCTTGTATTAAGAAAATACTTTCTGCCTAATAGCAGACACGATGACAACAGTACCCCCTTTTTTTTTTTAAAAGAGAGGATCTGACAAAATTGCGAGGTCCTGTCTAAAAAAGCCTGTAAGGAGAAAACTGGGCACAGAAACAGACCTTGTAAAAGGGGAGTACTTTCCAAGGTGACCACCGAAAATGAGGACCTTCAACTGTAGATAGAAAGTTAGGGAATGGGGCTAGTGTTGCCTTGTGTACAGTCCGCGAGTAGTGCAAGGGCTTGTATCGGCACCTCTCTCGTTGGGACTTTTGACATTGGGAATCTTTATAGGGCAGGGTCCCGTGATTGTGACAATCTCACCCTTTACCATATACGACTCCATTTCTTGAGCTCGCTCTGGGGTAGTAACCCCAGCTTTACATTTAGCTTTTCTCTGGTATCTAGCAACGGAATTACCTAGAAATAAGTGCTGAATGGATTATTTCACCGGCTGACACGGGACCCCGATCCAGAAATATATTTATATATATACAGGCGGTCCCCGGTTTACGACGGGGGTTCCGTTCTTGCGCCACGTCAGAATCTAAAATCGTCGTGAAGCCGGAACATCGTCGAAAATCGTCAAAAATCATAAGAAAACCTTACTTTTAATGCTCTGGGTGCATTGAAAACGATATAAACTGCATTATTATTGAGTTTTACATCAAAAACCTTCAAATTATGATTATTCTGCCATTTTGGGGCCATATTTCTTCCGTCGGATCGGTCACCTGACGACGCCGTCGAACCCGAACATGCGTTGTAAGCCAGGAAATAATTTCTGATGAATATATTTGAAAAGCGTCGTAACCTCGGAACGTCGTAAGCCGGAACCGTCGTAAACCGGGGACTGCCTGTATACATGAATTTTATCATACTGACAGTCAAATGGTCTAGAGCATCATTGAATGTCACTGGTACTTGCCGTTTGGTCATTTGAGCCTGCTAGGGAACAAACCACTTATCAGTTATGCAGACACCACCCTACTGAAGAACATTCAACTTACAATAAATAGGGTCTCAAATTAATATTGTGTTCAGAGCACTCCCCTTTGCTACCCGTAAGTTCAGATTTTGTTTTGCACGCTTTTCTGTACATACAGTACTGTATGTATAGTGTATTGTGTTTTGTTGCACAATTCCCTGAATGAGCCCAATAACAGAATTGCACAATATATTTTACTGTTCTTGAAAAAGGGGAATAGTGTGGGAAACAGTACCCTTGAGAGTTTCCACTTCCTTAGTGCAAGATAGCTAGGTGTGAATCGTAGCTGTACAAGCTTACAGTAACTACTAAAGGACCCCTCTGATAACAGAAGAAAGGACAACAATAGCATCAGCACCCCTTTCAAAACAAACAAACTCTCCTACCAGAGCAAAGAAAAATCAACCCCTAGACTACGTATTGCAAGGAAAGGAAGAGGTGGAGCCCCGTTGGGGTTGCCTTCTACAGCATAACATGCAGTGGAAGTCCTCCTCTTGGGGGACACAGTATAATTCACAATGGACTAGGGTAGAGATGGTCTCACTCTTCCCTTCCTCTAAAGTAGTTTTCTCCAAAAACCAGACCCCCTTTTAAAAGGGGACTATAAAGAAAGATGGCTTTGCTTGCCACCACTCTTCAGTGTCTCCAAGAAGCACTCCTCCAAACGAAGGGTGATCCTTGACCCATCAGATTTGAACAAACATTGTTTGCACAAATATTTATATATACTGTACCTACTTTATGGAAGCTCAGGATTAAAGGATTTTACCTGGTGGCCTACCTAGATGATTGGCTAATCTGGGGAGTCACCAGAGAAGAGTGCTGATGAAACCTGAGAGTGGTAGTTGACAGACTCCAGTCAAAAGTTTTCTTAATAGGAAGAAGGCCCACCTTACATCCAGCAGACTTTTTCTGAGGCTGAGACTTCGTTAGGCTACTCTTTGCAGCTAGCTGTCTCTTCCCGAAGCACTCTAAGCCAGAATAAGGAAGGAATTAGGAGATTCTTTGCACAGACCAGCTTTTCCAGATGACAGTTGGAATGAGGTCTGGGCCTGTTACAGTTTGGGTTTATGATAGATCTAATCCTGAAATTGTAGGATTTAACAGTGTCTGGCTCTCACATACCAGGAAAAGGCTTTGTGTTTATCGTCATGTGAGATTGGGAAATTGCTCTGTCCGTGGACCTTGAAGGGGTCTCTGGCAAACAGGTCGACCTGACTCCACTGTTCGTACGAGTGATAATACATACAGATGCCTCCTTGACAGGTTGGGGAGGCCATTGGAAGGATTGTCAGTTAGGGGGAAGATGGTCACTTGTGTTGAGGATTATCTTCTCCCTTTTTATGTTCTTTGTTGTATGTTTGTATGGATTTTAGTCTTTCTCTTCTTACCTTGGTTTCTTTAGAGGTGTCCTTCAGATGCTTACCATGGATGATGTGCTATCTTTGTATATTTATTATTTTTAAGTATTGATATCTCTCAGAAAGGCGTATAGAGACGAGATCGGTAATTTCTTCTCTTTAATTAGTACTTAGTATTATAAAGATCAGTACAAAATTAACAAGTTACAATAATAGAAAACAAATCACTCTTGACTCAGTCTATATGGGGAACACGGAAGTGAGGGGAGACGTACTCTCCCTTGAAGGACACAGTTCTGAACTCACCTCTCCTCGTTGGTCTCTAACTCGTTGAACTCCCAGAAAAACTTGGTATCTGCAATCTCCACCTCCTTTTAGCCTTATTGGAAGGATTAATCAGCAAGGCCTCCCCTTCAAGTAGTTGATTGGAAGGACTGTAGTGGGTGTGATTCAAATCTCTCCTTAGAGGACTTGATTGGAGGTGATCTTAGGAGGGTGTGTGAAAGACCCCTCCCAAACATAATTGATTGGAGGTCGAAGAAGTATATCACTTGGGCCAACCCCCAAATTCCTGGAACTTCCACGAAAACGCCTCCCTGAGAAGGCGGGGCTATAGAACCAGCTGCTGTAAGCATTTAGGCTGTGCTGACTCATGTTTTGGTTAGCTTCAATCGTGAGGGCATTATTTCTCACTTTTATGACTGTTTTTATGGCTTCAACACGATATACTGCAATGGTTCATGTAAACATCCCGCGTATTGATAACACAATACAACAACAGCATTTGGGCGTTATCACTGTGTTCTTTCTCTCTGTCTTTATTCTTATTTCTCTCTCTCTCTCTCTCTCTCTCTCTCTCTCTCTCTCTCTCTCTCTCTCTATTCTACACCACAACACTTGCTTGGAGGGAGTGTCAAACCAGCTTCCTGGGGCTATTGGCTATCTTTTCATCTCAGAAAATGGAAACCTCCAAAACGGACTCACATTTTGTTGGTCCTAGACAATGTGACTGCAATGTCTTCTATAAAGAGGTTAGGCTCATGCTGAGCTCCTCTCAAGTCGGTAATTGCTAACATGCTCCCACAATCTGGAAGTGGATCTGTTTGCCACATGTGAGAACAATCAACTTCCAGTGTATGTCTGAACCTGGACATTCAGGCAATAGTAAGGGATGCATTCATACCAGACTGGAACAAATGGAGGATGATATACCTTTTTCCTTCATTGTCCCAGATTTTGAAAGCTTTGAACAATTTACTAGCTTTCAACAGAACCGCTTGCCTAGTAGCCCTGAATTAGCCAAGCAGTAATTGGTTCCTTATTTCTTCCACAACAGGCAAAAGAACAGATTCCATTGCTGTCTGTTGTTCTGTCCCAGACAGGAGGAGGGTAAGCCGTCTATGCATCCTCCTTTCTGAGCCGTGACCTTCACGTGGAATTTTAAATCTAGTCTACTGTGAAGATTATTTGCCTAACATTGCTTGATACCTAGTGCAAATTACGGACTTCATCCATCCAACATGCCAGTCCATATGGAAAATGCGGATAGATTACCCCCACACGGAGAGGCCAGTTGAAATCTGTTTTTCATTTTATTATGTTTTGAGGTCAAACGTCTTGCTGTTTCAAAAATCACACCATACAAGGCAGCACTGGTGGAACCCTTTCCTTATAGTTTTGGAATTAATTGTAATATAGAAATTGTTAATTCCATTCTCCAGTCTTTTACACAGCAAAGGTCAGCTTCTCATTACTGCACCTGGTCCCTGAATAAGGTTCTTTGACTCATGTCATCTGCTCAATTCATGTGCTGCAAAAAGCAGTCCTCTTGACTGCTTTGGCATCAGGAGCTCAGATTACCCTACTGGGCTGTCTTAGACAAGGACAACATTTCACCACTTATACACCTAGTTATCATTTGCTGTTGTCTCTTGGCCTGTCATTCCTGGCCAAGAATGAGGACCCTTCAAAGGGAAAATCCCCTTTTCTGATAAATGAACTCAGTATTTCATATAAAATATTTTGCCTGGTTCAAGCACTTGAGGTTTGCCTAGATGCCACAGCAAACATCCCAGATAGTCCTATTTATCTACACCTTAGCACAAACAAACCACTCTCTCTACATGGGCTGAGAATTATTTTAGTGGCCCTCATTAAAAAGGCAGACCCTCACTCCTTTCCTAAGTTGCATAACATCCAAAAGGTGAGTACATTTTTAACTTTCTTTGGAAATGTTTCCTTTGAAGAAGTCTTTGAGTGTACGGGTAGAGAAAAGTGAGATGGTAGGCTAGGCTTTTGCTAGTTAGTGTTAGGAAAAGCCCATTACTATACTGTAATTAAAAAAAATATACATTTTTAAAGGGCAGGCCATGTAACGTCTAAAAGTACAGTTTGACTGTTTCTTCTCCTTTATAGTAATATTTGAATACATGTGGGTAATAAGCTTCAAAATACGTAATCTTTAGTGGGAAGGATTATGAAGATTAGGGATAGAGGGGTATTTTTCTTTTCCAGAATATACTTCTCAAAATTAGAGTTTGTCTTATATGCCAGTAAATATGTTAATTTATTCATTCCATTTCTCAGGTTGAAGGAGCTGAAGCCTTAGTTCATGTGGACTACTCTTATTGGACCTTATGTTATGTCATCACTCTAGAGGGAGCCCAAAAGCTTATTGATTCCCAGCCCCTTGGGAAGATTATTCCAGTCGATGAATATCTACCCATTATGTTTGATAAACATCCAGAGGTATGAATTTTTCTTTCCTTATTAAGTACCAGTCCTGCGAACTTTCTCACAGCAAACATGGAACTGTTGTCACTTATTGTGATTAGGTGGACAAAGCCACTGATTAAGTTTGGGGTGTTTTTTCCATGCACCATAAATGACTGCACTTTTTGAGCATGTCTATATATATTTTTGAAGATATTTGTATAAGCAGTACAGTACTTAAACTATTTTATATGTACTCCACACATTTTTATAAATGCATGTGATTGGTGTAATATGTAGTACATGTACATATATGTAAAAGTATGTTATATGTTTGTAGGTGTATAAAGTACAGATAACAGGAAAATAGAATACAGTACAAATTTGTTAGCTGATGCATTAGGAAATTATTAAGAATTATGACCATGCTGAACAGATCTTTTTAATCTTAAGAGTGCCATATACATTCAACAGGTATTAGATTAATTTTGACTTTTTCATATAAGAATGCAGTGCTAAAATCTTTTCTATGGATATTCCTTCGATGAAAGCTAATCCAGTCATTGAAGCTTGGTAACATGGTAGTTGAGCTTTGTAACATGCAAGTAAGTGGATGAGGTAGTGGGGTTCCACCTATTCACTCACTTTTTGTTCAGCCAGTCTGACATTTAGATGTATGGCAATTGTTGAAGAGCTTGGTTTGCTTTCTTTCTATTTGAGTTTCTCCTTGTTAATGATGTTGGGTTTCTATGATTGGAAGTCTTCTGTTCAAGGCTTTGTGCTTCGGACTGTCAGCTGCCCCACAGATGTATATACTAGTGTTCTCACTGATGTCCAGTTTGACTTAAGTCATTGAGGATCCATTTGTTATTGTAGTTTGGCAATTCATTGATCCTGGTATACTCTAAGGTGTAGTTGCTCCAGTATCAGGACTGATTATTCTCATGTTGTCACGATCAGGGGATTGCAATAAACAGGGGAAAGTTGGACTTCCAAACGGCAGACACTGTACCAGGGCATGCTAATGAACATGGCTGTCACAAGAGTGTAGGGAGGTGTCAGTAGTACAATACAGTACCTGAAACAACAGGAGAGGGGAACAACAGTCTTGTGTGGTGATTGGACTGCAGGAACCTTCTTGTGGGAGTTCCAGTGAGCTCCCCACCTTTGGATATGCTTTTGTTGCTTTCTGCATTAAAGGGGTGGGATACACACTTGAGCAACTCATTCGCTTCAGACTCTGTGGACAAGAGACAACACCTGTACATCAGCTTTCTGAATGGGCATGGTGCCTCAAGCACTGCAGGCATTTTGGGATCAATTGATGTATCACTCAGTAGTCCTGATAAGCATTAACACAGCCATGGTGCCCAATGTCAACAGGCAAGGGAAAATAGGCTCTTGCCCTTTGCCAATTGGCAAAGCAGGTGCATGAATGGGCAGTTTGCCACTTTGTTGAGCTGTCAACCAGACGCACGCTAGACTGTAGGAAACTGCATATGGCAAAGAAGCTATTTCAGTCATAGAACAGATCCATGGTGTAAAATGCTATTCAGCGACCATGGGACAACTTCAACTTCTGTGTCTTTCCCCAATTTCAGCTTGGTTTTCCAAGTGGGCCATTGAGTGGTTCTCCAAGTGGTCCATTGAGTGTTGGTCGTGCCAGTTTGAGGATGACCCTAGTGGAGCCTCATTTGGCCCAAAAGCTAAAAGTGTATCTTGTCTGTTGGACCTTCTTGGCAACACGTGAGAAATAACCCCATTGTCCACACTGTTTTGACAGCTCAGTCTGATGAGCTACTACCAGTCTGTGGAGTCACTTGGGCTTCACAGCTTGAGACCATCCAGCAGCATTGTGAGAGAGGCCTTTCCCCCAGTGCAATCAAGATGTCAGTCAGTTACTGCATGCAAGTCTCTAGTAGTTGTGTGCCAGACTAGTGGACACTCTTATTCATGTTATGAAAGAAGTACAGTTATCCCTCATCTATCGCAGGGGTTAGGTTCTAGAACCCCCCTGTATTAAGCGAAAATCCATGAAGTAGCAACTGTACATTTACTTTATTATTTATTGTATCCGTATATATTTTAAGGCTTTTCAAACCCTCCCCACGCTCTTATAAACCTTTCTCACACTTTTATTAACCTTTCCCTCACTCTTATAAACACTTCTTTTGCACTTACACTTTCTATACTCTTAAACCTAGGTAATTTTAACAAAGAAATTATAAACTGTTTGGTGAAAATGATTCGTGGCAGGCTGGAAAAGGGTGATAAAATCAATTTTATTCACATTTTGCAAGGGTAATCAAAGGAATCAATAGTGTGTGTGTCTGTGTGCGTGCATGTTAGAGAGAGAGAGAGAGAGAGAGAGAGAGAGAGAGAGAGAGAGAGAGAGAGAGAGAGAGAGAGAGAATCAGCACCTGGCAGATGTGAAAACAATCCCTCACACATGTATGATTGTTGACACATTTTTTACACTTGGATCTTTAGTGTGAGGAGATTAATTATGCCACGGCACATCAACTTACTGTTGGCAAACAACAGACTTTATGTAAGTAACTTAGCAAGTAATTACATTGGTATAGCTTCTATTAACTGGCAGCTAAAATTCTGAAATTCTGGGGTTGTGCTATTTTGTTTGGCTAGGTGATTAACCCTGCCCACTTTCAGGGTAAGAGAGGAACAACTAGCAAAAGGATTTGTTTTGTTTCTGCCAGCTAATGGCTGTACACCAGCTTTTAGCAGCAGCTCTGATTTTGGAATTTGTCTTTCCTATTGATTTCTCATCGTGTTTGGTGTAGTATTCTTGCTTTGATAGCCTTTTGGCATTATTAAATAGAGTTAGACTGGTTTTTTGCCCTTTATTGTGACTTTCATTAATTCGACTTTTCCTTGTTTACTGATTGTGATATTAGTTGACTTGTTTGTTAAATGTCAGACTGCAATACGCGTTTGACTAAGGAATCTTACGATCTCCATTCTATCTGCACGGATTGTAGGGGACAAGTTTGTTCAGTAGACTTACGATGTAATGAATGTCTAGACTGGGACAGTAAGGAGTGGAAGACTTTAAGATCTAATTTAAATAAACTTGCCAGAGAAAAAGAGAAAAACAACGGCCAGATGGATTAGTAAGTCTTTAGCTAGTCAGGGATCTCCTGTTGATCATGATATTGATAATGCTAACGTCGCAATTGACGTTCCCATTATTGCTGTTGATCCCGTACCCAGTTCTCCTGTGCAACCCACTCCTTTACTTGGCTCTCTTGCTTCTGAACCCAAGACCTTTGCCAGCCTCGAGTGGAAAATGGATAGAAGGTTCGAATTGATTATAGAATCTGTTGCTCAATTAGCCTCATCGGTTAAGGTCCTTATGGACAATATGAGTGATTTGCAGCACCTTGTAGTGCCTAGTGCCAGTGCAGTGTTGGTGGAGCAACCAATTGTGCCTAGTGTTAGTGATGTGTTGGTGGAGGAGGTGCCTGCCCATCCTGCCAATTCTCTTAGGCAAAGGTCGATGTCATTATCCCCTAAACCTTGGAGGAGTCAAACTGTTAGCCTAAGGGAGATGAGTGGGGTCTGCCCATGGGTAGTCACCCCCTCGGTTGAACCTATTGCTGAATCCCAGGTTGCAGCCAAGCGCCACTGGAATCCTTGGATGTGTATCATCTTTCATCTAGCTCTAATGATTCTTCTCCCAGGTACCAATGACATTTTGCGGATGAATCACACCCTTAGAAAAAGCTTGCTGGTGATGTATCGCGGTCTCCTCCAGTGCCTTGTAAGAAATTCAGAGAGCCTGTTTGCAGCCCTTTTCTGTCTTGCGGTCACTAGGACAGTCCGGAGCATTTTTCTTCTGTTCCTTCATTGGTAGAGAGTCAGAGTGTGGCTTCCAAGCATCCTGCTTCTTGTAAGCACTCTTTGTCTAAAACGTCTTCTTCTGAGCATCCTCATGCACCTGAGACACCTCTGGCTCCTGAGCACCCTGCAGTGTCAGAAGCTCCCTTTATTGCCAAATGCCCGGTTTCTTCTGAGCGCCCGAAATCGTCTCAAGGCTTGTTGGCTCCTTCTCGTGCTGCTGTGTCAGAGAGCCATCTTCTCTCGAGTGTCATAGAGTGCCAGAGCACCCACCTTTGCCCATCCACTCAATGATTCATGGATCGCCATCTAAGATGAAGTGCCCACTGCCGCCTGAGTTCCCTTTGGTGCCTGAACTCCCATTCACTGTGCTTCTGCCGCCGACACTTTGACTCCCACTGCTGTTGATGTTTCATGAGCAGCTGGGGATTCTTTTGTGCCTCAGACTCTCGCGCTTCAGGCTCTTCTGTGCCTCAGACTCTCGCACTTCAGGCTCCTCTGTGCCTCAGACTCTCGCACTTCAGGCTCTTCTGTGCCTCAGACTCCCGCACTTCAGGCTCTATCCTCTTCTAGCAAGCAAGTGCCCTCCATGGTAGACCTGATTCAGAGCAAGCTAGACAGTATTTTGAGCCTGTTAAAGAAGGCTCCGTCGACCCCCCAACCTATTGACTTAGCTTTGTCTCCTGTATCCTTTGACGAGGAAGAAGAGGTTATTGCTCAAGACGCTCATCCTTCAGCTTATGCATCGCTGCTAAGGTATCTTCTTGCTACCTTCCTGAATTTCTTTTTTGCCTGCAGCTCCTTCTTCGCCCGCATCTGCTTTTCTTATGGAGTCTTGGTCGTCCGATTCTTCGAGACTGCCCAAGTTAGTGCTTTCTTCTTCTGCTAAGAAAGCCTTCAGTAATACTGACGGATGGCTAGCAGAGTAGAGGGAACAAGGTAGAGCCATCTTCAGCTTCCCTCCTTCTAGACTGTCTAAGAGGAGACAGCTCTCTTATGCCACTGGGGAAGCTTGTTATCTGGGAGTTTCTGCCTCCTCCCAGGGGGGACTTCCCCAGGCTGATCGATTCCTCTCGTAGATCTGCCTTTGCTTCAGCAGAGATCATGTTCAGTTTGACATAGCTCTCACATCTCAAAAACTTGTTCAAGGTGTTTGAAGTTTTGAGTTTTCTATATTGGGCGGTGGACTCTCTAGCCCGTAAGCTTAAGGGCTGCTCTGCTATTCCTGAAGATAGTGCCTCCGATTGGCTGGGGGTACTCTCGTGTATCGATAAAGGGATCAGGGTTGGTTCCCAGGAGTTAGCTTCCCTTTACGCAGTGGGAGTCTTAAAAAAGAGAGAACTGTGGTGTTCCTACACCTCTAAGGGAGTGACCCTCACAGAAGTCGGCCCTTCTGTTTTCTCCACTGGATCGTCATCACCTGTTCCTGCAGGCTACAGTTTGGAGATTTCTTCGGATCTTCGGAAGACGAGTACGCAAGATCTTCTTGTCCAGTCCTCTAGGCAACCTAAAGAGATGCCCGCTCATGCCTCCAGGACAGTGTCCCTGCTGCAGACTCAGCCCTGTTGTGGCAGCAGACAAAGATCTTTTTCTAGATCCCGTTCTTCCAGCAGGTTCGTCTCCAGAGCCATTAAGAGATCCTCAGTCCGTTCTGTCTCTCACAAGTGAGAATTTCGTCCTCCAAACTTCTGTAGGAGCCAGGCTCCTTCTCTGGGAGTAGTGGAGAGAGGGGGGGGGGTGCCAAAGCCCTGGATTGTCAGCATACTAAGGGAAGGCTATTCTATCCCCTTCAAAGAAAAGTCACCTTTAAGCAGCTTTCCAATAACACTGTTGCTTACTCCAAAGGCTCGAAGAAGTCTTTGGCCCTCTCAGAGGAAGTGCCGCTTCTCAAGAAGGGGCGATAGAATTAGTAGAGAATGTGGACTCCCTGGGGTTCTACAATCGTCTTTCTGTGGTGCCCAAAGCTTCAGGGGGCTGGAGGCCCGTCCTGGACGTCAGTGCATTGAGTGTCTTCATACGAAAGACAGAATTCAAGATGGAAACAAATCGAAGCATCATGTCATCCATTTGCCAGGGAGACTGGATGACATCAATAGATATGCAGGACACATACTTCCACATTCCAATACATCGGGAATCAAGGAAGTTTCTGAGGTTCGTGTTTAGGAACAAAGTGTTCCAGTTCCGCGCTCTATGTTTCAGGTTATTGACGGTGCCAGAAGTGTTTACCAGAGTTCTCGCTCCCCTAGCGAAATGGCTCCATCTGATGGGAATCAAGATCTTCCTTTACTTGGATGATTGGCTACTTTGGGCCCAATCAAAGGAAGAATGTTCGGAGGACCTTCAAAAGACTTCTCCTAGCCCAGGAGCTGGGATTGATGATCAACTTTCAGTAGTCTCAGTGGATTCCATCACAACAGATTCTTTATTTAGGGATGATAATAGACTCTCAGAGTTTTCAGGTTTTTCCCTAACTGAAGAGAATAGAGTCTTGCCTCAGGATAGTACGCAGATTTTTTCTTCTGGACCAATGCTCCGCCAACAAATAGATGAGTCTTCCGGGGACGTTATCGTCCATAGAACAAGTCGTACTTCTGGGGAGGCTCCATATGAGACCGCTCCAATTCTTTTTAAGAATCAACTGAACAGGAAAAAATACCCAGACTCTTTCGTGTTCCAAGTGACTCCAGAGATCAAAGAGGATCTGTGATGGTGGAGCTTAGAAGGAAGGTTGTCGTAAGGGAAATCCCTTCTTCCGTTAAACCCCAACCTAGACTTCTTCTCAGACGTGTCGAACCTAGGTTGGGGAGCAAGGAAATTTCAGGGACCTGGTCCCCAGAACAAAGCGATTGGCATATAAATGTCAAGGAATTGAAGGCAGTTCGTCTGGGGTTACAGTTTTTCAAAGAAGAAGTGTGCAACAATAAAGATCACAGTGCACTCAAGACAGTACGACTGCCCTGTCATATATCAAAACCAAGGGGGGACACATTCGTTCTCCCTTTACGAGACAGCAAGGGATCTTCCGCTTTGGGCAGAGCAATTTCAAGTCAAGCTTCTTATGTTCTTCATTCAAGGGAAGCTCAACATTCCGGTGGATGAATTAAGCCACCAGAAACAAGTGTTACCCACAGAGTGGGCTCTGGATCCTCAGGTTTGCTCAGATCTTTGGAAGTTATTGGGGACTCCAGTCATAGACCTGTTCGCGACTTCCAGAAACCGTTGTCTCCCCGTTTTGTTCGCCAGTTTCGGATTCTTTAGAGTGGGCAACCGATGCCATGGTTCAAGACCGGTCAAACAGTCACCTTTATGCTTTTCCCCCTTTCAGTGTGATAAGACAGGTGATCAACAAATTCGAGACTCACCAGAATCTGTTAATGGTCTTAGTGGCTCCCTTTTGGCCAACAAAGGCATGGTTCCTAGACCTTCTCGACCTCCTCACAGACTTTCTGAGGCTGCTATTTCAAAAACCTCATCTGCTAAAAAACCCCACTTCTGGCACTTTCATCAGGGGTTGTCTACTCTGGCCCTGACAGGCTACAAACTATCAGGAAACTTCTTAGAAAGAAGGGGTTTTCAAGATAGGCTTTGCAAGCTATTGCCAAATGCAGGCGGCAGCCCTCTGATAAGTGGACAATTTTTAGAGAATGGTGCAGAAAGCACAGTGTGCCATCTTCTCAGACATCTATAGCTGAAATAGAGGACTTTCTGCTATATCTTAAGACTGATAGAAACCTGTCATCCTCGACAATCAAGGGTTATAGGGCATGTTAAGCTGTCTTCAGACACAGGGGAGTGGACCTTTCCTCTAATCAGGATTTATCTGATCTAATTAGATTGTTTGACACCATGAGACAGAAAGAGGTAGCAGTAGTGCCATGGAACGTGAACGTGGTTCGTAAATGGTTGTCTGGGCCCCAATTTGAGGCTATGCATTTGGTTTCTTAAGAGATCCAACTAGACTAGACTTTTTCTAGTCGCTTTAGCAACTGCAAAACAAATTAGTGAGGTCCATGCAATAGACAAAAGAGTGGGCCTCTCCCAAGAGAATGCTGTCTGTTCCTTCTCTTTGGGATTTCTAGCCAAGAACGAGTCCATTTCCTATCCGTGGCCTTGTTCCTTTACAGTTAAAAGTTTGTCTGAAATTGTAGGCCCAAACGAGGAAGAGAGAGTATTGTATCCTGTGAGAGCTCTAAGGTTTTATCTTCACGGAAAAAAGAAGATTCTTGGTCCTTCAAATGCCTTATGGTGTTCTGTTAAGAATCCTTCTCGGTCACTTTCAAAGAATGCCCTGGCAATCTTCCCTAGAGACCTCATCTCGGAACCCCATTCTTTGGTTGGAGATGAGGTTTTTCCATTGTGTAAAGTGAAGGCTCATGAAATTAGAGCTGTAGCCATTTCATTGGCATTCAGGCGTAATTTGTCTCTCTCCTTTACATTGCAAGCGACTTTTTGGAAATGTAAGTTGGTCTTTGTAGCACATCATTTGAAGGAAATTGAAAGTTTACAATAATTGCAGTACTGTTGGTCCATTTTCGGTGGCTGGCATGGTTTTGGGGGAAGAAGCATAGGGAGCATTTCTTCCTTTCTTTCTTCGCGTTGATTTGAGGTTGTTGAATTTTTTAAGGGAGCCTGGGAGTACAGTGTACCAGAGTGCCCTCCAGTCCTTCGTGGTGGGGCAGTGGTTTTTTAACTCTTTATGGTATTAGGTGATGTTTATTTCATTGTCGTGTTTTCCATATTGTGCCCTGGGCAGGGGCAACATTATTACCTTTGTCAGCAATTGGAATCATCCTTGCTACAAGGTACCCACTAATATAGTAGGCGAGCCTTGGCTATACTGCCACGTCACTACTGTATACGATAAGGAGAGTGCCAATAGAGGCAGTACCTTCCTGCAGCAGCTCCCTTATCAGGTAAGGAAACAACAGGCATTTTTAATGCTGGCAATCTTTTCTATTGTCAAACTCATTACCGTTACTAATGTTTGGGATAGATTTGTTCATGCATCTCACCTCCTGTCAATGTGGGAATCAGCACTGTAATTATTTGGTAAGTTACTTATATAAAAATGACATTTTTATGATAAAATAAAGTTTTATATATACTTACCAAGTAATTACATGATTGGAGCCCTCCCTCCTCCCCTCACATGAACATTATGGCATCAACAAATTGAATCCTTTTGCTAGTTGTTCCTCTCTTACCCCAGAAGTGGGCAGGGTTAGTCACCTAACCAAACAAAATAGCACGACCCTTGAATTTCAAAATTTTGAACTATCGCAATGTATTCACTTGGTAAGTATATATAAAACTTTATTTTATCATAAAATGTCATATATCATAAAATGTCATATTTAAAATTATAATCCAATAAACATGAGGATTTTGCAAACAAGTAATAAGTAAAGAATGCAAGTAAGAAAAGGAAAGCAAAATCAAATAACTTTTCTTAAAGAAATCATGTAAACAAACAATCCAAGGTGCGCAGAAGCTGAACGAGGTGCCAGTGTGTTTATTATGGAGCTGAGTTACTTTTACAGTGCTCAAAAATTGTAAAAAGCAAGTTTTACTTGATAGGTATTTAAATACTGTAACAAAAAGAAGCTTTTGGGTGAATCGAGTGTAAGTGAAAGAAACGGCCGAGAAGTAGTGAAAGAGAAAAATATTCTGAGCCCAGCTGGAAAGCAGTGGGAGCTGACCCCCATCCCTCACCCAATTACCCACCACCATCCCCTCCCTCTCCTCTCTACCATCTCTCTCAGCCAGCCAGTCCCAAACGCTCGCTCAAGTAAGATTCGTTCGCTTATGGTTACTGTATTGCATTTTATTGTTTTTATATGTGTCATTATGGTAAATTTATGGTGAAATTCCCTTCTTTTATTTTCTTTATGTGAATTGTTACTGCTTCTACGTACATACAGTAACGTTTTTACGGTCTCTTCTCAACATGGGCAGACTAGCTCCAGCAGAACCAGCCTTACTGCATTTTCCATACTTGCGAGTGTTTAGCTACTCGTCTGCTGTATGCTACGTATTTTATTTCTATTCCAAATTCACTGCATTATGTAAAGAAGATCAGCACAAGGATTTCTCAAATATTTATTGAATCATGGAAAACAATGAAAAAATGAACAGTTTATCTGCATACAGAAGTAGAGAAGTAAATATTGTTTTCAATTTTTTAGGCTAGAAAATGCTTATTTTACTACAAAAATAAAAATTTTAAGCTAGAAAATGCTTTTTTTTACTACAAAAATAAAAATTTTCAGCTAGAAAATGCTTATAAAAATAATAAATACAGCATAGCAAAATCCTGTGATATAACAAAAAATCCGCGATACAAATTTAGATATATTAATAAATTTTAAAAATCCGCTATGCACTGAGACCGTGATGAGTGAACCACGATATAGCAAGGGACGACTGTATATCTTCGGTTGAAGTCACTTTTCAGCACATCACTGGCTTCTTAGACAGCCTCCTCTGAAACAAGTTCCTTTCCGTTTGTGCGGAAGAGCATAGACCTCTCTAACTGGGTTAGGTCTCCAATGCCTTTGGAGCTTTCAGCAGTTTTGTCTGCCCTGCAGACTCAGGCCTCTGCAGTAGGATGCAACTTCTGTGCTTTGTAGTCTCCATCAGGAGCTGTAAGAGCCTCTGAGGGAGGCTTATGCAGGAGTGTCATGCCCAAGGCTGTCATTCTGCTAACCGTAATTACCATAAGCAAAGAGAGTGGGCAAGCTTTACTGTCTCACTTCCCTGGTGTGGCACACTGTGGGTTGGAGATCTCTGTTGTTCTTGTTTGTACCTGAATTTGTGGCAGAAACTTGGAACACAACAGTCCATAACATGTAAGCTATTTGATCCCCTCTCCCCACATGAGGATTAGACAAGGTGTCATTGTGCCAAGTGAGAATTTTTTGGCATCACCTGCACAGGACTCATCATCAGGTCAGTTTTGAAGATTGTTTGTTAGTAACAGTAGGGACAAGGTGTCCAAGAACACCATTTCATTCGATTCATTAAGTCAGAAAGTGGGCATACAGCGCTGCCCTGCGTTTTCAAGCTTCGCTCTTCTGCACTTCATTTTGTCACGGATTTTTGTGGAACATATCTTTCACTTTTCCTTAGGAACTTTCACTAATTTGTTCTATGGGCCGTATCTCTAAAATTATCACCAATTAACTTTTTTTTGTGGGGCAACACTAAAGTATTTATTCACAAATTACTGTATTTTTTTATATTGTGTTCGTGACTAAATACAGATTTTTATGATAAAAATTATTTACAGTGTACTTATGTGTACTACTGTACCTGTCAAGCTCATTCTGGGGTGGGTCCCAGAATGAGCATAACAGGTTTGTGATTCTCTCTCTCTCTCTCTCTCTCTCTCTCTTTTTTTTAAGGGTAATGTAAGATGTATTTGAAATGATATTACTGTAAAGTGTTTTTGGATGATAGAGCATACTGTACAATATCTAAAATATTCACTAATTGTTTTAATTTTATTTTCCAGTCTGATTTTATAGCATGGAAAATATGAAAATGAATGACAAAGTAACATCACGTTTATCTATATAACTATACTTACAAAACAGATCATTTAGATGGTGAGGGGAGGAGTATTAGACAGCATATTGTACACACACACACACCCACACACAGACCATAAGCATAAGCATTGATGCTCAATGGAGCCATCATAGCAGTACAGTACTGTAGTAGTATAGCTGAGTATATTAATAAAGGATTTATAAGTAATATTCTGCACTATAGTGAAAATAGTGTACCTTCAGTAATGGCTAAAGAGCTATGATGGTGTTATAGTATTATTAGGAATTAATTTAACAAGGTAACTGAGTCACTTTAATAGACTTGAAAGTGAAAGACAGAAAGCAATACTTTAATAGACTTGAAAGTGAAAGACAGAAAGCAATGTAATTGCAGCAAAAAGAACACTGCAGCAAACCTTTAGCACTGTCTGGAGAGTTCTGTGTAGGCATACTGTAGACAGTGGAGGCTGTGAAAATAAAAATGTCATGAAGTAATTTATGATTTGTTTACAGACTGACTGGAAAGCAAACTTCCCTAACCGGAATTTAAAGGCATTTTCGGCAGCTCCACTTTTGGTGTACCCCACTCATTACACAGGGGAAGTTGGCTACATCAGTGACACAGAGACATCACCAATTATCAACGATTATGATCCAGCAGGCTCTGTAGAGCCCAACCTAGATGGTAAAGGCTTGGAATTAGATCTGGGATTGAGTGGACTCAGCAAGGATGAACTGTAAGCATAAGTACATTACTAAGAAGATTGCCTGTTTCTTATTTTTTTCAAAGTATCAAAGTGAGCTGTTAATTGTTATGATGGTGAATTAATGTTTCCAGAAAATACATCTTCAATGCAGGTCATTTCACAGTAATAATGGTTGCACAAAGATTTGAGCCTTAAGTACTGTAATAAAAAATCTGTTGTAGAGTAAATCCTGCAGAAATGGAAATTTGTTGTTATTGTTACTTAAGGTTTGAACTTTACATTATAGAATATTTTTGGAATACAAATATAAATTTATTTGTAATCATTTTGAAAAGCTAGATTGGACTCCCTTGCACCAGAAAAAGCCACTGAAGAGTAAGAAAGATGTTGTCACTATCAAAAATCTTTTTCAGATACCATGCTTCTTTCAGTGAAGAACTGTCTATAGGTACATTTCTATAAAGCTTAATTTGATATTATTTGGGCTATGGTACAAATTTAATGGATCATTGCATTTATTCTGTTTTTTTGGTGTTTAAAAAGTAATTGTTTACAAGACTTTAATACTAAAAACTTTCCCAAGGTAAATTATGGCTGAAATGATTTCTTGATAAACATGTCTCAATTTTTTTTTTTTCATAGGTAAATATGAGGAGATTCTTCAAAATGAATGAGTTATGATAACAGCCGTAAATATTTAGTAGGCATACTGTATACAATTTTATTATTTTTTTACTGAACTGATGCTTCATAGCCTAACCATATCCGTAGTGATTCTTTTTCTTTGTACCATTTCAGTAGACAATTCAGTTGAGCAGGTACTCCTTGCCAGTTGCTCAGTACCTTTTGGGAAAATTTATGTATCTTTTCTTTCATTCTAATCATGTTTTGCCAATTTCATGTCTTTAGTACATCAGTTAGAATTTCAACTGCTTTGCAATAACTCCACCCCTTTACTTTTTAGGGACAGTTTTCTGTAGTTTATTTAAAACATGAATTTTAGAAGTGTATAAAGATTGTGTAATTCCATTTTTAATATTGTTACCCACTTACTTTGTATACTAATATTGAACTCTACATTCAGGAATGCACAATATTGAAGTACTTCCATTATCAGGGTTAAGAGGACGCAATGATAAGTTTAGCGTTTTGAAAGTAAGTACAAAAATAGTTGTAGCTTAGGAAAAATAGGCTGTGCCTAAGATTTCTATTGCCATGTTGATGTTCAGACTTACATTTGAGTATAATTTTTCGTGATGATCAGCAAGTCAAAGGTTTTATATTCTGAAGTGTGATATGCCGATGAATTTTGTTCAATTGATGTGTTTGTTTCTTGATGTTAAGTGCATTTTTAAAACCTGGTGGGATTGGGATTAGGTTTATTTTGCAGTTTCTGTGTTACAAACAGTATTTTGAATACAATTTTTGCCAAGCAAGTCAGTTATACTATAGATGTATGTATAGTTTGTATGACAATTCAGTTCCTTCTAAAGAAGGGTCTGTTGATTTATTTCATTTTAATCTTAGCCTTCTTTGTGCCGGTGTCACAATATGAAGCATTATTGTGAAATCTGTCTATATATTCCTTCAGGAATACAAACCATGAAGGAATACAAACCATCGCCTTTTATGTAGGCATATCATTCAGTGTGAGATGGAAACAACCTTTGAATTTTGTAACAAGATGGGTAAATTGATGGTTAAGGGGGATGAAGGGGTGAAATACCCCCACATCCCACTCACTCATCGAGTGAGGATGTCTTGCTGTACTCCCATTGACTGCTAAGGTGAATTTCTTTTTTAATGCTTAATAGGCATCTGAATGGTTTCACATAGGTAAATCAGGTCTAATGTGACAGCAGGGAGCAAACATTGAGTTGTTGAATCCCTTAGTCAATGTAATTTAGACTGTATACACAGTTCTAACAATGGGCTTCGAGCCATATATTGTACACATTTCTTCTTCAGTAACTGGCATATCCTTACTACATGGTAAAATTACCAAATCCAAGTTCATTTAAGGCCAAATAAAATTGCACAAGAGATCTTCAAAGTACCACATGATTTAACTTTGGTGCTGGCAGAGGGTGCAACAGTCATTCCACAACCCTTGAAAAGAAGACATAATTAGTGCAAAATAATAATGAGAGGCAAAACAAAAAAAATAAACCTTTCGTTGACTCATTATCACTCATACCCTCACTTGCATTCAGTCTTAGTCTGCCATTGCCTGGCATTCTTTGTCTTTTTCTTTTCTACCTGCAAATTCGTATTTCCTTTATCATTACCCCCATTGCTTACCCTCCTGGGCACTGCCACAAGAGTAGGGGTCTTCATCTTCCTTCCTCCTTTTGCACCTTCTCCCCACATTTTCTCATCATGTCAGCAGTCTTTTTTTTTTTCTTTTCACCTGGCACATAATGTGCCACATAATCAAAAGCACTCAACTATTTGATTGTCCTTGCAAGCCTATTGTCAATGTTTCACATTTGCTGTAGATATTCTATTGGCTGATCTGTTTTCAGTTCAAACTCCACTCCACATACGAATGGTCTTTGTGATTTCAAACAAAACCTTAATGCTGTACAGCTATTCGTATTCAGTCATAGAATACTTTTGTTCTGCCACACTAAAAGTTTTGAAAACTTTAGCAGTCACCTGCTTTTGCTCAACTCCATTCACAAATTGATCATGCACCAAACATTCACCCATCATGTAACCACTAGCACCCGTAAAAACTCCAAGCCCTGTATCATCTAGATACATCACTTCAACATCCTTTACAGCCTCTCTCTGTCTCTCAAATGCATTCTCCAAGAAGGCAACAGGCACATTTGCTAATCCAAAACTTAAAATTTTTGAGTTGGTAGATTCTTTTCCCAGTTAAAGGTTTGCTTTCTTTGGAAATATGCATCTGATAACACCCATCCACCAAATAAGGTTTATTAAACCAACACATATTGGAAACATCTCTCTCTAGTGACCTCTGTCACTTTTCTGTAATCAATACACATTTGTAAACTTCCGTCTGATTTTAGCGCAGGTACAATCAGATTATCCAATGGACTTTCACTGTACTCAGTCACCCCCTACTCTGACTCCTCACACTACTCTTGTAATCTCTCTTGCAACAGGCAGCAGGATGTGATGTTTTTTTTTTTATATATTTGGGTATCATTCAAAACTATTTGAAACTCAGGCAAATGAACTGCTCAAAAATCCTCACTCCTCCTGATCAAAAAGTCTTCCTCTCTTCCACAGCATACTGTACACTCTGTGTTTCTCCCTTTTGCTCAAATTATCATTCAAATTAATTCTTTCAGTCAACTTTTAATACTCCTTTTTACCTTGCTAAACTTCACCAGTCATCATATGATAGCCCAACATCCCTTATATTGCCAACTTTTACAACAGTGTTCATCACTCCCAGCCTGTCCCCAGCTAGCATACCTCTCCAAATCTTTCACACATTTGTATTCACTTACAAATAAAGTCTTTGATCTTCCATGTCTATCACTCCATCAAATACTCATGCCACTTTCTTTACCGCACAATGTTCTATAGATCCATCCACCACAAACACATCCTGATTATTCCATCTCATACTAAGATTGCTTGCCACCCTACTCACTACACTAATGTTATCCCTGAGTAATTTCACATCTTTTGTGGCATACACTTCCACACCATACATCTGTAATTCTTCATTCTCCTTTTATAACCTTTTATTCTCACCCTCTTTCATTTCCAATTCTCATCTCAAAAATTTTATTTCCATTTCCATGATACATTTTCGTCATTTCCAATTCCCGTCTCAAAAATTTTAATGCCATTTCCATGTCCATGATACATTTTCTGTCATTCTTACCATCTCAAACAAAAAAGGAAATTATTACATTCTTTCCATAGGCCTCTCACAAGAAGTCCATAAGATTTCCAGTGAGTGCTCTTTCCAGTCTTTGGGAGGCAGCAATGTTCAGCTGCCCATTGGTGGCCCGTTCACTCTCAGCTTGATTGGCAAGAGTAGTACTGAGCATGCTCAGTACTTTGTCCCTACTGCTCTTACATCCCTATGCCATACTTAATAGGAGGTTAATAACTTCCAGTCAGTTGATGGAGAGGAGACAACCTCCCCACCTAACAACAAAATCTTGTACATAAAAGGCAATGGTATGTGTTCCCACGGGAACAAACTACACATTTTTAAAGTACTTGTACAAGTAATTTGTGTTTTTCCTAGTAATACAAACTAGAGCCATTTATCGTAGCTTCAAACTCAAGTACCTACTTTGTTCTCAAGGTCAAAGGTAATAAAGCTTGGTTACAGTGAGTAATGGGTAATCCCCCACTCAACCCCTTCACCACCAGTTAAGCCAACTTGTTACCAAGTTCAATGGCCACTTCCAGTTTGCACTGAAGGATATTCCTAAATGAAAGACTCTTGTTTTTATACCTAAACTGAAAAATACAAATTACTTTTAAAATTTTTCAT
>NC_089793.1:43956841-43974341 GCF_040412425.1 Macrobrachium rosenbergii
TACTAGTACAGTAAATGACCATAATGTTGAATATGTCATGGTTATGTGGAGAGAATTTAAAAAACATGACAGTAGGAAAATTTTTTTTATTTTACAAAAAATTAACCAATATGGAATTTGAAGTCTGGTATAAAATTTTGGTTAAACTTAAAGTTTCTTGGTGTGAGATATTAGTCTGAGCACTCCAGTTTAAATACTTTAATGTCAAATACTAAGCATTGGATTCAACATTTGATACAGTTTTGTTAGAGATTCTGCACTCGTTGTCTCTATTTTCACTAAGCATCTGCTGTCACAAAACCTCTTTTTCTGAAGTTTTAAATATTACCACTACAATTCAGTTAAAAAATAAATGGAAGGGATTAACACATGTGTTTTTTCCTATTTTAGGGTGTCTCCTTGAATGGATCAGTTAGTCTTTGAGGAACCTGTATCCATGTAATATTCACTCTCTCTTTTTTTCATGTTCAGCCTGTATCATGAAACCTTTCTCCCCCTCCCTGTTCTTTAACTCAGCATTGTCACAGCAACCACTTCTAGGACTGGCGAAACTTGCACTTAATTCAAGCGATAAGCCAGTAACAGACCAAACTTGTAGCATCTGAAGTGATGAGGAACAAAGTAAATAAGAAATTCTAACTTTCCCCATGTGGGAGTTATCCTCAAATAAAACTCAGAAAACTTTGGCAGAACATGTCTGTTCTAGGTATATCTAGATATTTCCTACCTCACCTGTTTCCTGCAAATGTATTTACCAGTTTACCATTCAATCTTACATTAAACTTTAGTCACAGCTCAGTGGCTTTTTTTTCTTTTGTGTTCCTACATGTAAGGTCCTATCCCATGAACTGCTTAGCCTGTTGGTGCCACTTGTGGAATGGAATTTTTTTAGTATTTTATATGTATGATCTGAGTCTGTAAGAGTCAGTGAAACCTATACCGCATAAAACTGGAGTGTGGTGATGGAAAGCATCAGTTAGAATCTTTTGATATATCTTACATCATTCACCGTCAGTGCTATGTGAATTTTATTTTATATGGGCATTATCATTGCATAACGTGGTTTTTAGTTGTTGGTGATATTCAGCTCTTTAGTCTGAATCATAACAATTTCAACTCTTTAGTCTGAATCATAACAATTTCATCAAATATTATGCATGTGTTGGAAAAGGAGCGGCAAAATCTCATGAACCTAGAAATTGCTATAGTTTCTTATCACTTCTCAGTCTGTACACCATGGATATAGTGAATGTGTGATAATTTTGGTGCTAAAATGTTCTGTGTTCATAATTTAAGAAATCCTGTCATATATAGATGTGCTGTGCTGTATCTTTTATATTTTCATTTTTTTTTTGCTGTATGCATGCAACTCATCTTTGGCTCTAGTACAATCAGTGAACATCTGTGAATGTTATTCATAAGAATTTTGCACTACATATATATATAGTGTGCTTGATTACTATTTAATATGATTGTATGTATATTTTAATAAAGCCCTGCAGAATAGTAGCCTTTCCTGTCTATATATCCCCTTTTCATTTTATCAGAAAGAAATCTGTACTTTGCCTGTTTTAAAAGGTTCATATAATTTGGTTTTGGATTCTTTGGGATCCAAAATGCATGGAAGTTCCCATTGAATTTTAAAAGGCATGAATAAATGCCACAGTAGTAAATATACAGATAGAAAGGATAAGGTATGGTTAAGACAAAACATGGATTGGAATGGGACTGCTGAAATTTCCTCTTAGTTCAAGCAGTAATATCATCAGAAAACAATGAGCGCCTGAGAGATCTACTCTATTGTCCTCAGGATCATGATTCCATTCACAGTTCAGTCAGCTGGCAAGTACAATTACTTGCAAGCATGAGTCATGATGATAGACTGATCATATGATCCTCCAATCAGCACTTTGATAGTATGCCAAGTGGCTACTCCAGTTCTGTTAAACCTTCATGAGTTATAAATTAGAACAAGTTTGATTTACGTAAGTATGAAATGAACACTGAAAAGTATATTAAAGACTAGTCTAGGCCAGACTAAAGGGATTTTAACATCCCCACTTATTCTTGAGTTGAATGTAGCTCACAACATTCATGTAGCAGTCACCATGGGATCCTCCCAACCATGGAGAATTTGATACAATGCAGGTATAGGATGTTCTGTGGTGAAAAAATCTAGGAAATTTTTCAGCCTGATTACTTATACACATCAGCATTGGACCTGTTCATTGCTGTATCCACAAAAATATGGGACAACCAGGCATCAGCAATATTCTTAGCCGTGCATAAAAGCTTTTGATGACATTATTTGAAGGATGTGTTAGTCATGTTAGACAATTTAACCACATTTGTGTACTTACCAAACAATGATAATCAGGTTTGAGAATTTATAGGATGTCATGGAGGATTGTGTCCAAAAAGAGGAAGCCAGACAGTTTAGAAGTTTGGGCCATGAAGAATGCTCTTGGGAGTGGATTCCCTGCACAGAGAACAAGGAAATTAGTTGGCCCCACCTAAGTCATAATTTGACATTAGTAAATACCATACCCTATTTTTTGAACACGGGACAAATTAGAAAAATATCCTCCCAATTGCCAACATTTCAACAGGAATGTTT
This sequence comes from Macrobrachium rosenbergii, assembly GCF_040412425.1. Classification (NCBI taxonomy): domain Eukaryota; kingdom Metazoa; phylum Arthropoda; class Malacostraca; order Decapoda; family Palaemonidae; genus Macrobrachium; species Macrobrachium rosenbergii. Next base: position 43,959,459 of record NC_089793.1, read on the forward strand.
GCTTTATCACAACTTATCAGTCATGAACACCCCACATTCATGGTCTATTAATGTTCTGAGACCCAAGGCCTTTGTCCATCAAAAAAGACTGCCACCTGGAGCCACAAGTAAGGCTCAGCTACCTTCTTGAGTCAGCAGCACTGTTATAGGTTCTGTGCAGAATTTCTCTAGCTTGTTTGATCAGCACCTATTACTTGTTAATGATCAGTTATTTACATTCTCTCCTTACTTGGTGCTAATTTGTCATTTCAGTTCAGTCTTCTCTTTTTTGTGTATTAATTCAGCGTAAAAGTGTAATCTACTTTTCAGGTGTTATCAATTACCGATAATTACGTATCATTACATGAACGCTGCAAGGTTTTCCTTAAATGAATTTCTGCTCTAGCAGTGTTGGTTTGTAATCCCTTTGTTTTCCCAGTGTTCTCATGCACTATTTGCATTCTGTGAATACATATATGTCCATAATTTGTATCTATATTAATAAAATTTTCTGCTGCACGTGCATTTATCTCATGCATTTAATGTTATTTTTGTAGTTTAGTGTTTTTTGTATGCTCAGCATTGTTGTGCTTCATGTCTACAGTGGTGCTTTTGTTTTGCTTTGAATTTGTATGGCCTGTCATTCATGTCTTTGCTTGATGCAGGTCTGTGTAGCACCTGCTTCAGCCACAGGTGTTTGTCTGCCCCCACTTGTAAGATGTGTCCTGAATGGTCATATTACTATGAGAAGAGGAGGACATGCAGGATTAGATGGGAGAAGAGGGCTGCTGGGGGCTATCTTTTTTCCACCTTGGTCAAGGTAAAGGTGTGACAATCTTTGAAAGATACAACACTGCCCATTTAGTTCCGCTTGCTTCCCACCTGCCTGCTTCACACTGCTGTGCCCAGTGACTGGACTGCCCAGCCTGCCTGCTCCTCACCTATTATGCCAAATGTTCAGCCTGACTGCTGTTTGACCCATAAGCTTCACACTTGCCTTTCCTGCTAACTGGCCTGCCAACTGTTTATTATTCATTTCTGGCCAGAGGACTTCTTACTCTGAAAATAAACTTTGTTTTTAGCGACTGATGTCATCCTGGAGCAAGTATGGCTTGCTTTTCCCATGTAATTGAGCCTTTAGCCATGCCTGATTTTCCAGATTTGCCTGCTCATCCTCTTCCAGTGACTGACTTTGTTGCAGTTCCTGCATAACAGTCACGTGATTGCCTATTTTGAGTCATTCATTATTAGCAGTGCAAACAGAAGTGTATTCTAAATTCCATACAATGCAGGTTATTTGGAATCACATAGTAGAGCCAGTTCCAGCAGTAAAAGCAATGAATGTGACAGTCTGCCTTGAATTAGGGTGAACAGTAGTAAATGTCAGCTTTTATTCTCCCACGAAGTTCATGCCTTATGTCCAAGACTTAAGTGGTTCTAAAGACACTTGTTCCTAACACCGTCTACTCCAGTGACATCCACTTTGCTAGCAAAGAAAGTTTACTTTGATTTGACTGGAGAGTGTTCTGGTCAAGCATTCTAAAGAGGAGGAATCATAAATAGTTTGGCTTCATAAGGATGAGGTCAACTTTTCTGAGGTTCTGGACTGAGTCAGAGTCTTCGGTTTTCAATGGTTACAGCAACCAAAGGAGTCGACAGCTGCTGAACTTAAGATGGGCATAACTAGAGAACACCCAACTAGCCAGGTTTCTGACATGTCAGATGTTAAGTTCCAAGCCATGACTGACTGACTTGGATGGGTCTTAGGTGCCATTAGCTCAATGCTGACAGAGGAAGAAAGCTTTGGTGCCATTAGCTCATTGCTGACAAGGAGAAAGCTACCCACTTAACTTTCAGGAGACAAGAACTCCCTCTTGTCACACTTGGGGCCTTCAGGATGTACAGTAAGGACACTGAGAGGTTCTGGGCCTTGGTTAGGAAGATGGGCAACAAGAGGATGCCAATTGATAACTGCCCTCCTCCCACTGAAAGAGTTTCTTAAGCAAACCCCCATTCCCAGCTGGAGGCAGTGGAGTCAATGGGACAATCCATCACGATAGAGGACTTCTGGCATCCCTAAACCTCAAGGATGCCTACTGACATACTCATATTCATTCAGTGTTGACAAGGAAGGCTTTCCAGTTTTAAGCCTGTGATCTGGCATGGCTACCACTCCACAAGTCTTCAATCATACTCTGGAACCAGTGGCAACATTAGTGTGTCAACCATTATAAGACTTCAGCAATATATAGGTAATTGGTTATTGATGGCAGCAATAAGTGTACAGTTGTCAGCTCTTGGAACTGTTGTAGAGTTGTATCACAGCCTGGGACTCCAACTAAGTTGGGAAAAATTAAACTTGTTTCCTTTGACTATTGATGTGTTAGCAGCTTTACTTTGATGTATGGAGGAAAAGATAATGAAAAGATCTTGATTCAGCTGTGCCTTTACAGAAGCTGGTCCTACCACGAAAAACAAGAGGCTGATCATTAATGGAGGAACAATCAATCAGACTCTTTGTGGCATAATTTCATTGAGCTTGACAGTTACAGCAGAATAGATAATGAGATCTTTCCCGTCATTTTTTAAATTACTGCTGATTTCACTGCTCTTATTGGCATGGCCTATAATCAAACTTTGATATTATACAACCTAAAAATATTTCTTTTTGGACATGCTGACATTTATTCAGAGATAAGTTTACATCTCTTTTACTGAAAAGCTTGAATACATGGTCTAATCTTTTCATGAAGACTGGAAAACTGGGAGCCCAAACAATATCATCAAAGTAACTCTTAAGCCACCCTTTCTTAATAAGAGGAGCCATGATATTAGACATGGTACCTGAAAATATTGCTGGACTGCACTAAATCCAAAAGGATGGAAGTTCAATCTATATAGTGAAACTTTATCACAAAGTTAAATCTCCAGATTTTTAATGTAATTCACCTTGATAATATGAGTCTTCCATATCTTAAGGAAACATAATAATGGTTTCCTGCTGCTGCTTCTACCATTTCTTCTAATCTAGGTAAAGGATGAATATCAACTTGGAGGTGTAATGTTAATTTTGTGTAACCTAGGCACATTCTTTAAGTACAATAGGGCTTAGCCATGCTACACTTGAAGGTTCTATAATTCCTTTTTCTTCCATATCTTGCAACATGGTCTCAATAATTGATTTGGCATTTTCAGGATTTTGATAAATAGCAGACCTAACTGGCTATTTATCACTTATCATAATATTAGCCAGTAATTCTTGATTATCATTCTGACTCTGATAATACTGACTTTTTAAGAGGTCCAAAATAATGAGCAGGAGGAAAGGCACTGCTACTTTATTCAGAACGCAGGCCGCTTATAAAGCGCCGTGTGGACGTCACACAGAGGAATACAATAGAATTTTGGTGACCTGAGGTCAATTACTCACGGCAATAATTACAATGGATAAATACAAGTAATGTGAAAAGTGAGTTGACAAGGATCGACATAACATTCTAACACGTGCAAAAGAAGCGGATACAAATAAATTAGTAATAGATACAAATTTATATAAGAAAAATATGACTGATTCTGCTTGGCCCAATGCTATAGGAGCAGTATTGAAGAAAACAGGTTGTTCATCATAGAAAACTCGCTCAGCGGGGACTTTACAAATGCTCCCCCCTCAAGACGTGGGTAACGTCTGATTAATCTAGGTATCGGCTGGGACTTTGGAGAGTGCTGCGGCTCCGCAAAGTCAGCTGGGGGGTGCGGTGTGAGCGGGAGCGGCTGGCTATGGTTTTGGCTGGTTGCTTTTGGGGGCGGCCACGCGACCTCCTTTTTGGGTGGTTTGGCTGCGGAGGTGATGGTTCTCGAGGGGGGCACTGCGTGGTACCATCTGCTGTTTCCTCCAACAGGGTGGGCTTGAGACGGTCAACCGACACCCAGTCGTCCTTCCTGTGCAGGGCGAGGCAGAATGCTTTGGTGTTCCTCTCGAACACGCGGAAGGGCCCCCTGTAGGGTCTGGTTAGTGGGGGGCAGACGGCGTCGTCCCTGACAAAGACGTGGGTGGTGGAGGATAGGCCGGGAGGCGTGAAGGTTGTTGACCTATTGGTATACGTCTGCTGGCAGGGTGGGTGAACTTCCTGACTATGTTGCGGAGCCTCTGGACTGACGGGTTGTGATGATCTCCCGTGATGAGTTAGCCCGGGACTACGAGGGACTCCCCGTAGATTTTCTCTGCTGTGGACGGGTCGCTGTTGGCTCTGGGGGCAGTTCTCAGTCCGAGGAGGACCCAAGACAGCTGCTACTTCCAATCCTCAGCGGTGCAGCGGGCCATGAGGGACGCCTTCAGGAACCTGTGGAATCTCTCCACCAAACCATTGGCTGTGAGGTTGTAGGCGGTGGTGGTGTGGTGAGATGTCCCCAGCAGGCGTGCCAGGGTGGACCACAGCTCGGATAGGAAGGCCGGGCCCGTCGGTAGTTATATGGTCCGGGACACCGAACTGGCTGATCCAGCTGGAGAGGAGGGCCTCGGCATACGCACTGGCAGTGGCTTCTTGCATGGGCGTCGCTTCAGGCCACCTGGTTGAGCGGTCGACGATCGTCAGGAGGTATTTGGCCCCGCCTGATGGGGGAAGAGGGCCTATGACACCTACGTGTATGTGTCCAAACCGCCTCCCCGGCTGGGGAAACTCGCCTACCCATCTTGGTGTGACGCCCTATCTTGCTGGTTTGGCACCGGATGCACTGTCTCGCCCAGGCTGTCGCGTCCTTCCGCATCCCATGCCAGACGAACTTATATGCCAGCAGCTTGGCCGTCATCCTGCTGGAGGAGTGGGACAGCCCGTGGATGACATCGAACACCAGATGGCGGGGGGAGGCCGGCACCAGCGGGCGAGGCTGGCCAGTGCTTACGTCGCACAGCAGTTTTGGTCCCCCAGGGGCGAGGGTCACATCCTTCCACTTGAGGGAACCGCTCCATCTCGGCGAAAGCGTCCCTGGCCTCCTGAAGGCACCAAGGGGGAAGCCTGCAGAACTTTGCGTGTGTTGTGGGCCCTTCGTGTTAATGTGGTGGTAGATTCCGTGCTTTGCAGGGGTCCCGGGCACCTGGTGCAGCTCGGGCTTGAAAACGTTGGGGAACTCCTTCAGCAGCTGGGCATACGGGTGTGGGGCGACAGAGTAGATGGTAGGCACGCTGGGTCCCGGTGCCAGGGGGAGGGACTGGCAGGAGTCGGTCTCTTCTGGTTTTAGTGTCTCCAAAAGGGTATGAAATTATAATTCAGATATCACGTATTCAGCTAATTTCGACATGTCCTAAGCCTTTAAGTTGAAATATAGTTGTAAATTGAAAAGTAAGCAAATGTTATTCATATTTTACTTACAGTTATTAGATTTAGGCATCTATCCAATTATGTGATTCACAATCTTGAATATAGGCATATTACGTGATCACTTAGCTCAAACAAACAGGGGATTGTTTATTCTAGATCTGCGGAGAAAGTTGGCTATATAATGATGATAATAATAATGCATATCCAAGGATTTATTCAGCTCATTTCTGAACAAAAAGAATGCAGAAACCAACTGAAGAAAGTAGATTTGGCATTTTAAAAGTAAAAAAAAAAAAATCACAAAAGTGTCGGGATAATAACAATCTCTTAACGTCTAATACGCAATGTAGCTAAATATTCAGGTAACTTTTGAGTTTTGACTCATCTTTCTTTTGAGAAACATCTAATGAAAGCGTCAGCAAATGCCGAACGGAAGCTAGGTAATGTACGTGAGGCCTCATGTGGGCTATTTATAATAGTGATAAAATCAGTGCAACCCGGATTAAGTCTTTTGTCCTTCCTTTACTAGAATACTGTTCTCCTGTGAGGATGTCTGCTTTTGCCAGAGATTTAACTCTTTTAATAGAGTGGTTTGTGGTGGTAGGTTTCTGCTTCCTAATATTAGCAGTTATGACTTGGACCATCGACGGATGGTCTCTTGTTTGTCAATTTTTCATAAGTTGTATCTTAAGAGAGATCTTTCACATTCACAATTGACCCCTGATCCTCTTTTCCTGCCGAGAGCAACCAAATCTGCTGAACAGCAGCATCAATGCTTAGTAAATATACCTCGATGTCGAACTTCTCAGCTCCAGAGTCCTATACTCCGTTGGACTGTAAGACAGCCTCCCAGAGGGTATTGTGCAAGTGGAACTGCAAAATTTCAGTCGAAGATGCAACGCATTACTACCCTAAAACAATTCCCACTGTATTTTGATATTTCACTTACATTTACTAACGTACGGACCTGCTCCTTGTTGAAGATTTTGCACCTGAAAGATATTTCGAGGGTGTGTTTCACAACCCCGATTAGGCACTTGAAGAATCCTCCCTTCCATGGAGATCGTGGAGTCTGGAAATGCCACTGTATCCTACACTCATGCAGGGACTGTCTAGTTTTACCTTCGTCGAAGATGTCCTGTAGGAATGTGCTGTCCAGTACCTTCCACAATTACTCTAGTTTTGACTCCACTACCCCTCTGATGGTACTGCATAACACGATGTCATCAGCAAACAACATGCACCAGGGGAATTGATCTTTTATTCCTTGAGATAGCACATCCATTATCAGGTTAAAAAGATATGGACTTAAAGCAGATCCCTGATGTAAACCAACTCTTACTGGTATCCATTCAGTTAACCCAACATTGCTTCTAACCTGTGTTTTTGCTCCTTCATACATATCTTGGACCGACCTCACATACTTCAACAGTGTTCCCTTTACTCGCATGCACCTCCAAACCTCTTGGAGTGGTACTCTATCGTATGCCTTTTCCAGATCTATGAATACTATGTGCAGTCTTTTATGCTTTTCCCGGTCTTTTCCATCATCCGTCGGAGGGCTAATCACTGCATCTGTCGTTCCTCTTCCTGGCATGAAACCAAACTGTTCTTCACCTACAGATGTCTCTGCTCTAATTCTTTGATCCATTATTCTTTCCCAGATTTTCATGGTGTTAGGCATTAACTTTATTCCTCTGTAGTTTGCACAATCCTGGATGTCACCCTTCTCTTTACAGATAGGCACTATAAAGCTTTCTCTCCATTCTTTTGGTGTCTTTTCCTGACTGTATATTTTCTTTGCTAGGTCCCACAGCATGTCTATTACTTCTTCTCCTAGGTTCTTCCACACCTCTGCAGGAATTCCATCTGGTCCTATTGCTTTACCATTTTTCATCTTCTTTAGTGCCTTCTTTACTTCCTTCCTGCTAATGGTGTGTGTCATACCAAGGTTCTGGAATCCATCTTCAAAGAATTTTCTAGGATTTTCTTTATTTAATAGGTGTTCATAATATTCTTTCCACCTCTTCATTATCTTATCTTCGTTGCATAAAACCACCCCATTCCCATCCTTAACCTGTTCTATATGGGAGTAGTCTTTGGTGTTCTTGTCCCTCAACTTTGCAATTCTGTTAATTTTTCTCTCCCCCTCAGGTGTTTCCAGCTCTTCGTACATGTCAGCAGGATAAGGTTACTGCTACTTTATTCATGATCCAGGCAGTTTATATAGCGGCAGACTGGCGTTGCACCGGGGAATACAATGGAAACCTCAGTGACCTGAGGTCGATAATAAATAACAATAAATACAGCAAACCAGTACACTTTACAGTGTAAGAACAGACAGAAATGGAATTGGATACAATCTTGATGCCTGTGAAAGAAGAAACATGTGATACATTTTGACAGCAGGTAAATAAAATATATACATAGTTTAAATGATTGAACTTTTGTGACCTGATGCGTTAGGCGTGACTAATTGTAGGCAAAGAAAATAGGACGTCACCACAGAAAACTTGCCCAGCAGAGACTTTACAATTAACACTTTTAGCAGAGACTTCACGAATGACTTTACAGATGACTTTACAAATACTCCCCCCCCCCAAGACGTGGGTAATGTCTGATTAGTCGGCGTATCTGCTGGGGCGCTGCAGGGGGCCCAGGCTGCGTGAGGACATCGGGGGAATGCCCGCTGTGTGGGTTTGCCTGACTGCGGGCGTGGGCTGACTTTTTCAGGGGCGGCCGCGTCTCCGCCTCTTACGAGGGCCCGGCTGTGGCGAGGGCTGAGCAGGCGGAGGGTGTGGTGACGTCTGTGTCCTCCTCCAGGAGGGCGGGCTTGACCCAGTCATTTGACACCCAGTCGTTCCTCCCATGAAGTGCGAGCAGGAACGCCTTGGTGTTCCGCTCCAGCACGCGGAAGGGTCCCCTGTAGGGCCTGGTCAATGGCGGGCGGATGGCATCATCCCTGACGAAGACGTGGGTGGTGGAGGCCAGCCCGGGCGGCGTGAAGGCGGCCGATCTGTCGGTATATGTCCGTTTGCAGGAGGCGAACTTGCTGACTATGTCGCGAAGCCTCTGGACCGATGGGTTGTGGCGATCCTCTGTCACGAGCTCACCCGGGACCACAAGGGACCCGCCATAGGTTTTTTCAGCCGCGGACAGCGCACCGTCGTCTCAGGGGGCGGTTCTCAACCCGAGGAGGACCCACGGCAGCTGGTACTTGCAGTCCTCGGTGGTGCAGCAGGCCATAAGGGACGCCTTCAGGGACCTATTGAAACCTCTCAACCAAGCCGTTGGCTGCTGGGTTGTAGGCCGTGGTGGTGTGATGTGTTGTCCCCAGCAGCCGAGCCAGGGCGGACCACAATTCGGACAGGAAAGCGGGACCCCTGTCGGTTGTGATGTGGTCTGGGACGCCGAAGCTGCTGATCCAGCTGGAGAGCAGGGCCTCGGCACATGCGCTGGCAGTGGCTTCTTGCATTGGTGTGGCTTTGGGCCACTGCGTTGAGCGGTCTACCGCCATCAGGAGGTATCTGGACCCGCCTGATGGGGGAAGGGGCCCGACGATGTCGATGTGGATGTGGCCGAAGCGACGCTCTGGCTGCGGGAACTCACCTACCCTGGACTCGGTGTGACGCCCCACCTTGCTGGTTTGGCACTGCAGGCACTGCTTTGCCGAGAACCTCGCGTCCTTCTGCATTCTGTGCCAGACGAACTTCCCTGACAGTAGCTTGGCCGTCGTCCTGCCGGAGGGGTGTGAGGCCATGGATGACGTTGAATACCTGGCGGCGGCGGGAGGCTGGCACCAGGGGGTGGGGCTGGCCAGTACTGACGTCACAGAGGAGACTTGGGCTCCGGGGGCGAGAGGCACGTCCCGCCACTTCAGGGACGCGATGGTAGTGCGGTAGGCTGGGGTCTCTGGGTCGGCGGCCTGTACCCTGGCGAGGTCTTCATAGTTGATCCCGAGCTGCACCGCGTTCAACTCGACCCTGGAGAGGGCCTCCGCCACGGGGTTCTTCCTGCCGGGGAGGTACTTGATGGAGCAGGAGAACTCGGCGATGGCCGAGAGATACCGCTGCTGCCTGGAAGACCATGCGTCCCCTTGCTTTGTGAAGGCGTGTACCAGCAGCTGGTGGTCCGTGTAGATTGTGAAGGGCGTGTCCTCCAGGAGGAACTTGAAATGCTGGACTGCACGGTACACTGCGCAGAGTTCCCGGACGAAGGTGCTGTAAAGGGCCTCTGCGGGGTTGAATTTCTTGATGAAGAAGGCGATGGGCTTAGGGGCACCGTCAATGACCTGCTCCAAGACAGCACCACAGGCGACATTGCTGGCATCCATCGTCAGCTGGAGGGGGGCGTTGGGATCCTGGTGGGCCAAGGCGGTTGCCTCGGCGAGGGCGGCCTTCATCAGGGAGAAGGCCTGCTGCTGGCTGGTTCCCCACAACAGGGACTTTGGATGGCCTTTGAGTGTTTCCGTCAGGGGGCCATGGTGTGCCCGATCCCGGGGATGAACCTCCTGTAGTAGTTCACCATCCCGAGGAACTTCTGGACGGCCTTGACGGAGGTGGGGACGGGGAACCTGGTGACAGCTGCTACTTTGGATGTGAGCGGGTGGACACCATCCAGGGATATCTTGTGGCCCAGGAAATCTGCTTTCTGGATGCCGAAGGTGCACTTGTCGAAACGTACGACGAGGCCGTTCTCCTGCAGGCGCTGCAGGACTGCCTGGATGTGTTTCTGGTGCTCCCTGTGGGACCTGGAAAATATAAGGATATCATCTATGTAGCAGACGCAAAACTTCAGGTCCCCCAGGATGCTGTCCATGAGCTGCTGGAAAGTCGCCCCGGCATTCCTCAGGCCGAAGGTGGAGAAGGCAAACACGTAGGACCCGAAAGGCGTGATGATGGCGGTCTTTGGTATGTCCTCTGGCGCGACTGGTACCTGAAAATAGGATTTCAAGAGATCCAACTTAGTAAAAATTTTGGCCCCGTGGGAGGAAGCCGTTAGGTCCTGCATGTTCAGCAGGGGGTAATGGTCAGGTTCCGTTGCGAGGTTAAGCCGCCTGTAGTCGCCGCAAGGTCTCCAAGAGCCGTCTGGTTTCTGCACCATGTGGAGGGGGGACGCCCATGGGCTGGAGGCCTTCTTGCAGATTCCCATCCGCTCCATTTCGGTGAATGCGTTCTTGGCCTCCTGTAGGCGCCGCGGGGGAAGCCTCGGGAACCTCGCGTGTGCAGGGGGGGCCCTTCGTCTTTATGTGATGGTAGATGCCATGTTTGGCAGAGCTTGGGCCTGAAAACTTCTGGGAACTCCGTAAGCAGCTGTGCGTACTGGTGGGGGGCGGCGGAACAGATGGTGGGCGCCTTGGGTCCCGTTGCCAACGGGAGGGACTGGCAGGAGTCAGTGTCGAGGAGGTGTTTCCTACCAACGTCGACTGCCAGCCCAAAGTGGGCAAGGAAAACCGCATCCAGGAGCAGGGTCCTCACGTCCGCGATGACGAAGTCCCAGGAATATCTCTGGCCAAGGATTTAGATCGACAGGGGCCTGGTGCCGTAGGAGAGGATGGGGGACCTGTTGGCAGCTGTCAGGAAGGCAGCCGGGTCCGATTCTCGCTTGAGGTCCTCTTTGGATGCCAGGAAGATTGATCTAACAGGCCCCATGTCAACCAGCATCATCCTGCCAGAAATGGTGTCGCAGACATAGAAGCCTACTGATTCTGGACCCCTGGGTTCTTCTGCTGCCATGGCGGCCTGTCCTGCTGGCCGCCGCCACCCCCGTTTTTTGAACGGGTGAATGAACAGGGCGGCAGGCAGTTCTGGGCGTCCCTGCCGAACTGCCTGTGGTAGTGGCACAGCCCCCGGGAATTCCACCTGTTGTGAGGTGCTGGGCACCTCCTGGCGACGGCGTTGACTTCCTGCTCTGTGCCCTCCTCCTGCTGGATGGTACTGACAGGTAGTGCGGGTGCTGGTACCTGCTTCGTTGCCCTCACGGAGTCCATCAGGTTCTGCGCCGTGTGGATCAGGTTGTCGAGGGGGATGGCGTAGGGCTCAGGGATTTACGTCCGGACCTCCAGGAGGAGCTGACGAAGGAGGAGCTCCCGCGACAGGCTTATTTCGTTTTGTTTTCTGGTGCCGTCAGTGTCTGGGAGGGTGAGGAGGTCCTTTATCATGCCCCATGACTCCCTGATGCTCTGCTCCTGCCGCGGGCTGACGGCGAGGTCGAGGGCGCCAGCGGCCCTGCGGCGACCGCAGGGAGCATGCCTCGAGATGGACTTCTTCAGGAGGTGGTAGGTGAGGGGTGTGCGTCGGACACCCACAGGACGAGCTTCTTGTATACTTCCTCCGGCAGGGCGTTAAGTATGGTATCTGCCTGCAGCGCCCCGTCAGTGAGTTCCGCCATGCGGAACTGGCTCTCGACCCTGTACAGCCACAACGATGGGTTCCCCTGCGTTAACGGCAGCAGTTTTAAGGTCAGGGCGACCCATGATTGTCCTGCCGGGCAGGGCCCCGGACAGGGGAGAGTGCGGGGCGCGTGCAGGGGTGTGGAGGAGCGTGAGAGCCTCAGCGCGGGGGCAGGCGCCGGTGATATGGGAGGGAGGTAGACATCCGAATCCGTGAGGTTAGCGGTTAACTGAACGAGGGAAGGGATGTCCGCGTCCATACCCGCTCTTTGCCCTCTTAACTGGAGTGGGGTACTCATGTCAAAACGCACCTGTGAGTCCGCTAATGACGCTGGTGATTTTGCCGACGAGAGTCAGCATGCCCAAACGCTGGTTCAGCGCCGTGTTTAGTCTGCTAAGGGTGTGAGTAAGTTCCTGTAGCCGAGACTGAGTCACCGTATGGGTCCGCTAATGGCTTCGGGAACCACTCCGGGGTCACCACTTTAAGAGGTGCAAAAGAAACAAGCAGGATAAGGTTACTGCTACTTTATTCATGATCCAGGCAGTTTATATAGCGGCAGACTGGCGTCGCGCCGCAGAATACAAGGGAAATTTCAGTGACCTGAGGTCGATAATAAATAACAATAAATACAGCGAACCAGTACACTTTACAATGTAAGAACAGACAGAAATGGAATTGGATACAATCTTGATGCCTGTGAAAGAAGAAACATGTGATACATTTTGACAGCAGGTAAACAAAATATATACATAGTTTAAATGATTGAACTTTGTGTGACCTGATGCGTTAGGTGTGACTAATTGTAGGCAAAGAAAATGGGATGTCACCACAGAAAACTTGCCCAGCAGAGACTTTACAATTAACACTTTTAGCAGAGACCTCACGAATGACTTTACAGATGACTTTACAATCTAATGCTTTTGCCTTTTCTTGTGCAACTGCCTTCTTGTTTCTTATGTCTTTGGTACCTTTCCTTATCCTCTTGCTGTCCATACTTTTCCCAGATCTTTTTTGCATCTTTTTTGGCTTTCACCTCTTTCACTTCATCATTCCACCAACAGGTTTCCTTATCGTCAGGTTTCTTTCCAGATGTCTTTCCCAACACCTCACCACCCACTCTCTACTGTTGTGATTCCGCCATTCTTGCACTCCCTCTAGCAATCTAACTTCCCTCAGTATTCTCCCCTTAAATTCCTGCCTCGCTTCCTCCTCTTGTGAAAGCTTCCACCACTTGATTGCTGATGGGACACGTGCAGGCCTACCTTTTACTGTGTTCTTTATTTCCAAGTCTATTACCACCACCCTGTGCTGTGCTGCCACACACACACACTCTCCATTTAAAATTTTACAATTTCTCACCTCTCAGATGTGATCTTCTGCCTATGAGGAAGTCAATTTGACTTTCTCTTGCTCCACTCTTGTATGTGATGTACTGATTTTCTTTCTTTTCAAACCAGGTGTTGACAATAGCCAAATCAAATGACAGTGCACCGTCCACAACTCACTCTCTCCCTCATCATTTCTTTCTCCAACTCCCCAGCCACCATGCACCCTCTCAATACCCTCTCTGGTCTTTCCTACATGTCCATTCGTGTCACCACCAATAATTAATCTCTCTTCTGCTGGTATTTTACTCAACTGTCGGTCCATTTCCTCCTAAAAATGCTACTTCCTCAACTTCATCACATCCTGCTTGAGGGGCATAAGCATACGATATTGACAATTTTTCCATTTAGGCACAGTTTCACAACCATTGCTCTGTTACTTGTCCTCTTCATGCTTATTGTGTCATCTTTTAGGCTTTTTGATATAATTAGTCCCACTCCATTTCTACCGTCCATATTTGTTCCACTATACAGCAATTTATATCCACATACCAGCTTTCTCGCTTTATTTCCCCTTCATCTAGCCTCCTGCACACACAAAATGCTTATCCTTCTTCTTTCCATCAGATCTGCTATCTCTCCTCTCTTTCCAATCATCGTCCCCACGTTCAAAGTTTCAACTCTCAAAGCTACCACCATCTCCCTTCCCCTCACTCTTCCTCTCATTTTTTGGACTTGCTTCTTTAACCGGGGCCGCCCACTACCCAGTAGCCCATTTATCATAGGGGGCAAGCAAGGCCTCAAAATATAGGAAATTGATGTGTAGGCCCATGGCCTGTCATTGCCTCAAAATATAAGACATTGATGCGTAGGTCTATGCCCTGTCATCTCCTCAAAATATAAGAAATTCACGTGTAGACCTATGTCTTGTCTTGCCTCAAAATTTAAGAAATTGAAGAGTAGGTCTACACCCTGTCATTGCCTCAAAATATAAGAATTTGACTTGTAGACCTAATCTCTCAATGATATTAACATTGGACATGCAGGATTATGAAGAATTAATACCCTAATATTGGAACTGGCTGCATAAGTCTATGCTTCATTTCAATTAATGTGGTCTATGTGGGATCACTTATGTAGGCCAACACCAATTTAAAAAAAATGCAAGATGCTTGCATGATAAAAAAAAAAAAGATTCGCGGACAAAATGATCCAAGATCTTCATAATGACATATAACTTAATGTATCTTTTATTTGAGATATCAATTGCATACTTCACAACTCTGGGAACTCAAATCTGTGGTGTCATGATTCATGGACGAACTCAACATTACTGACAGGTCATCGGAGTCATATCCGTACTGGTAATCATTTGGACTGTTAACTAGTGTGACGTCATTCCCCCTTCGAGAGCTAGCCAATTACTGGCGTGCAGTGGGCGGGGCTTAGCTGCAAAGCTAGGTGGATTTTGCTATACCTGGTCACAGCTTGGGATTCTAATACACCATACCCCAAGGCAGGAGAGCTCCAATTTACGGTTGCTGATCTCTCTGGCAGAGAATGCCCTCAAATGACAGATGAGCCTTTATCTATAAGCTAACATAAATCAGGTCAGCTGCAGAGATTAGTGGAAGAATTTGGAAGTATTTGTAAGAGCAGAAAGTTGATAATAATTGTGAACAAGAGCGAAGTTATTAAGGTAAATGGCAACCTGGAAGATGGAGCAGTGAATGTCAATACAGATGGTAGAAGAATAGAAGAACAAGGTTTTAGAAGTATTTGGAATTAAATATAATTAATGACTGAAAAATTAAATATGGGAATTACAGGTTAGGTGAGATAATGAAGGTAGTAGGACGAGTGCAGAAGTTT
>NC_089793.1:43979341-44156841 GCF_040412425.1 Macrobrachium rosenbergii
ATTGCTTGGCAATCTTGCAATAAAAGAATGTGATTCTGAGGTAGCAAAAATCATAAATTGTTCAAGAATGAATATGCAAGATACCGAACATCTGGTGAATTAGGGAAGATGCAAAGTTTTAGTGCGGAAATAATTAGAATAACAGCAAATACTGATCATGTATACGAATGTTAATGTCTTAAAATGTGGCTTTGTAACCATTTATTCTGTCAGAAATAAAACAATGCTAATCAGACACTTAATAAAAGAAAAGACTTTTTATATTAACAGTTACTGAAATGTGGTTAAATCATTCTGACACCGCTAGGAGAGCTGTAGTGACTCCTCTCACGCACAGTTTTAGGTTTGAGTCTATTCCAAGCAGCTGTTCTCATCCCGAAATTACTAAGAGAATCCAGGTAATTAGTTCTGAATACAGTGCCGTAAACTTCAAATATTTAGATATGAGAATCTCATTTATTGTTCTTTATAAATCTCCATGGTAACCACAAAAGTCTATGATGTGGAGACTAATATATGGGTGACGATCCAGAATGTCATAACGCAGTCGTTTGTAGTAAGTTACTGGAATCACATCGATTGGTTTATAATTTTGAGTGTGCAACAGTTTCGATTGATCACACATTAGATCTGGTTTTAAGTGATTTAGAAAATAACAGTGCGTCAGATAGTAGTGTCGAGGAGAGGTGCACCATCTCTCCAGTACAATGAGCTCATAATTTTTGAAATTTGAAATGCTAGTATTGAAATACAATGTGCTAAAGGAAATAAATTTCAGGAATATGTCGAATTTCTCTCGGCATGTTTCCATTAACAAAGTGATCCGGAAACTAAATGAAAATTTAAACATTTCTTGTGATCACAGTAACTTTGATGTATTAAGAGCAGAATGAGTAAATTATTTTATGAATGTTTATCATGGGTGAACAAAAATGAATTCACGCCCGTTGATGGAGAAACACACAATCAGGACAGATCACTTTGGTTCAGTGATGAAATTCTGAGACTCAAGAGGGAAAGGCGCAAAGAGAAAGAATGGCGACGCTTAAAGACCGAAAATGCAAGGGAAGAAGATATAACAGTTAAAAGTCGTTATAGTTACCTAATAAGAAAGAGGTCATCTGAATATTAGAATCAGAAAATCCAAGAAACGGGAACGGATGTGAATAGATTTTATAGACGCATTTATGGCTTGACTGGAAATGTAAAGGAAAAAAAGATTCCCCGACGGTTTCTTGATTTTTTTTAAGACAAAAACTAAGAATATAATCGCTACTTTTGCTGAAACGCCAAGATTAATAGTTTTAATAATGATGATGTTATTGGGGTTAACAAGGCAAAGAAAGAACTGCAATTGATCCGATGACATTATTTGAATTTGTGAGAGTGGAAAATTTTTCGTGCCCCACTGATATAATAGTAAAAATTATGAAAGCTCGTATCTCTGAGTGCAAGTTCCCTATCTCTGAGAAATTGGTTATTGTGAAACCAATTTTGAAAGACGCGCTTAACTATCAGATTCAAAATTCAATACAGGCCTGTTTCAAATCTGTCATTTATGTCCAAAAATGCTAGAATATGCAATTTAGAGTAAATAATTAGTCATTTGGACAGTCAGTCTCAGACAATTATTTTCTATAGACTATAGAGACTGCTGTATGCCCCGCTTTCAATCATCCGTTAGCAACGACAATGAGGGCAAATGTGGTATTTCGGTAGTGTAAACGAACTTCTAAATGATTTGCAGAACACTGGTATTACTGAAGAAACTTTTGTGTATTTAAAAGACTACCTGCGTGAAAGAAAATACTGCGCAGAGATTGTGAACTCATACTCATTTCATAAAGCATTAAGAACAGGAGTCACAACAAGGAATAGTACAGGTGTATTAAGTTCAATGGTATTTTGTATTTATACAATTGGATTGTCAAACGTACTAGTGACATGGGGTATAGTTCAAGCTTTTTGCGGATGGCACCCAGTTTTATTTCCGCACAAACTAACATTAAAAATACAAGTGAGAAACTCAGTGACGTTCTAATCGGTGTTAAGCAATGGATGACGCTTGAGCAGTTAAAATCAAATGAAAACAAAACTGAATTTATGTTGGTAGGAACGAAAAACAACTTAAGAAACCTTGATGATTTTTGGCTAAATATAAATAATGATGTTGGTAGGAACGAAAAACAACTTAAGAAACCTTGATGATTTTTGGCTAAATATAAATAATGATATAGTTCTGACTGCTGACAAAATACGTGACTTAGTTGTACTATTGGACTGCAATTTGTCTCTTAGTGCTCAAATAAAAATGTATGGGTGAATGGCCATCATAAGAATATTGCTTTTGTTAAAAAAAATCTTGAGTGCACTATAGAAAAACTTATGATTTATTGCATCTTAAGTAGTGTGTGCTATTGCAACTCTATGATAATCAGCCTAAGATATAACAAAGGTGCAAAATATATATTAAGATATATGTTGAACAGAGCGGGACGATTAATAAGGGATGACTCACTTCACTACGGGATTACGACTATAGCCTACTGTTTGAGTTGCGCTGGCTCCCTGGGCTAATGTTCAAGCCATGTGTAAGGACTCGTTAGGCTGTCAAGACTGGATGTCCAAAATATCTAAAAGACTTGTTGCGTACAATACAGCCAGCGGATGGAGTCAACATGAGAATAGCTACAGATGGTCTCAAATTATTCGAGCTAAGATGCAATTCGATTGTTCGTTTTAGAGCCTTGAAATTTGGCGCTCCAAGATTTTACAATAAAATCCTACTTCATATTGTGGCGGAATTCAACCCCACAAAACACACAACACTCACCCTGATCTTCGGTTGCTGGAGATGGATAAAGGTCCACGGTCGCCAATCACAGCACGCAAAAACCACAAAACAAAACTGAGGACGGACCCTCATGCAACAAAGAACAAAAAAGAAGAGACACATGCACCATCAATATTTGGTACCGGTATCCAGAACAAAATTACTTTCAAACCACCCGTCCACTTTCAAGGTTTGACCTCAACTACCCAAGACTCTCCCAATTTCCCAAAACCGAAATCTACCTAACATTTTCACAGACAGACAGCGCCGTAAACGACTCCAACAACCGAACCACTCACAACGACAATTACACACTCTCTCTCTCTCTCTCTCTCTCTCTCTCTCTCTCTCTCTCTCTCTCTCTCTCTCTCTCTCTCTCTCTCTCTCTCTCTCTCTCTCACACACACAAAACGTTAGGAAATGCTAAATACAAACAAATTCATTCATCCCTCTATAATATCAAGACTGAAAATGTCATGTCTTTCAAGAAAAAAGTAAAAAAAACTTTCCTAATTTCTGTTATGGCACTGTGGATTTGATAATAAATATGAAGTACGCCGCATAAAATTCTGATTGTGCCCACTTTTATTGTATACATGACGAATAAGTTTGCCGGTCTCCTTGAAGCCTTCTGCGAGGTGGGACCTGAACAAAAAAGGCAGAAACAGTAAACTGTACGTGCGGCTAAAATCACATTTCTTTGGACTACCTCGTTCGCTTGCATACTCGCATGCGTCTCACTATAGCCCCAATAACCTAATCTCACAATCACTTAATCGTAATCATAATTATAATCGTATGAGTGTTATTGTCATGACCGTAAGTACTTAATCACTTATTTTTTTGTACGAATTTACACGTGATGTTTATTAATTCTATACAAAGTAGTGATCAAAGTCCAATCTCTATATCAAACAATATACAGGTGCCGGATAGTAAATAGAGTGATTATTATAATGTTCCCTTGAATACATCCAAACGAAAGCTCACATTGATAGTTCGACTACTAACTTTTAAGCCATAAACATCATATTAGATTGCTTTAGAGGTTAAAATGTTCAGTAATTTAATATTTAATTAAATGTGTGTTGGCAACAACTCGCTGCTCAGCTGTTTCATCGTCTGCACCTCCTCGGAGTCGGCCACAGAGCAAAGACATTCAAACAACCGTGGCTCGGTCAGCCGTGGCCTGCCGATGCCGATGACCCCACGACTCATTAGGATTGCAAGGTCTACCCGGAAGTGGCACGGTTTTCAAGTACTTGAGTGAGAATATCATACGACTTTATATTAGATAAGGCATGTTACCCAAAATTTATGTTTTACCTCGGGAACTGGTAGTTGTTACCGTAGTAGTAGTACCGTAGGTTAGTAGCAAAACCTATCTTCTTGAGAAGAGTTGCAAGGTAAGACATAATTTTTCTCTCATATATCGACTGTATTTCGCTGGGAACTGTTCGTTTCCCGGTTTATAGCAGACTTCCATGTTTAGGCAATGTAGACTAATAAGGAAAGAATCGATAGGTTTTGCTATGGGCCTGCATGATGCCTGCCGGAGGGTTCAGCAGCTAAGCCCAGTATATGTTAGCCTCTGTGAGTAATTAGTCTGTGCGAACGTTATTTAGCTGAGTTCCTTCCTGTAAATGCATTCAGAGTGATTGTTTAGAACAGTACATATTGACAGGTTAGGATGACAAAACAGGTTGTTTCCAAGAACATGAAGTATGCTATATATTTTAACATTGATAACGTGGTTTGTTTTTTTTCAATCTTGGGCTAGTTTTAAGATGAGCCTGCTGTTTTTACCCTTACCCATACCTCACTTACCTTTATTGGCGAACTACAGAAAGAAACTGAGAATTGTTGGTGCAAAAAATAAAACTAAATTGCCAGGGTTATACTTTTAAAACATCTTAGCAATTGCTAATGATGTAAAAGAAATCTTTATAGAGAAAAAGATCACAAAACACAGGCAACACACTTTTCTAAGTGATCTTTAGCTTTGCCTGGAGCCCCATTTTTTCACAGACTCATTAATTTTTCAAAGTCCCAATGTGGTCTGGTAAAACTAAGGTATACTAAACTTAACTTACATATGTTGAAGTAAATTTTCCCCTGAATCACAGGCTGTCCAATACTACTGGTAGACATGCATTCAAAAACATCATTAAATTGAGAAAGGTTAATGCAAAATACTCAGAGAAGGTTATAATAACCTACTGAGACTAACTCAAGCTTACCCAACCAGGTACACAGTATCATATAAGATGTAATGCACTTTGGACCTCACTTAGTTTTCCTGGTTTCCTTTTTACTTGTATTAAAATAGGTTTTATGTTGACACAGTAAGATCTGAAAACATCAGCTGCTTATATGCTGACCTAACAAAATTTCATAAAAGTGAGACATTATTATTTTAATAATTGCCACTGAAAGTTTTGTATCATCCTAAAGGGGACTGTAAGACAATTGTAACACAAAAAGTTTCAGAATTAGACTGTATGGTTCACAAACAAACATGAATTTGTATTCTATACTCATAATGTTAAATACAGTTAAGTTTGAGCTAGTAAAATTAAGTATATGTCAACTTTTATCTTATTGGCCTCCAAGAGGTAGTTTACATTGCTGAGGGAAGGTGGGAAATAATGAGGGAAATAAGGAACATGTGATAGAGTAAGCTGTATGTCTTTCTCTCCATGTCATTAGCCTTTCCTGATTGCAAATTACTGTACACAAAGGTATATAGCTGTAAAATGAAAACTCCTCTAATTGCCAATTCTGCTTCTTCTTTTAACCTGCTTTTTTCCCCATTTGTATGGGGTAAGCACAATGCCTTCTTTTGAGAGACTTTGATTTGGCTTTGGGGTAGACCATAGTCTCGATTGGCTGCCCTGCCTGTCATTGCTTAGACCCCGGTAGCATATGTACATGTACAGTAAACCCCCCGTATTCGCGTTCTCATGGTTCACGGACTCACGCATTTGCGGGTTTCTCTGTGGAACATATCTAGCCATCATTCGCGGAAAATTCGCCCATTCACGGTATTTTTCACTGAGAAATAGTCACTAATTACTGTATTTTCATATATTTTTCATGAATAAATGCACATTTTGTGATAAAACTATTAAAACACTCAATTATAAGCATTTTTACAGGGTTTTTCTTGGTTTAAGCTATCAAAATGGGCAGTTCTAAGTGTTTTTAGATGGGTTTTAAGCATTCACGGATTTGACCTATTCGCGGGGGTGTGTGGGACGTATCCCATGCGAATACGGGGGGTTCACTGTATTATACCAGTCACCAGCGCCCTTTCTCCCAGCAGCGAGAAGTTGTTACGCGGTTAGGTCAACAGTTCGAGATGTGTGAGGTGTCTGTTATGTTTTTAGATGTTGGAGTGGCTTTGTTTGTGTGTATTAGTCTTTAACACCCATTTGCTTTTAAGCAAACCTATCCATTGATTACATACATAATCCCGGGGTGTCTACATGGATAGCAAAGTGTCCACCTTTCTGACTGGTCGGCTGCGGATTTGAACCCACGCCACAGACCTCTATGAAGTCTGAAGCTGCTGCTCTAACTGACTTGGCCATTGAGGCTCTCCTCTAAGTGACAATATTGTACTAAGTACATCATAACCATTAGGATAAATCATTTAGGGAAAAGGAAATTAAATTATTCAGTTGTAATGGATCCTAAATATATGCTGGAGTTTCTGCTATGAAAGCACCTTGGGGAAGTTATTGGCTAAATTTTAGATTGAGCGATAGCAGTAAAGCAATTTTACTTACAGTATGATGTACAAATAATATATCAGTGTTTAGACTAAGCAGCAGCGGGAAGGAGAAACGATGACATGAGGAAGGAATGAGTTAGGGAAGGAGAAGGAACAAGAGGAAATTGAAAGATGGTGTGTAGGGATCAGGGGTTGCCTTTGACTTGACTTCTGAAGAAAAACTGATGGAGAGAGAGCAATGTGGTGTTTAGGAAAATTCAGATAAATTTTAAAAATTTTATCTATAAAGCTTTGCAGCATTATGTTTTATGCTGAAAATGTGAAAGTGTGCAGGAGAAATTTGCCATGGGAATTGTACTGGCCCCAAGTTTGTTGTTTGTAGATTTTCATTGCTACTCTTAACAAAGATTATGCTTTTTATCTTTCCCAAGCCTGGATAAATAAGGAGGGTAGGAATTGGGATGGGCATCTATCTGTATAACATCTGTCAAAACATTTTAAGAAATGAGCCATTCATTGAGTGATAGAAACACCTAGAAAAGGCTCATTAGAAATAGTCACCCCAACTAGGATTAAGCTGAGAAGATTATTAATCATTACTGATGTGCATGCATAAGTTCTCTCTATGTATTGTGTTCACAGTGATGTATTGATGTACTGCAATGATCATTTTATTGCTAACTCATCTTTGGGCTATTATAGTATTTTGAAAATTTTAACTCGATGCATATGGCGTACACGTTGGTTGAATGGAAGAAAATATGGTGGGAATTGATGTGAACTGGTTCTTTTGAACTTGTTAACATGCAGCTGGCTTTTATATTGGGCACTTAGTTCCTTTGCACATGTTTACACGTGCAGCTGTTACCATAGTGGTCCATGAAAGGAGATGGGTATGAGAGCACCAAAGGGTCTGCTGATTCTCATGTTATGTGGTTTGTATTTCTTTTACCTAACTTCCAACCAGGCACCCATGTCACTTGCCCCTAACAACTGCTCAAGGCATTTTGTGCATCTAGCAGAGCCCAGTTGGTGTGTATCTTGCTAGTCTTATCATTTGGCATATTGAGTTTTGTACATTTTTTGTCTTTAGTCTTCACTGAAATGTGATTCAGTTTTGTCTGATAACCTTGGTATATTTAAGCAATTTATGTTATTTCTGTTATATTTACCCCCTTATATCTGTCTGTATTTTTTTTTATTTCTTATATGTTCTTTGCTTTTGCAAGTGTAAGAAAAAGTGAATGTCTACAGGGAAATGCATTACAAAAACCTAAATGCATAAAGTAAATTTTTTTCATTTAGTGTTCAGTATACAGCATTATAATCATAAATTGGAGCTTCTTTGTGACTGGATGATGGCTGATGACAAATTACTGTATGTATTGTTCTTCCTTGATGTTTTCTTGATATGAAATGATGGTAGAAACAGGGGAAAAACTCCTGTTTCATTGACACAGCTGAAGAAGAGAATTCTTTGAAGGTTGTTGATATAATTTAAGGGAAAGTGTTTTAGGCTTGAAAAATAAATATAAAATTTTATGTTTTGTAAGTATCCTTTATCCACAAGAGATTTTTGTCCCCTTTTTAAGGTTACGGATATTTAATTAGACTTTCATAAACACTAGGAATGCCATCGATTATTATCTTGATGAATAAGTTTTTACTAAATTACTTGCAGTAACAATGGTTATTTAATTTTGTAGTAACAACTCAAGTAACTTTACATAAAAATCACAGATGGAAAGTGCTGAGGATGTATGGTTTAGAAAATAATTTGTTGAGAGCAATTAAAAGGGTTTATGATGGAAGTGAAGCAGTTTTGCAATATGTAGGCAGAATAGTGATTGTTTTGGCGTAATAATGGAGTTGAAACAAGGATGTGTTATGTATCCATGGATGTTTTAATGCATTTATAGATGGAATGATGTAAGAAGTCAAAGAAAGGGCAGCAGATGTAGGTGCAACGTTGTAGAGTAAAAAAAATGGGTTGTGAATGGAGTGTAGAATGGTTTTATTTGCATTTGAAATAGAACTGAATAGAGATAGTGAAGAGAAATTGCTGAAAATAATGAAAGTTTAAGAATTTCTGAAAAGGAAAAAATCTTAAAGTAAATGAGTCAGAGTGAGGTTATAATTTTAAATGAAAATAAGGAGATGGAGCAGTTAATGGTAACAGATGATGATACAGTATTTGGAAGTAAAAAAAATGGATGTTGATAGAATGAGAGATGTGAGTCACAGAATAGTTATAGCAAGGAAGGTAGCTGGGAATATATAGAATACTGGGAAGACACTTGGATTACTGATGGACATCAAGGTGGAAATGTGTGAGGAGACTGTTGAGGCAATTCTGCTTTATGGAAATGAAGTGTTTGTGTTAGTTGTGAATAAAAAAAAAACGAAGGTTGGAAGTAAAGAAATGAATTTAATTGGTACATATGCCATAAGAAGCAAATGAAAGGTTGAGAAATATGGACATGCACATGATAGAAATAGTGGTAAAAAGGTTAACATAAGTGAAAGCTTGGATCAGGATGTTTTGAGATAGTTTGGTTATATGGAATAACTAGAGGATGATAGGTTGGTGAAAAGCGTGTCTAACTCAATAGCAACAGAAGGAAGATAAAAAGGAAAACCTAGAAATGGATAAGTGGAGTGTCTGATGTTTTTGAAAGTAAGGGTTTTTATACACTACAGTATTCAGAAAGCACAAAAGTGCATGTGACATTGAGGTGAATGGCACATTGTTTGGAGGGAGGTTTGATGCAATGTTGAGAAGTCTTTTATGTAGGTGTATGAAGCTGCTGTTTTGGAAGTTTTCTGCACAGGTTGGGTGTTCGTCCATGATCCAGTGGTTGAAGTGTGATTTTAGGGATGACCATTAATGTTTTTCTGTGAAACTACCCTCTTACAGGAGAAGCAGCTCATTGTTAACCAAATAAGTGATACAATACTTTTCTTTTACAGAGGAAGTGCTGCTTAGGTGAACTTGGCGAAGTATGTGTCAGCGTAAAAAGAAGCAGAATGGCTTCATACTGCCTTTCCACAGGGCTCCATCGTACCTTAGAACCAATCCTTATATTATGAAAGGATATCGGGTGAATCTTTCCACATCACAATGTTTTCGTAGGTAAGTGGGTTTGTGGTGGTGTATATCATGAGGTACGCTGTATGTGAAATTTTAGGAAAACCTCTTTCGAGCAGACTGTAGATGTGTTCAGATGCATATCCTTTACTTTTATATAAACAAAAAATTTTCATGCAAATCCATTAATCATTTAGTGCCTTATATTTCCTTGGACTTAGAAATCCCAGTCTTACCAGACTCACATTGTTCGAGAATCTTCACTGCACTTGCTCTCTCTTGTGCACTGATATGCTTACACTTTAATCTGACTTTTTCATGTGGGTTGTTTTTCAGGATCATCTCTACCAGTAACAGTAATGAAGATTACTCATTAGAAACTCATTTTACTTTCATTGTCACTTCATTAATTTTCTTGTATTAGTCTGTGTGGTCCTCATACCTCTCAAAATATAGGCGCTTTTCAGCTACCCATGTTTTTTTTTTTTTTAAGACAATAACCTACTCCATCATTACAGTTTGGGTTTTGTAAAGGTCTTGGTACTTGTGGTGCACTCTTGTCAATATCTCCCATCTGGCAGAGTGCTTGTAAGGAGGGTGCAGAGGCATGCATGGTTGGTTTAGATTTTAGCTCAGCCTATGACTGTGTGATTCATAAAACAGTTACAAACTAAGATTATTGGGAATTGGTGGATGTTTTATTAATATTTTGAATAGATTTTTAATAGGCAGAACCCAAAGCATCTCTGTTGATGGCCAGTTTAGCAGCTTTAGTAGTGTCATTTCAGGTGTTCCTCAAAGTAATGTTCTTGGACCAGTGCTATTTACAGTATTATCTGTACTAGTAACATGTGGCAAGGTCTGGAAAACAAACTGATTACATATGCCAATAATGTGCTTTAGGTATGTAGTTGCAGAATCCTTGAACAGAGATGTGCCATGTATTCATGAGTGTAGTCTCTGAGATATAAGCTTAACCCTTCTAACACTCAAAGTACTGTATGATAGTTAGTCAATCCAGAACACTTTTGCCTTTATATCCTTGATTTACATATACATGATAGTTTTAAATTTCAGCGAGTTTAAGTCTTTACATGTAACTTTGTTCATGAAACTTACCTGTCAGATATATATACAGCTGTATTTCTCCGAAATCCGACAGAATTTCAAAACTCGCGGCACACGCAGTGTGGCCAGGTGGTTAGTACTCATTCCCGCCGCTGGGTGGCGGGAATCGAACCATTCCCATTTTCTATTCAGATTTTCTCTGTCGCCGGTACTGTTAACATCTGTTTACAGTACCTCCGCCTCTGGATTTCGTTAACTTGCATAGTTTTCCACTTGAGTATTCTATTGACTTTTGGTTTTTTGACTTTGGCTTGTGGATTGGCATACGCTTTTTGTGGACTGTTTATGATTTTGCTTTTGACTGCTCTTGAATGATGTCTGGTACTAGTTCTGCTAGCTTTCGAGTATGTTGTGTGAGTGAGTGCAAGGTGAGGCTACCGAAGGCTTCGGTAGACCCTCACTCAGTTTGCATGAGGTGTAGGGGGCATGTATGTTTGATCAATGATCGCTGCAAAGAGTGTGAGCCTTTGTCTGATGCGAGCTGGAAATTGTATGATTCCTATGTTCGTAAGTTAGAGCGTGACAGGATCAGGAGATCTTCCTCCAGGAGTGTGTGTAAGAGTCAGGGTTCTATTTCTTCACCTGATAACCCCATTGTAGACATTGTTGTACCTGTCCCTGTGTTTTGCCTTCGGGCCCTGAGGTTGTGTCTGCGGGGGGTTTGGCCCTGACGGAGATCATGAACACCATCCGTGCTCTAGAAAACAAAGTGTCTTCGCTACAAAGTGCTGTGCAGTGTAGTGTTCCCCCTAGTGTCGTGGAGGGGCGTCAGATCGGCCCCATAATGCTTCTAGGCCTGGACCTCTGTCAGACTCCCAGGACTCAGGGAGAAGGCATGTCGAAAGCCGTAAGAGGGTTACGGGGGCTTCCCACCGATCTGACGTCCCTTCGGCAGGTCCTGTTGTCACTTCCCAGGCTGCCAAGGATCGTGCTTCGGCTCGTATCCTTAAGGACTGCTTTTCGTCCTCTGAGGCGTCCTCCCCTCGTAGGGGGTGGAATTCTCGTAAGGACTCTCGCCCGCTGAAGAGGAGCTTTAGAGAAGACGCTTCACGTCAGTTTTCTCCGTCTGTGCGGGATTTTGAAGCTTTCCCGCCACAGAAGAGGACCAGAACGTCGTCAGAGGAGGACGTTTGCGAGCGCCCCAGTCGCTCTAAGGAGAGAGCTGTTCTTGCTCCTGTAAGGAAGAAGAAGGCGTCCCCTCGCCCCTCTTCTTCCCGTAGGTTCTCCTCTCCTCCTGGATATGAGACCTCTCCTTCCAAGAGTATCTTACGAGATATGCAGCGTCAGTTGGCCTCTCTTCTTGCCGAGAAGGAATCAGAACCGCGTCATCGCAAGGACTTGAGGCTTCCCATTAAGAAGTCCAGGAAGTCCCCTTCTCCTGCTCCTTTTTCTTCGACACCGTCTCCTGCTTCTTCGCCCTGTCGTCCTCACAGCTCACGAGTTCCCTTTCGTGATTCTCGTCATCATCACGACGCCTCGCAAGCAGCTATCCAGGACTCTTCATTAGCTGCTCGTCAGGACGCTTCTCTCGCTGCCGTGCAGGACGTTCGGCAGGACGCTCAGCATGACGCTAGGTTGGGCTCCCGATCGGATGCTCTTCAGGACGCTCGCCAGGACGCCTCTTTAGTCGCCGTCCAGGGCGCTCCAGAGCATTCTGATCCTGCAGGGAAAAGTAGATCCCTCTTCCATATCGGACCTCAAGGCCTTCGTTCCCCGAAAGCTTTTTGTGATTCTCGTGGTTCGCCCATTCATGAAGGAGAAGTCTCTGGCGATTCAGAGCCTGCGGGATTTGATCAACCTTCTGCTTCCTCGTCTTCCGACTACCAGGTGTTAACCGGTCTTCTTAAGGACTTATTCGGTGATAAGTTTAAACCCTCGGCTCCTCTCTCTCCTCCTTCGCAGCTTGCCTCTTCCAAAGCGAGGAGAACGCCGGGGTTTGTGAAGATGACTTCTTCACTGGCTACGAAGAAGGCCTTCAAGAAGGTTAACGCCTGGATGGAGGAACGGAAGACGCAAGGCAAGACTTCTTTTGCCCTTCCTCCATCTAAGCTTTGCAGTAAGGCGGGCATGTGGTATGAGACAGGTGAGGACGTCGGTTCTCGAGTTCCTTCTTCGTCTCAAGGAGATTTCGCCAGCCTTGTCGACGCTTCCAGGAGGTCCCTACTGTCGACTGCTAAGGTTTCGTGGACGATGTCCGAGACCGACCATCATCTGAAGGGACTCTTCCGATCTATGGAAGTTTTCAACTTCTTAGACTGGTGCTTGGGTGCTTTGGACCTCAAGCTTAGAAGCCCCGACTGATCAGCCTGGGGAGCTATCCAGTGTTTTGAATTGTATGGATAAGGCCGTCAGGGATGGCTCAGAGGAACTGGCTTCCCATTTTTGTACAGGTCTTTTGAAGAAGAGGGCCTTGTACTGCAATTTCACCTCCAAGTCAGTTTCGCCATCACAAAGGGCTGAATTATTGTTTGCCCCTTTGTCGAGCCATCTCTTCCCCCAGCCTTTAATCAAGGACCTCGCTTCTAGTCTTAAGGAGAAGGCCACGAGATCTTCTGGTCCATTCGTCTAGACGTCCTTCAGTCCCTTCTACGTCGTCATCAGTTCTGTCCTCCAAGAAGAAACAGCCCTTTCGTGGAGGAGCTTCTTCCTCGAAATCGACTCCATGAGGGAGAGGTTTTTCCAGAGGAGCAGCCCCATCGAAGCCCAGGGGCAGAAAGTGATCTTCAACACCTCCAGACACCTGTGGGAGCCAGGCTACTTTCATTTGCGGGAGCCTGGAGAGCGAAAGGGGCGGACTCTTGGTCCGTCGAAGTTCTAGAGAAAGGCTACAAGATCCCCTTTCTCGATTCGCCACCCCTTTGTACGTCACCCAAGGATCTGTCGCCCTCCTACCATTGGGAAAAACAACAGATCCTTTTAGATCTTTTGGAGCAGATGCTCGTAAAAAGAGCTGTGGAGCCAGTTCAGGATCTAGCCTCTCCGGGGTTCTACAACCGACTGTTCTTAGTCCCGAAACAGTCGGGAGGTTGGAGACCTGTACTGGACGTAAGCAGACTGAACCGCTTCATTGTCAAAGAGAAGTTCAAGATGGAAACGTCCCAGTCTGTTCTCGGAGCTCTAAGACCAGGAGATTGGATGGTCTCTCTGGACTTACAAGACGCATACTTCCATGTTCCCATACATCCTCAGTCAAGACAGTACCTGAGGTTTGTACTGGGGGGAAGAGTCTTCCAATTCCGAGCTCTTTGCTTTGGTCTCAGCACAGCTCCCATGATATTCACAGTGATCATGAGAAATGTGGCGAGGTGGCTTCACTTGGCGGGGATCCGCGTTTCGCTTACCTGAGCGATTGGCTCATTCGAGCTTCTTCCCAAGCTCAGTGTCTGGAGGACCTAAATTGACATTGGAGTTGACGAAGTCCCTGGGACTTCTAGTCAACAAAGAGAAGTCCCATCTGATCCCGACTCAGTCCATCGTCTATCTGGGGATTCAGATGGATTCAGTGGCTTTTCGGGCGTATCCATCCCAAGAACATCAACAACATTGCTTGGAAAAAGTTTCGTCTCTCCTGGGGAAGGAAACATGCTCGGTGAGGGAATGGATGAGTTTGCTGGGGACCATTTCCTCGCTGGAGAAGTTTGTTTCCCTGGGAAGACTTCATCTCAGGCCCTCCAGTTTTTCCTAGCGGAGAACTGGATGAACAAGGAGGACCTGGAAGAGACCTTGAAGATCTTTCCGTCTGTCAAGACTCACCTGAGGTGGTGGCTCGACCCCTTGTTACTGGCAGGAGGCGTTTCTCGTCTTCAGAGCCCCGACCTAGTGTTGTTTTCCGGCCCAGCGTCCAGGGAGGGATGGGGAGCAACACTAGGAGGGGAAGAAGTGTCAGGCACCTGGAGAGGGGAACAGGTGTCCTGGCACATCAATCTCAAAGAATTAGGAGCTATCCATCTAGCCCTTCAATTCTTCGAGGATCGAGTGTCAGGCCGGGTTGTTCAGGTGAATTCCGACAACACCACAGCCTTAGCTTACCTCAAGAAGCAGGGGTACTCGCTCCGTTCCCTGTTCAACCTGGCAAAGGAGATCCTGCTTTGGACTCATGCTCGGGGGATCACAATTCTCACGAGGTTCATCGCGGGCGTGGAGAATATCCGCGCGGACCTTCTCAGTCGGCAGCATCAACTTCTGCCGATGGAATGGACCCTTCACGAGGAGGTGTGTCTGGATCTGTGGAGGTTATGGGGACGTCCCCTAGTGGACCTCTTTGTGACGTCCAGAACAAAGAGGCTTCCTCTTTACTGCTCTCCTGTCTTAGATCCAGGAGCCTTAGCAGTAGATGCCCTCCTCTGGGACTGGAAGGGCCTAGATCTTTACGCTTTTCCTCCCTTCAAGATCCTGGGAGAAGTGATCAGAAAATTCTCAGCATCGGAAGGAACAAGGATGACTTTAATAGCCCCCTTTTGGCCAGCAGCAGATTGGTTCACAGAGGTCATGACCTTCCTTGTGGACTTCCCAAGGACACTCCCCCTGAGAGTAGATCTTCTCAGGCAGCCCCATTTCCAAAGATTCCACAAAACCTCCCGCTCTGAGTCTAACTGCATTCAGACTATCTCGAAGTTGGCAAGAGCGAGGGGTTTTCGAGAGCAGTGGCAAAGGCTATCGCCAGTGCCAGAAGACCCTCTTCTAATTCAGTCTATCAATCAGTGGGCCAATTTTAGGAGATGGTGCAAGAGCAGCGGGATTTCCTCGACCACGACCTCTGTGCCTCAAATAGCAGACTTCCTACTGCATCTCAGGGAGAAAGAAAAACTGGCAGTCTCTACTATTAAAGGCTATAAAAGTATGCTGTCGGCAGTCTTCCGACACAGGGGCCTAGACTTAGCCGACAACAAGGATCTTCACGATCTCTTGAGATCCTTTGAAACTGTTAAGGTTCCTAGGCCCATGACTCCTCCTTGGAACCTAGATGTGGTCCTGAAATTTCTTATGTCAAGTCCTTTTGAACCTATGTCTTCTGCTTCTCTCAAGAACGTGACTAGCAAGGCGGTTTTCCTAACTTCTCTGGCGACGCGAAGAGGGTTAGTGAAGTTCAGGCTATTAGCAAGCACATTGGCTTTAGGGGTCCTAATGCCATTTTGCTCCCTAAGTCCTTTATTTCTTGCCAAAAATGGAAATCCTTCAAACCTGTGGCCCAAGACTTTTGAAATCAAAGGTTTGACGGAGATTCTTGGACAAGAATCAGAGAGAGTCTTGTGCCCTGTCAGGGCTCTCAAATTCTACTTAGCCAGGACGAAAGAAAGCCGAGGCCCGTCGGACAATCTGTGGTGTTCGGTTAGAAGACCTGACTTGCCAATGTCCAAGAATGCTCTGTCATTCTTTTTAAGAAGTACTATCAAAGAGGCTCATTCTTCCTGCCAAGACGGTGACATGAGGCTTCTTAAGGTGAAAGCTCACAAAGTGAGAGCCATCTCGACTTCGGTGGCTTTCCAGAAGAACATGTCTCTAACGATCTTCTGGGTACCACCTTCTGGCGGAGTAATTCAGTGTTAAGCCGCATTACTTACGAGATGTGAAGTCAACTTTTGAAGACTGTTCTTCGCTGGGACCATACGTTTCCGCAGACACAATGTTGGGAGAAGAGGGCAATACTCATCCTATCCTTTAGAGGTTAGGTGGTATTTTTTAATCTTGGTTTTTGTATTCTCGGTTGTTGGGTGGCCACCGATGTGGACGTCCCAATCTTTAGCCTATGTTAGGTTCAATGGCTTAGATAGGCTCGGTCAGGTGGTTGGTTGTTGCTCCTTTTCCCCTCTCAGTATGGTCATATGATCTAGTCCCATTGTGGTCACGCCCCGTGGACAGGTCATCTAGATCTCACCAGCTTTATAGGTCCCTACCTTGCTGGAGAATCTAGTAAAGCAGAAGCAGGCTTGGGTGACAGTAACCTCGAAGTCAGCTATGCTAACAGGTAAGGAACCAAGGCGTTTCCTAAATCCTATTCTGTCTCTACCCACCTCCAATGGTGGGATTCAGCTGTATATATATCTGACAGGTAAGTTTCATGAACAAAATATTTTAATGATAAAATAAAGTTTGTTCATACTTACCTGGCAGATATATATAATTATAGTGCCCACCCACCTCCCCTCAGGAGACAGTGGCACTAGAAAATCTGAATAGAAAATGGGAATGGTTCCCGATTCCGCCACCCAGCGGCGGGGAATGAATACTAACCACCTGGCCACACTGCGTGTGCCGCGAGTTTTGAAATTCTGTCGGATTTCGGAGAAATACAGCTGTATATATATCTGCCAGGTAAATATGAACAAACTTTATTTTATCATTAAAATATCATTTTTTATAAGAAATTGACTTTGGGGAATCTTACATATTTTTGCTTCTTCTGTTTCTCAAAAAGTTGGTATCTTTCAGAAATCTCCAAGAATTTTTTGGGATGAAGCTATTATATCAAAGTGTTTTAACTCTTTTTTTTTTTTTTTCTTCACTGTTTAGAGTACTGTTCTCCAGCCTGGTCTTCCAGCAATGACTCCACTTCAAACTTTTGGATAGAGTTATGTCATCAGTCAAGTTTATGTTGCCAACTCTTAATGTTGACTTGTGGCACAGACAAACTGAGTTCATTATGTTTGCTGTATAAAATGCATACTACATATTATGCCCTAAAACATAGTCAGATAGGGTCATAATCTCTTTCTACATCTGTTTTAAGTTAAGTATACCTTAGTTTGACCAGATCACTGAGCTGATTAACAGCTCTCCTAGGGCTGGCCCGAAGGATTAGACTTATTTTACGTGGCTAAGAACCAATTGGTTACCTAGCAACGGGACCTACAGCTTATTGTGGAATCTGAACCACATTATAGCGAGAAATGAATTTCTATCACCAGAAATAAATTCCTCTAATTCTTCATTGGCTCTACATCTGTTTTAAGAATAATGTTATATCATCTTATGTCTCTAAGATTCTCCAGTAGCAATGGCCAGCATTGGGTCAGCATATTCTGTCTCTCATCAACTCCGCACTCTCTATCTATCAAACAAAGCCTTATTGGATTAAAACGTCAAGATACAAAACTAGACTTTATTTGTAAAATTAACGAAAGCATTTCAGTAAAAGCTATGGTTATGAAATGGAGTCTCTCACACTCCACAAAAATGGCAGTCATATCTAGAGGAAACTCAGATTCACAATCAATTGAATTAATCATTCTAGACCGACCAATACTAGTGACTAACACCCCCATTGGTTTATGGGTGAAGAGCAGTTTTTTTATACTACAAAAGCTTTATTTCATATAAGTAACTAACCAAGTACAATAATTATACAACCAACATTTCTAACTCGTGCGGCAACTTTTTCAAAATTCGCGGTAGTGCTGCTTCTGTTTTTTCTAGGTGACAGCTCCCCCCCACTATCGGGGAACATGGGAAACAACCTGGCCAGTAAGCTCAATTTGTTTCTGCTGGTTGTGGTATACACATCAGCACCATTTGCAGCAGCTTCTTTTATTATTTTTCAGTTGTCACTTCAGATTTGTGGAGTACATTTATTTTAGTTGTGCAGCAGGCTGTAGATAGTGAATTATGTCAGATTCTAGCAGTTCGAGTATTCACTATTGCAGCGAAGACTAAGATTAGACTCACTAAAGCTTGCTATGATCCTCATTCGATCTGTAGTATTTGTCGGGGGCAAGACTGTAGCATTGAGAAGACCTGTAATGGATGTTCAACAAGGAATAATAAATAGAGGAAGATTCTTAAAACTCACTTAGATAAATTAGAGAGAGATAGGAAGAGTAAAGCGGCTTTTAGAGCTGAGACACGATCTCATAATGTAGAACTACACCTAAATCCAGTTTAGAGGTTAGTCCTGTTGCTCTCCCTACTACCCTTATTTCTACTGTTTCTCCTATTCCTTGCCCTCCTACTGATCAACCTCCTACTCCTGTGCCTGGCTCCAATCTTAATGCCATTACCAGTCTTGAATCCAGGTTTGATAAGAAAATGAACCTAGTTGTAAATACAGCTGCAGAGTTAGGAGCTTCCCTGAAAGTGATAATGGATAAAGTGTTTTCTGATAAAGTGATAAATGACAGTGCAGTGCCAGTGAAGGAGGTGGCTATCCGTCCCGCTGGTTCTTCTAGACCAACGTCTCTGTCTTGCTCCCCTAAACCTGGGAGAGGACATACCGAAAGTCCAAGGGAGGCCAATGGGGGTTTGCCCATGGGTAGTCACCCCCTCAGCTGCTCATCTTGTACAGTCCCAGGTGTCAGACAGCCATTGGAAAGGCGTGTCTTTGGATGTCCATCAATTATCCTCAAGCTCTTCCGATGACTATGGCGCAGATAGGAGGTGCCTCAAATGGTACCTGGACTCTTCCCGACTGCTTAAGCGCCCTTCCAAGAATCTTGGTTGCTGTCCAGATCCGCTACCTATTGAGCAGGTATAAGCAGTCTATTAGCAGTCCCCGGCCTTCTTGTAGTTATGCTGTGGACCCTTCTGTCCCTGCCCCTGTCCCTAAGCATCCACTTCTGTCTTCATGGGACAGTCTGGAGGCCTTCTCACCTGAGCGCTCAACAGCTGAGCGCCCTCTCCTGGCTCCCAAGCGTCCAGCAACAGCTCGTAAACGCTCAGTGTTCGCTTCCAAATGTCTGGCGCCACATCCCAAGCGCCTGGATTCCACTCCTGAGAACCCGATATCTGCTTCCGAGCACCAAGTGCCCGCTCTCAGGTGCCCATCGCCTCTTTCATCTGCTCAAAGACTACGTCACCTTTGCCTCCTCCAGTTAGACCTCCAGCATCATCTCCTTTCCCTTTGGACCATGACAAGTCTACTCTGGCTCCTATTAAGCAACAGTTAGCCCAAATTATGGAGTTGCTACAGAAAGCTCCTTCCGCTCCCAAGCCTTCTCAGGATGATATCCTGTCCCTGGTCTCCTCCTTAGAAAAAGAAGAGGTTGGCCAAGAACCTGCGCCTCCTTCGGCTTATGCTGCTTTACTGTGGTACTTTTTGGTGAATTTTCCAACATTTTTCACCCCAGCTGCCCCATCCTTTGCTGCTTCGACCTTTGTAAAGAGGAATCAACTGGATGACAGGACAAGACTTCCCAAGATGGTCCTTTCAGCCAAAAGAGAGCAGGACAAAGCATCTTTCGCTTTTCCTCCCTCTCATTCAATCCGCAGGAGGTACTTGTCTTACATGACCGGCGAAGCTCCTCCTTTGGGAGTTGATGCCTCCTCCCAAGATGACTTCTCTAGTCTAATCAACTCTTCTCACCATTCTGCATTCTCTTCGGCAAAGATCATGTTTTCCTATGTAGAACTAGATCATCTAGTCAAGGACATTTTTAAGGTCTTCAAAGTACTTGTTTCCTGATTGGATGGTGGCACACTGGCCAAGAAAATAGAGGACCACCAGGATCTAGCTGGAGATATCAACTCAGACTAGCTCAGGGTTCTGTCCTGTGCCAACAAAGCCATTAGAGATGGCTCTCTAGAGCTTTCCACTTTATTCACCTTTGGAGAACTGAAGAAAAGAGAGCTCTGGTGCTCCTTTACTTCCAAGGGAATTACCCAGACTCAGAAGTCCTTGTTGTTCTCACCCCCAGAGCAGCATCATCTCTTCCCTCAGGGCACAGTGAAGGGAATTGCGTCAGATTTGCAGAAGAAATCTATGTAAGACTTGTTGGCCCAGTCGTCTAGGCATTCCAAGGATTCGACTGCTTTCCAAACCAGGACTCCCTCACCCCTCCAGCAGCAGCCCTTTCATGGAGGGAGATCTAGAGCACCATTCAGGACCTGTACAATTGTCCAGTTCACATCTAAGTTTATTAAGAAGAGCTCTTCCAAGCCAGTACCTAAAAAGTGAGAAGGATGTCCTTCATGTACCTGCAGGAGCCAGACTTCTAGAGTTTTGGGAGAAGTGGCTGATAAGAGGAGCAGAGCCTTGGATCATGACAGAGTTCTGAAGGAGGGCTACGTCGTCTCATTCCTGGAGAGCCCCTATTAGTCACCTCTCCCATCACATTGACAGTGTACTCAGTACGCTCCGAGAGACATTTGACCCTTTTGGAGGAAGTTTTCTCATCAAGAAAAGGGCCATAGAGGAAGTCGAGAACACCAGCATGGAGGGATTTTACAACTGACTCTTTGTGGTACCAAAAGCATCCGGGGTTGGAGACCAGTCCTCAGTGTAAGCACCCCCAATCATTTTGTCCTGAAGACAAAATTCAAAATGGAGGCAAGCCATTCGGTCCTTTCATCCATTCACCAGGCTGACTGGATGATAACCTTAGACATACGGGATGCATATAATCACATTCGTATCCATCCAGTTTCCAGGAAATATCTAAGGTTCATCTTCCAGAACAAGGTGTACCAGTTTCAGGCCCTTTGCTTCGTCCTTGTTACAGCCCATCAAGTACTCACACAAGTCCTTGCTTCTCTCTGGAAATAGCTCCACTTAGTAGGGATCAATGTTAGTCTTTACCTAGACAACTCGCTGCGTCGATCCCCATGGAAGGTCAAGTGCATGAAGGACTTACACAAGATTCTTCTTCTTACCCAGGAGCTTGGCCTTCTTATCAATCTTCAGAAGTCCCAGTTGACCCCGTCACAAGAAATTCTCTTTGTTCCTATATAATATACAAACCATTGGTCCTTTACAGAAGGAATTACTTTCAGTGAAGCTGGAACAGCCATTAAACTTTTGAACAAGGTGGATAGGCAGTTAGCTACCATCTGGTAGGTGGGAATCCCACCTTCCCTGATATAAACATTCCAATTTGCTTTCGGCCGTCATACGATGCAGACGTGTTGTTTCCTGACTGTCTGCCTTGATCGCTGTTTCACTTTTTTCCCTATGGGATCTTTCTTGTTTTGTTCTTTGTTGATCATAACATCTGCTTGTGTATTTGATATTTACGCAATATGCAAACCCATGAATCATTTAAACCTGCCTCCTCCCCTTCTTCTCCTGAGACTCACTGGCCGAAGAAGGAGGCTGCTTTAACCCCCCCCTAAGAAAGCCCATCATGCAACGTCTAAGAGTCTGCCTCCCTCCACAGGGGAAGCAGGGGGGATTTTCCATTGACTCTCTTTAGTCTTTGGACTCGGGAACCATTTCGTGTACCCCTCCGGGATCTTGCGTCTTGGGAACCTAGAGTACACGAGCCCCCAAGGCTCGCCCACTTGGAACCAGCTGTGAGAAACCCGCTTCCAAGACTGGTGCTGTGCCTGCCTCATCCCAAGTCCCTTCGGACACTCGGGTAAAGACAGCTCCCGTTGATCGTTCTTTATGAGATTTGGGAGTTTTGAGTGCTTGACAAGGCCAAGTCACCTCAAGTACTTGAGTTTTCCCTGAACCTTGAGTACCCCAAACCAGCATTGGGGAATCTGCTCCTCAGTCTGGATCAGGCACAGGACGAGAGAAAGTGACAAAGCATGCAGGTGCTTCATCACTTCCTGCTGGTTTTTCTTCAAGTACTCAGACAGGTTCCCACCCAAGTGCATCGGACTCGAGGGTATGAGCACATGGAGATGCAGTGAGGAGGTCCCCTGTGCAGTCATCTTCCGGCCAGGGGGCTTCGGTCTCAAAGAATACTGGAGCACATCAGGAGGACAGCACAAGTTCATGCCTGATGGTGCCCTATCCCTCGACCCCGGCTAGCCCTCGTTCACGTTCGCATGATCGACTCCACTCACCAGAGGAAAGTGTTTCAGTATGTTCATGTGAACCTCTATGTTCGCCTCAGGACAGCACCTCACCATGGCTTAGGCAGTCTCTTGGACCCCTGCTGCCATCACCATCTCTCCTGCGAGTTCTTCCAGCAGGACAGGAAGGAGTGCTCGATCCCCCTCACCTATCCCCTCAACCTACTGGGGTTACACCGGGAGGCGTGAATCGGATAGGAGGGACTCTGATGAGAATGCTTCTTCTCATAGGAGTTCTACCACAAAGGCCTATGCCCCGGGTTTGGTTCTCAGACCAACTCGGTCATACACCCCAGTGGTCGAGGAAGGATCCAGGGGGTCTGCTGAGGTTCTCCCTCCTGCAGAGAGAGTTGATCGGAAGGACTCGAGGGTCCTCTTCCCCAGGATGTGGACACCCCCGAGATACAGAGGTCCTTTTCGGAGATCATTGCGCTGATTCGTCAGCACAACAATCTTGGGGGGGGAACCATGGCCTCTTCTGTGGATCGTCCTTCGCACCTTGAATCTTAGTGGGGTCCTAAGAAGGAACCCAAAGCTTCGGTGGGGCTGCCATGGTCCACACTTTCTGAAGGGGTTCTCAAACAGGTGAATAATCTGGTCTTTGGGCAGGATAATTCGCTTCGTTCAAATCGTTGGGAGAAGCTACTTCCCCCTCCTCTGCATTGACAAAAGCGTTTCTACATGCCCTCGGAGGGGTCATTGCCAACTAAACAAGTCGACCCGGACCTGGTTTGTTTAGGCCTGGGTCTTTCGCTGCGGCAGCTTACTGCGTATGGGATCTCTCTCTTACAGCAAGAGGTAACGAACCTGGAAGCTACCGCCATGGTGGCTCTCCAGGCATTCACCCGGTTAGATCTGTGGTCCTTCGCAGTTTCCAAGGTTGCCACCTCCTCCGGTTCAATCACCCCTGGAGAGGACTCTGTCTTCAGGAGACTGTGCCAGTCTGGAGGTAGGGCTATCTCCTACCTGGCCCACCAGACAGCATACATATGGGCAAACCTGGTGCTAAAGAGAAGGGATGCTGCCCTGACTCGGATCTCCAGGTCAGTAGGACCCGAGTTGACTTTGACCCTCAGGAATGGACTGTTGCTGGGTTCTGCCTCTCTCTTCCCCAGAGATCTGGTAGATGCTGCGGTAGACAAGAGGTGGGCCGAAGACAATGACTGCCTTGTCCACCAGGCAGTGGCAAAGACCTGGTTTTCTCATGCCAGTGTGGCTCAACCCTCAGGTCAAGTTAGCACTTCCTCCCTTAAGAAGACCCAAACTTCGAAGGGTGCTCACGGAAACACCCAGACTTTTTTCACCTCTGTCAAGAAAGGGGCGCAGCCGCGCTCCTTTCAACCCTCTTTCCAGTCGGGAAAGGGGGCAAAGGTAAGAGGGGAGGATGCTAGGGGCAGCTTTCCCCTTCAGCTGCTGCCATTGGTTGGGGGTGCCTGTCAAGCTATTGGGCAACATGTTAGCAACATGGAGCTGAGTCCTGGATAGTGGATGTCCTTCAGGAGGGCTATCTACTTCCCTTCAAGTCTCGGCCACCTTTCACCAATAATCTGGTTCATCTTCTAACTTACATTCCAGGCTCACCAAAGGATCTCACCCTCCAGGAGGAGGTGCAGGTGATGCTGAAGAAAGGCATTTCGGAAGTCATGCCAGGTCAGTCCCCAGGCTTTTACAACTGCATCTTTCTCGTAGAGAAAGCTTCAGGGTGTTGGAGACCAGTCATAGACCTCTCTCTCTCTCTTGAACCGATTTGTTCATCAGACTTGGTTCACAATGGAAACGACATGCTTGTTGCTCGCTTCCATCAGGGAGAACAACTTCATGCTTATGGTGGACTTGAAGGATGCGTATTTTCAAATGCCCATCCATCCATCCTCTTGCAAGTACCTACGCTTTATCCCAGGGGAAGTGGAACTCCAATTCAGGGTACTCTGCTTCGGACTCTCGACTGCTCCCCAGGTGTTCACGCAAGTGTTCACCCTTGTTTCAGCTTGGGCCCATTCGCACGAGATACATCTGTTGAAGTACCTTGACAATTGTCTCATCCTGGCGAACTCCCTCTTGCAGTTGCTCCAAGACAGGAATCGACTTATTGAGTATTGCCGCAGCCTAGGGGTTGTAGTAAACCTCAAGAAGTCTGATCTCATCCCCAAGCAGAGGATAAAGTATCTGGGCATGCTGACAGATACAGTAGCAGCAAGAGTCTTCCCCTTGGACTCTCATATCAGCAGTTTCAGAAAGGCAGTGCAGTTGTTCCTGTCATGACGGGAGCAGCCAGCTCGGCAGTAGCAAGTCTTCTTCGGTCACCTGTCATCCTTGGAGAAGCTGGTCCCTCATGGGCGGCTTCACCTTTGTTCTCTCCAGTGGAGAATGAAGGAGTTCTGGTCTCAGGCTTGAGATCCCCAGTCCTCTCCTATTCCTCTCTTGGAGGAAGTGAGACAGGACCTAGGCTGGTGGATGGACACCAGGAATCTCATAATAGGAGTATTCCTGCATACAGGCAGTCCCCGTTTATCGACAAGGGTTCCATTCCGACAGTGTGACAATAAACAAAAATCACCGGTAACCGAAAATCAGCGATTTTCGGCGCTTACCAGCACTGATAATCGGATATTGGCACCTCTGCTAGGTATGTATCGGCGCCAATACCCAATTATCAGTGCCAATTTTCGTCGCTAGACAAGCGCCTTAGAACCGGATCGCCAATAACTGGGGACTGCCTGTACTTCCCCTCCCAACATGCTTCTGTTCTCAGACGCATCAACTGAGGGATGTGACGCACACCTGGAAGAGTTGCTGGTTTTGGTTGTGTGGAACTGAGATGACGAGCACCTTCACATCAATATCCTGGAACTCAAGGCAGCCTTTCTGGCCCTCCAAGAGTTCAGGATTGAGTGATGGGACACTCAGTGGTGTTGATGAGCTACAACACCATAGTAGTGACATATGTCAACAAGCAAGGGGGCCTCGTGTCCCTTCCGCTTCATCAGTTGACGATGCAGGTGCACGAATGGGCAGTAGTTCACTCAGTAGAGCTGTCAGCCAGATAAATTCCAGGCAAGAGGAATGTAGTGGCAAACAAGCTCAGCCACCAGAACCAAGTGATAGGGACAGAGTGGTCCCTTCACACGGACATTACGGAAAGGCTGTTCGTGTTGTGGGAGCTTCCATCCATCAACCTGTTTGCCACCCTGCACAACAGGAAGCTTCAAGTCTTCTGCTCCATTGTATCAGACCCATGGGCCGCTGCAGAGGGTGCGTTTCAACACTCGTGGGATAACCTCGACGCCTATGCCTTCCCTCCGTTTTGTCTGATTCGCAAGGTGATCAGTAGGATGTTGATCACCCCGAATCTCAAAAAGACCCTGTTGGCTCCCAAGTGTCCACATGCCATTTGGTATCCTGACCTGCCAGCTCTACTCTCTGAGGCACCAAGAGATTCTCCCTGGCACAACCTTCTGTGTCAACCGCATGTAGAACAGTTCCATCAGGCAGTGCAGTCCCTGTGAGTTCACAGCTGGAGACTATCCAGCATCTCTTGCAAGCAAGAGGCTTTTCTCACCGTGCAGTAACAGAGATGGCTGGATACCTCAGACAGTCCTCTGCAGCAGCATACCAAGGAAAATAGGCCGTCTTCTGTGAAAGGCTATAGGGCTACCCTGGGCCTAGTCTTGTGCTTGAAGGGAGTAGATATCTCCTCTTCACTGAAGATTTCACTGCTGATGAGAAGCTTCGAAAGGTCTTACCCTCCCAGGAACCTCTGCCCCCCTGTGTGGGACGTGACGCTTGTTTTGAGGAGCCTGACTCGTGCACCGTATGAGCCTATACGAGAGTCATCAGACGGGGATCTTACCCTCAAGACCATCTTTTTGCTTGCCCTGGCATTGGCAAAGAAAGTAGGTGAGCTTCATGGATTTTCCTTCAACGTTAAACACTCAGGGGGATGAGGATCAGTTACACTTGACTTCGTCCTGGATTTCGTAGTTGAAGACTCAGAATCCATCGGTTCCTGGCACCAGGTTTGAGTCTTTCACAATCCCCTC
Organism: Macrobrachium rosenbergii; assembly: GCF_040412425.1. Classification (NCBI taxonomy): domain Eukaryota; kingdom Metazoa; phylum Arthropoda; class Malacostraca; order Decapoda; family Palaemonidae; genus Macrobrachium; species Macrobrachium rosenbergii. The sequence goes on from NC_089793.1 coordinate 44,005,897, forward strand.
CCTAGAGGACTTTGTTGGTAATGATCCAGACGAGATACTACTGTGTCCTGTTAGAGTGCTGTGGTACTATCTTAAGAGGACTTGACATCTCTGGCCTGAGTGTCAACGACTCTTTGTTAGTACTGGCTCGTCCAAGAACACGGTCTCTTTCTGGCCTCAAGAGACAGTCAGGAGAGCCTACTCTGCAGCTTACAGCTGGTGAAGACGACACTGGTACATTCCACCCAAGAGCTCACGAAGTCAGGGGCATTGGTTCATCCCTCGCATTCCAGAAGAATCTGTTGGTTCGTCAGGTACTGAAGGTGGGGGGTGTGGTCACAGCAGACCACATTCACACCCTTTTACCTTGAGGACAATGCCCACAAGTCCTTGGACACCTTTTCCTTGGGACCTGTGGTGGCTGCTCAACAAGTTGTGTAGCTTACCCAGCTCCTCTAAGAGGACAGGTAGCATCTCGCCCAAGGTGTTTTGCGGTTATGGAAGTAAAAGAGTTTGTGTGAGTGGCTGGCCTCCGCTCATCTTCTTCCTCTCCATCCTTCATTCTCTTTCTTCGGGCAGAGAGTGAGATTCGAGCCATCGCATGCTGGACCTGGTGACCGATGCAGGTAAGTGTCACATTGAGCTCCTGTTCTATTCTTCTATTCATAGATTTATAGAAGCAGTCCAACCCCTTCCTCTAGCAAGGGGAGGATGGGGACCCTTACAGTAAACCCAATGCTTGTATTTGCTTTATTGTCACCGACTCTTAGATTCATCCTAACCCTTTTTTTAATGATGTTACATTTTTCTCACTCATTCGAGAAGGCCCAGAAGTCTGACAGTTTATCATGCAGTCCTTACACTCTGTTCAACGTGTCGGCACAGTACCCTTCCTTGCTCTATCGACCAGGAAGAGAACCCAGGTATGATGAACTCCTGTCACTTCAGAGATTCACTCAGATTCCTCCCTCCAATAAGTGAGTCTTCCTTATGTAAAGGACTGATGGTTTGTATATTGTGTAGGAACAAATAACAAATTTTTAAAGTAATTTGTATTTTTCCTAACTATACAAACCAGAGGTTCTTTACAGTTTTATGCCCACCTCATGCCACCCCTCAATCTGACACCTGGGCCAAAAGGCAAATTAGAATGTTTACACCTGGGCAGGCAGGACTCCCACCTACCAGACGGTAGTTAACTGTCTAACCACCTTGTTCGAAAGTTTAACCGCCATCCCAGCTTCGCTGAAAGTAATTCCTCGTGTAAAGGACCTCAGGTTTGTGTAATTAGGAAAAATACAAATTACTTTAAAAATTTGCCGTATTTGGGGATGACTTTGAACTTGGATTTTTCAGTCTTTTCCATCTCCCAAGAGAATTTCTAGCTGCCTTCAGACAGCCTGTAGTTTTCTAGCCTTTTTGTCTTGCTTGGCTCAGCAGTGGATGAGCCTACTGGCGACTCAGGCATCCATAGAGATGTTTGTCAGGCTAGGCAGACTTCATGTGATAGCCTCCAATTTTATTTGAAGGCCAACCGGGACAGAAAGACACAGCCAGACACTTACATGTTTCAGATCACCCTGGAGATCAAATCGGACCTGCAGTGGTGGCTGTCAGAAGGGATGTCCTTTCAACCTCTGAGCCCCGACCTAGACTTTTATTCTGACACCTCAGACATGGGCTGGGAGCCCTACTGGGGAATCAGGAAGTATCTGGTGCATGGATCCCAGATCAGTAAAGCCTACATATCAGTGTAAGAGAGCTGAAAGCAGTTCAGCTAGGCCTTCAGAGCTTCTTGACCATAATCCGCAACAAAACAGTAGTGGTGCAGAAAAGATGCAAAGGGTGTTGGATTGTCAAGTAAGTGAAGGTCGAAAGGTTTGTTTGGTTACTAATAGTGGAAAAACTGAAATCGTGAATATGAATATTGAAAATGCAGAGGATTGTCTAACTGAAGGTTTGGTTGTAAAGCAAGTGGATAAGTTTGAACATTTAGGTACACATGTAGATAAGGATGGTTCTCTGAGCACAGAATTTATGGAAAGATTAAAAAAGGCTCATCAGGCAGTGGGAATGCTTAAAAATATTTGGAATAATAGCAATTTTTCTGTGCATACAAAAATCAATATTTATAAGGTAATGGTTAGTAGTATTTTGATGTATGGGCATGAGTCTTGGTACAGTACAGTGACTTAGGATAATAAATTCTTAGCATTTGAAAATAAGGTGCTGAGAAGAATATTAGGAATTAATTGGAGGGATAGGATATCAAATAACAGAATTAGAGAAGTAACGGGGGTGCAGCCAGTTGATAAGTATGTTAGATTCTCATGCTGGAAGTGGCTAGGACATGTATAGAAGACGGAATAGTACAAGATACACCAGGGTGGGTTGCCCTTGATAGAAGAGGTAGAGGTAGGCCAAAGGAGAGGTGGTTGAGGACACTGAGGTGTTGGGGAGATCTTGAGGAATTAGCCCAGGACAGAATGTGGTGGCTTGAGTTCATCGAGCACCCTATGCATCCCTGTGGGTGCTACAGGAAATGATTGATTGATGTCATTTTTCATACAAACCTTTTATTCATAAAATGCATAGTTCAGTGTAGAATTAATCCCATTTGCAACATTATCATGTAAAGAATGTATCCATTCCATCTGGATGGCCTCCAGTTGCATCTACACTCGTTTCATTGTACCTTATTGGAGATCAAATGAGTGCAGTGATGGGAGGAGGGCTTGGTCTCTTATGGTTAATGTTTTTGTGTGGGAAGTGTGTTCATGGTTTATAAAACATTTCTGTTCATTACAACCCATTAGTCATAAGAACCTGAATGACAACATAGGAAAGAGGATGAAGTAGCACTTTTGTAATCCATGTAACAATTTTGTTCTAAGAGTCCCTTTGAAAGAAGTTTGGCCCAAAAGTGAGGCCTTCCAATATGGGCCTCGAGGGTGCTGATAGTAAAACAGTGGTCTATAGTAGAGGGATATGATTCATAATCCTGAATACTCACCTCAACAATGGGTGGACTTGCTTTGTGACCACTTGAAGTTGCCTGAGAGATGGAGTGTTGAGAGGAAAGAGTAGTAGTAGCAGCCCTTCCTGTACCAATCTGCCTTGCTGCAGCTGTAGGGCCCAAAGAAAAAGTCTGTATTTCTGTGAGTTAGATCTCTTGAGGCAGAACTGTGGGAAGGTTGAGTGGCATCCACATACCCACCCTGAGCATGGCTGCTAATTCAGTAGTATGCCTCAAGGCCAATAGGTGGAGCTTACTTGACCCTCATGGCTTTGATTTTGAGTTGTGATAAATTCTCAGATATTTCCAAATATATGCTCTACAAATGGCTTGCTTGGTTCAGTAAGACTCTGTATTTCTTGAGACCAGGGTCATGTTCTCTCCACTGTTCAGAAACAACTTAGAAGAGGGTCATGACTTCTTATTTTGTTGTAAGTTATAGCCTACCTGAGGTTTGGCTTTAGATCATGTTTTTCCATGTCTACATAGCTCACCTTAATGTCATTCCATTAGCAAAACCCACTTGTGTAAATTAAGGTTATGTTAATGTGGTTAGCCTGCACCGTAGCCTGGTGTATTAGCCTAGGCTAATCATGTGAGGTTTTTCACTACTCTTGACATAGATTATTGTTAGATGTAGGATAACCCAGGCTTTATTTTACCGGCTGCATTTAAGTAGAACAGACTTTGTAACATATAGAAATGAGTTTCAAGGTTTGGTAGCTTGTAAGTTAGAAGCCAGGTTGGCCTTCATATATTCAATAAGTTATGCCTAGAATAGTAAGATTAGTTTATGCTCATACACCAGGCTATGATGCAGGCTCACTGCATTAACATAACTTTAAATTTGCAGGGTAGCCTCCATTAAATGAGTTTGCCAGTGGAACAACATTAAGGCAAGCTAAGCAGATATGAAAAAGTACTTGACCCTTTGTTTTTTTAATTTTCTTTTTTATCTATTTGAATGAAACATTTTCTTTCAGCACTTTTTTTTAAACATTGTTTGCTTAGCCAGGATAGCGTACTTCTCTCCCTTTCTCTTTTTAAAACCAATTTGTAGCAAATTATTCAGTGCATAATGAATATAACAGAAAAATGGTTGTGTCGTCAAGAAAGAATGAAAGCTTTCAAAATGACCATAAATTAGTGCAGGAGAGTACAGTAATCTATTTTTATGTTACACTGATGCCCAAGAGATAAATTGCTTTCCTGATTGATAGCCAAAACCTTGATGCTGCATTTTTTCTTTCTACATCGGAACTAGCAGTATATCTTCAACACCATTTCCAAGTATGAACACACAACCCTGACCAAAGTGAATTAAGTGTTTGGGATTCCTCTTGTACCATTACAATAAATGATAATTAGAAGGACATCATATTCACTGAGGAAATATCAAACGCAGACTTTCCTGATCATGAAATACAGTTTTCCCCTCTAGACCAACTGATGAAGAGTTGCTGCTAATCCTTTCAGTGTAAAACTTGTTGACAATCAGCCACCTTCTGTTGTACCGAAGGTGTACCCTGCTTTCCATTGTTGCCTTATTTATCACTTAGTTTTTGCCACATGGTACTTTCTTCTTTGAAGCTGAAATAAGACTATTCTTGACTTGTAGCAAATATGTTATGCCAGACTGTATTCACTGAGTAGCAAGTATGTTATGCCAGACTGTATTCACTGAACGTTATGTCAAGTTTAGTCACCTGCTTGTGTACTTGGTCCCTTCCTAGACAAGCTTATGGTCAGCAGACTATCCTATTAAAGGTTATTAATTAGGTTATAAAAGTCCAGACTGGACTTTTAAGTCAGTCTTGAGAATGCACTGTTAACTAGAATGTAAATATTCATCCAAAAAATCTGTTTCATTTGAGTTGAAATCCCATATTTAGATGTGTATTAAAGAAATTGATTTTAAATTTTTAGCTGAAATTACTTCAAGACAAAAAGTAAAGAATTTCACTAAACTTTTTAGCTTGAAAAGTGGTTTCATAAATTTAGAGTAGTACAGTGTATTGTGTTTTGATGGTGACAGCTTCTCTTCAGTAAAAGTAACATTTTTCTTTCAGTGTCTTATGGTGGACCAATGAAACACTTAATATTTGGTCACACATCGCGGGATTTCTTGTCTTCCTTGGACTTTTTATATATGATGTTACTGTAGTATATCATAAATATCATGGAACAGAAGATGATGCAGTCGTAGCATCCTTTGTCTTGATATGTTTTATGGTAAGTTGCTAGTGTTTCTTACCTGACATTTTTTAATTTAATATATTTTTATATTTTTTCTTTGCTTAGAAGGCTCATGGTTATCTCAGACTTCTTTATGGTTATCTGTATATAGTAGATACTGTGCTAAAATGTATTCTACCAAGAGCTATAGCATATAAGACTAAGTTATATAAATTATGTTGAGCGCTTGTTTTTATTGAAAGAGATTGTCTGAATTTGTAATCAGGAAAATGGGTAGTTTAATTTTGTTAATACCTTGGATGTCTGAATTCTTCATAGTAATAAAGTGGAATGTCAGGAATGGACCTAATCTGTTCCAGTGTCTATTATTTAAGTGATATGTCCATAAACTAATCAAATTTTTCCACTAAGAATTAATGAGAATCCTTTCTAGATCCCCAAAAGCAACTAATAAAAGAATTTTTTAATTGAACCTTACCTCTCTATTATATAGCTTTTACTTCCACAACAGCGGAAGTTTGACAGATTGAAACAAAAAACGAGAACACTCAGATTTATTTAAGTAACTTACCCAGCAATTACATCGCTGTAGTTTCTAACTCAATGGCAGCTTGAATTTTCGAAATTCACAGCAATACTCTACTTCTTCCGTCCAAGTCGGTGACTAGGCCCCGCCCACTTTCTGGGAAGGAGAGGAACAACCCTTGAAAAGAGCTTCAATTTGTTTCTGCCATCCTAGAGCTCGCACATTTGTAGGAAAACAGCTTGGCTTTTGGAATTTGTCTTGTTAGCTTCCCGTTTTGGTGAAGTATTCTGAGTTGATTGCCTTGGGCACTAGTTTTTTGTTGTTTAACTACTAATTTTGACTTTTTTTATCCAGTTTTGATTTCTGTCTGATTTTGATCATTAAGAATTGTTTGTGACTTGTTTTGTCGACCGGCTTTTTCTCTTAGCAAGATTTGCCGATTGGTTATTCAGTTGTTCGGTAGTTCTTATGAGAATCACTGTTTGCCTATTTTTTCCTTAGTGTTCTCCTGGAAGTTTTTCATAGTGTTTATGCAACCTTTGTAACTTTTTGTAAAGTTCTGGATTATGTCAGACTCTAGCTCATCCAGTTTTCGACATTGCAGCAAAGGGTGCAATGCCAGGTTAACAAAAGCCTCATATGATGCCCATACCATTTGTTCTTTTTGCAGAGGTCAAGTCTGTTCAATTAATCTAGTGTGTAATGAGTATGTAGGTTGGGATGAGAAGACGTGGAAGAACTTGGCGTCTCTTCTTTCTAAGCTAGAAAGAGATAGAAAGAGGAAAGTGGCTGCTAGAGCTGATAGTAAAGGTTTAGATGATAGCTCAACTCCCAAACCAGTGAGTATTGATGTACCTATTGTTACCTCTCCCTGTTTTTAATGTGTCTCTTGTGCCAAGCCCTCCCTCTCCTCCCTCACCTGGCTCCCGCACTCCCGAACCTGATCACTGCACCAGTCTAAAGAGTTTGACCAAAAGTTTGGTCTAATGGTAATTACAGTGACACAACTGTGTGAATCAGTGTGTTTGTTGATGGATAAATTTAGTGATAAAAGTGCCAATAAAGTGACTGTAGAGGAGGTGGCTAACCCCCTCACCAACTCTCCTAAGCAAAGGTCACTTCCAGACTCCCCTAAACCTGGGAAGAGGTATACTGGAGGCCCAAGGGAGGTTGGTGGGATCTGTACACGGGTAGTCGCCCCCTTGGTTGGGTCTGTTGCATCCCAGGCTGCAACTTAAGGCCATTGGAGAGACGTCTCAGATGTCCACCATCTCTCCTCGAGCCCAGGAGCACCTAGCCCAGATTCGAGGCGCCAGTGGCACTTCTCGAAGAAGTCTCGTCCCTTAAAGAGGCATTCCTCTGGTTTGGAGCAATCCCCCATCCCCTGCAAAAGGCCTAAAGAACCTCTCTGGAGCCCCTAAGCATTTTGCAGCTTCTGGGATAGCCCTGAGTGGCTACCTTCGGTTCAACTGTCTCCTGACCTCCAGTATCTGGCACCCAGGCACCCTTCATTGTCGTTGAAGCGCCCAATAGCCCCCGAGCATCATTTGCCTCCTGAACTTCTGTTATCCCACGAGTGGCCAGTAGTACCCAAGCACCCATCGGCTGGCCGCCCAGTTCAAGCTGTCTGCTTGGCACCAATTCTCTCGCATCAAGTTTCTCAGTTGCAGATGAGGAGTTAGATCCTTCTCTAGAACCAATTTAGCTTCAGCTGAATAGTATTTTAGATCTTTTGAAGAAACCACTTCCATTGAAGACTCCCTCGGACCCTTCGGCTCTGCAGTTGTCATCAGAAGAGGGGTCAGTGCAGGATTCTTCTCCGTTAGCATATGTTGCTCTCCTGAAGTGTTTTCTTGTGGCATTTCCAGACTACTTCTCGCTAGCGGCTCCTGCAGTGCCACAGTCAACCTTTTTGATGAATAACCCGTCTTATTACTCCGACTCCCGAGGGTGGTTCTATCTTCATCTGCCAGGAAGGCTCTGGAAGATGTGGATCTTTGGGTTTCAGAAAAGAGGACTCAAGGGAAATCCTCTTTCTACATTCCCCCTTCACACCTATCTAAGAGGCGCTACCAGTCTTATTCTACTGGAGAAGCTCCCTCCTTGGGAGTGGCTGCCTCCTATCAGGGGGACTTCTCTGTGCTGATAGATTTCACACACAGGTCTACATTTGCTGCAGCTAAAGTGATGTTTTCTGGGACGGAAATTGCTCACTTGCCAAAGAGTCTCTTCAAGACTTCGGAAGTGCTAAGTTTCCTTGACTGGTCAGTTGGAGCTTCAGCGTAAAAGATACAGGACTTTTCCCGACTCTCTGAAGATTGCTCTTCGGATTGGCTCGGTGTTATCTACTGCACGGACAGAGCTATTAGAGATGCTTCTCAGGAATTGGCCTCCCTTTTCGCCATGGGAATTTTAAAGAAAAGAGAGCTCTGGTGTTCATTCACCTCCAAGATTGTTACTGCCTCTCAGAGGTCAGCTCTCCTTCTCTCCCCCCTTGATTGTCAGCACCTTTTCCCTCAAGCAATGGTGAATGAGCTTACTCTTGAACTCCAGCAGAAATCAACCCAGGACCTTTAGACCAATCCACCAGACACCCTGGGGATTGGTCCACTTTTTCATTCAAATTGACTTCATCTCTTCAGAGACAGCCCTTTCGAGGAGGAAGACAGTGATCTCTGTCTAGGGCTCGGGTTAGCATCCGTTTCTCCTCCCAAGCTATTAAGAAGTCTTCTTCAAAGCCTGCATCAAGAAGATGAAGATGCAATCCTCCATGCACCTGTGGGTGGCAGGCTTCAACTATTTCAGGAGAGTTGGAACATCAAAGTGGCAGAACTGTAGATTGCAGAAGTACTGAAGGAAGGGTACTCAATTCCTTTCAAAAAAAGACCACCCCTAGTCTGCACGCCAATCGCATTGACCACGTACCCTGCAGGATCAGAGAAGTTTTTAACCCTGACAGAGGAGGTCTCATCACTTCTCAAGAAAGAGGCTATAGAAGTAGTAGAGGACATCAAATCAATGGGATTTTACAATTGGCTGGTTTTGGTCCCCAAATCAACTGGGGGATGGAGACTGGTCCTGAATGTGAGCTCCTTGAATGTTTTCATTGAGAAAACAAGATTCAAGATGGAAACGGATCAGTCTGTTCTTGCGTCCATCCGTCAGGAGGATTGGATGATCTCCCTAGATATGCAAGGCACATATTTTCGCATCCCAGTTCATCTGGTGTCAAGAAAGCTTTTGAGGTTTGTGTACCAAAACAAAGTATTTCAATTCAGAGCACAGTTCTTCAGCCTGTCAACAGCCCCACAGGTCTTCACGAGAGTTCTCGCCCCCTGGCAAAATGGCTGCACTTAATAGATATCAATATCCTTTTGCACTTGGATGATTGGCTGATTCTTTTGCCCACGAAACTACAATGTATAGAGGACCTTCAAAGAACCCTACTTTTAACCCAAGACTTAGGACTATTAGTAAATCTTCAGAAATCTCAACTGACCCCGTCTCAGAAGATTCTTTATTTGGGGATTCAGATAGACTCTCGGATTTTTTGGACTCTTCCGTCCCCCAAAAGGATAGAGTTGTGCCTGAAAATAGTGAATCATTTCCTTTCACTACGGAATCGCTCAGCAAACGAGTGGATGAGTCTGCTGGGCATGTTGTCATCAATAGAACAATTCGTCAGGCTAGGTAGGCTACATTTAAGAGCTCTATAATTCTTCCTGAAGAGCAGATGGGACAGGAAGACCCAGCCAGACTCGTTCATCTTCCCAATCATGACAGAGATCAGAGAAGGTCTACGGTGGTGGCAGTCCGCGGGCATTCCGAACCCAGTCCTAAAATTCTTCTCCAACACATCGGACACAGGCTGGGGAGCCCATCTAGGAGACAGAGATGTCAGGAACTTGGTCTCAGGAGGGGAGCAGTTTCCACATCAACAACAAAGAATTGAGAGCAGTTCATTTGCATCTCATGCATTTTCAGGAAGAAGTACAAGGCAAAGTAATAGCAGTCCACTCAGACCATACCACGGCTCTAGCTTACGTCAGTCATCAAGGGGGAACCCACTCATTTTCGCTCTTCGAGACCACAAAGTCGCTTCTCCTTTGAGCAGATCAGATAGGAACAAAGTTAGTCACCCGGTTCACCCAAGGGAAACTGAAGTCACCCGATTCATCCAAGGGAAACTGAATGTGTTGGCTGATGAGTTAAGTCAACACCACCAAATCCTCCCCAAGGAGTGGACTCGGGACCTTCGAGTATGTGAAGACTTGTGGAAGCTGTGGGAGAAGCCATTCCTGGACCTATTCGCCACATCCAAGAATCACTGCCTTTCTCTGTTCTGCTCCCCTTTTCCGAACCTCTGGCATGGGCAACAGATGCCCTTTTGCAGGACTGGTCCGATCTAGATTTGTATGCATTCCCCCCCATTCAGTCTGATCAGGGAGGTACTGAACAAGCTTCAATCACACCCGAATGTCAGAATGACCCTCATAGCTCTGTTCTGGCCCCAGAAAGGGTGGTTTGCAGATCTTTTAGCCCTTCTGGTGGACTATCCGAGACTCCTTTCCACTGCTGTATTCCAGAGCTGCTCAGACAGCCTCATTTCAAGAGGTTTCATCAAAACCTGTCCACTCTGGCCCTGACAGGGTCTCAGCTGTCATCAAACTCCCACGATCAAAAGGATTTTCAAGGCCTACGGCTCAAGCTATTGCCTGTAGCAAATGACAGTCCTCTAATAAAGTCTGTCGAGCAAAGTAGTCCATCTTTAGACTTTGGTGCAGAAGACATATCATCTTGTCTTCTAAGACATCTTTGACACAGCTGACAGACTTCCTCCTGTATCTAAGATCCTCCAGAGGCCTCTCTTCCTCTACCATTAGAGGTTATAGATCTATGCTTAGCTCGGCATTTCATCACAAAGGCCTGGACCTTACCTCAAAACAAGACATCTCGGACCTTAGTAAATCCTTTGACTCTTCCAAACCTAAAACAGAACCAACAGTTTCTTGGAGTCTTGACATAATTCTTAAATGGATCTGAGGACCACATTTTGAACCCCTTTGATCAACCTCCCTCAGTGACTTAAACCAGGAGGACTCTGTTTCTTATGGCACTGGCGACAGCTAAGAGGGTTAGCGAACTCCACCCCTTGGACAAAAGGGTGGATTTCTCCCAGGGTAACATAGTTTGCTCACTACCTTTGGGTTTTCTTGCCAAAGATGAAATACCCTCAAAACCCTGGCCCCACTACTTTATAGTAAAGTACTTGATAGAGATTTTAGGCCCAGAGGAAGAGGAAAGATTTCTTTGTCCTGTGAGTGCTCTCAGATATTATCTTCACAGTACTGAGAAGATCAGAGGCCAGGTGAGCAATTTATGGTGTTCAGTAAAGAATCCTTCCAGACCTCTCTCTAAGAATGCTAACTCATTCTTTTTAAGGGACCTAATCCTGGAAGCTCATTCACAAATTGGAGAGAATTCTCTGCCCTCCCTTAAGGTGAAGGCTCATGAGGTGAGAGCAGTGGCCACCTCATTAGCCTTGAAGCATAACTTGTCCTTGTCTTCTATTCTCCAAACAACCTACTGGAGGTGTAGGTCAGTTTTTTGCAGTGCACTATCTCTGAGACATTGAAATCACCTATGACAACTGGTAGTATTTTAGCTGTCTTATTGGGGAAAATTACCTTTTGCTTCAATCCCCTGTAGCTAAGGATCTTTCACATTTTAAGGCTAGTACTGTTTAGTATCAGTTAGGTTCTAGTGAGAAGCCTAGACTGTCTTCAGCTTTCCTGTGTATTGTGGATTTTTTCAGCCAAAGGGCAATAATGCGCCTTGCAGTTTAGCACAAATTTGCGCAGTCTGCTGCAATGCCGCATTCTTGTGCAAGCATGCTTTTCACTTATCTGTACACCTATCGCTTGTGCATCTAGGCTTATGCGCCTATCTCATGTGCACCTATGGCTTGTACACCTATCGCATGCATGTTTTTTCACTTATCTGCAAGCAAGCGATAGGCGTACACGCCTATGGCTTGTACGCCTGTCACTTGCGCCCCTAACAGTTCTTCATTGGAGGGGTGGGTGGAGCTCTCGGTTAGCACGCTGTGGCCCAGCGTTCGACTCTCTGACCAGCCAGTGAAGAATTAGAGGAATTTATTTCTGATGATAGAAATTCATTTCTCGTTATAATGTGGTTTGGATTCCACAATAAGCTGTAGGTCCCATTGCTAGGTAACCAGTTGGTTCTTATCCACGTAAAATAAATCTAATCCTTCGGGCCATCCCTAGGAGAGTTGTCAGTCAGCTCAGTGGTCTGGTTAAACTAAGATATAATTAAATTGCGCTCCTAACCCGTGCATGCCCGTGGCTTATGTGCCTCTTGCTTGTGAGTCTATGGCTTGTATGCCTCTCATGTGTGCCTGTCACGTGCGCACTCATGGCTTGTGCTCTTATCGTGTGTGTGTTTATGGCTTGTATGCCTCATGCATGCATGCCTATGACTTGTTGTGTTCATGTGGCTTGCACGTTTATGACTTAAGCTTGTATCACCTGAGTGCCTCCAGTTTGTGCTCATATATCTGTGTGCCTCTTCCCTCTACGCCTATCACTTGTGTGACTTTCACTTGCGCGTCTACCAATTGCACAGTTATCGCGTGTGCTCCTATGGCCTGTGCATGTGTCTCCTCCTCGACTTCACCTGCCTATAGAGAAGCTTGGCATGCACTATCATTTTTGGCTTCCATTTAGGTAACAGGTGGTGGCTGTTAGTAGTCTAAACATTTTGTTTCAAGGATTTCAACTCCCTTTCCACTTGGGGAGGTTCTACCAGTAAACAGTTGGATACTGTTCGTTTTTTTCCTGATTCCCCCATGGTTTAGGAACATTCTCTTTATTGAGGAATTTTCCTGATCAGAGTTTAGAACATTTGATTGACCCGTCAGGTTTACAACCGAATCATCTTCCTTTTGAGCTGGAGTGAATGCTTTTGTTGGCAGTGGTTAAAGAGAAGTTTTTAAGCCTTAGTGGAGCTTATCAGGAGTTAGTTCAGTGTAGTCAACTGCTGCTCTTCTGCCATCGGGCATGGTAGTCTTTTCCCCGGTCTCTCTGGCATATGTTTGGTAGCTAAGACTTATCCTGCCTTTTCTGTGGTGGGAGGGCAATTGTTCTTCTGTTGATTGATGAATCAGGTGTCTGTTATTCGACCAGTGTATAAGTGGGCGCAGTTGCTTTCTGTAAGGAGAGGTTAACATATGATTTTGTGGAATTAGAACTTTCATTTGAGCTATGGCTTATCTATCTTCAAGGCTTTAATGCAGTTCATGTAAAGGGAGCCTCTCTTAAGATATTTCATTCTTGCTGCCATATATGGAGAAAAAGAGCTACTTCATAATCTAAGGGTCCCTTTCCAAATATGGGGGTAGCACTGGGGAAGGAATAGTCCCTGCGCAGGTTTTTTTCATTTTGGAGTTAAAGATATTCTCACTTTTCAGGGTTTTCTTGCAGAGAAGTTTTGTCTTTATTTGTGGCGTTTTATCACCACTGATCACTTCTAAGAGGTTGCCAATCCTCATAAGAGTCCTTTTTAGCAAAGCAGAGGTCTTCTCATCAAGGTCATATGATTTTGGGTGGCAAGAATCAAGCTTGGGATCTTTTCTATTACCTGAACATGGGTCAACAGGTGGTCTCTTATCAAGTTAGATGTTAGTTTAAGCTCTCATGGGAAGAAGGATCTAGTCCCGTAGATGCCTCAGTGTAGGTCTGATGCACAATCATGGGAGATCTAGAATTTCGGGAGTTTAACTGGTATTGGTGGAGGTCTGTTACACTTATATAGTAATCCTGAATTTTTAGCAATCAGAGGAACTTCAAGCAGTATGTATGTGAAGTAGAGCATAAGTAGCAATGTTATCAGACAATAACCATCTTTCCTTCTTTAGGTATATGTATATATATATATTGATACACATATATAGGTATATATGCATTATGTGTAAGTTTGTATTTATACATTATGTATGTATATTTATGACATCATTTAATTGTTGTTCTGGGTAGGATCAATGTGCTAAGGGACCAACTAACAAGAAAAATAGTATTCTGCCTACAGAATGGCTCTGAATTTTCGACTATGTTAGTTTCTTTAAGAACTAATAAATCTGAATGTGAGCATATTATTACTTGGAACAGAAGTTACCAATATTTAATTTCCGCCTAAAGGCCTTCTGACTGTTTTGGTGGGCATTTTCAGCAATATTAGTTGGTTATGAAACCTTACATCTCACATTTTATGATTGGAGAAATACTTATAAAGTTTAAAGAATCCAAGGAATATAGGATGTTCCTAGTTGCACCTTGGTTCTTAGGAGGAATGGTCTTGGGTTCTATTAAATGTTTAGTATTTTTCCCTAGAACTCATACTTATGAAAGTTCTTCTAAAACTTCCACTTGCTAAAGTTTTCCAAGTTTCCACATGATTCGGATGTTCACGTGGACCCATGACCATCTTGTGCTAGTGTGAGATTTGTCTATTGTGGACTGAGGAGCTATCCTAAAGTTGTCAGGGGGTTCAACTTCTTATGTTTTCAGAGACAGTGGTTAGTTTTTTGCTTCTGGAATTGAGCTGGAGGTATTTTCTGACCATACACCTGTATAGGCAACTAAATTAAGTTCTTAGCTTCCTAGTTACTCTAAATGCTGTCAGTTTCAGCTATTAGAGTTTTTAGCTCGTAATGCTATACTAGACAATGCTTACAACCTGGACCACAGGTCATTAGGTCAGGTGTAATTAAGGAGCCTGGTACACTGTAACTCTTTTTGGGAAACTTGATGGATTTAGTTTTTGCCTCCAAAGCTGTTTGAGTCTTTAGTAAAAGCCTCTGTAAGTAATTAAATCCTCTCTTGGTAGCTCTAAGACCTGTGATATAGTAAGAGCATTACAATTGTTGCAAAATGCTGGCTTTTGCATTGAAGATACAGTACCAGTCGTTTGGTCCTGACCTTGGTTGAGAACAAAATATCTATTTTAAGGTTTGTCCCTCTCAGGGTTGTTAAATGCATACTGGACATTATTTAAAGATAATGAGTTTGACACACTTGTGCCATATAGGGCAATTAGAGTGTATTCACACAGAGTAAGCCTATTAGAGACAATATTAATCATTTTGTGTTTAAGGAGGAGCGAGCGCTACTATGTCTAATTGCTCAGCCCCCCTTTTCTGTTAGTTGGTCAGATTAACACACACAATCTCATACTAAGTTATTAACTTTGCTAGAGGTAATTATTCATTATAAAAATTTTAGTGGATGTACTCAGTCACTGAGACAAGTAATAGTAATGGAAGGTGCTCAGCATCCAAAGGATGGCTGTGGACATCCCTTGTTATGGACCTGTTTGAGACCAAAGGAAGTCATCTTTTTACCAATTTTTGGCTTACCAGTGCAAGGTCTGGGTAAACCAAGCTGTTCCCTGAGTAGGTTTAGACTGTAATGCCTTTCCTACTCTGCTAGGTTTCAGGAAGTCACCAGCGTATTAGGGCAACTTGTAAGTTGTCTTTTGGCATTGATTACCTCAGGTGACCAGAGAAGGCTGGGTTTCCAGTTTCTTTCAGTGGTGGATGCAATCAACCAAGTGTTGAAAAGTTTTCATCACAATCCAACAGGCTACAGATGACTGACTGGTATGGTCCATGGTTCTGATGAGCTCAAGGCAGGATCTCACAGTAATGCCATTATCAGTACTGGGAGAGAACCTACTAATCAATTCTTCTAACACCAGTGGTCTGGGGTAAGTCATAGTCCCATGTTAAGGGTTTTTTCCAGCATAAACAACATGGTTAGGTTTCTGTTAATTCTCAAACATGAGGAAACTTCTTGTAGCAGCTTTTAAGGCTAAGGGCCATTGTGGCTTTAGCTATAGGCTTGTCTGAGGACAAAGAATTCTAGATGTATTCAAGTTGTTAAAGTGGAGTTTCCCAGGTCTCTGCTAAGTACTTTACCTTGGAATCTGTATGAGGTTCTTCAGTTCATTATTTTGCCAAGAATCTGTATGAGGTTCTTCAGTTCATTATTTTGCCAACCTTTGAACCGTTCAGCACTAGCTCCTTGTAAAGAAGTTTCTATGGAAACTTCACAGTAGCCCTAGACACAGCTAAAAAGTTAGAGACCAACAATCTTAGTTAGATAAGATAGGCCTTGCTAAAGACAAGGCAATTATCTTATTTTGGGTTAAGTACAGTTTTGGACTAGACCCTTACTAAGAACAGTATCTTTACCTAGCCTGGAGTCACTAGGGCTTGAAGAACTTGACTCCTTGGGGGTCCAGTACTGTATGTAAGGATTGTTGGAATTGTGCTAACAGAATTAAACCTGATGTAAAGGTTCTATCTTGAGTGACATGGAAATTGGAGTTTCCTAAGAGTAGAAGAAATGTAGTGTCCTTTTCATTTGGTTTTTTGACAAGGACTTTCATGCTAATTTTTATCCTTAATGGACGGTAAGCCACTGGAGATAAGAGCAATGGCTACAACTTTTAAATTTGAAAATTTATCCTTGGATAAGATACGAAAGTCACTCAGTGGCATGGTAATCTTTTACTTGCTTTGGCTTATCTTCATGGTGCGGAGATTAAATACGATTATTGCTGAGCATTAACTCCTCTTGGTCTACTGCCTTTTAAACCTGGTTGTGGTTTTTGGAAAGCTTTGAGGTACTGTACTCAGTTTTGAGTATAAGAAATACCTGTATACCTTTTTGTACATACATACTTGTTAGTTATCCAACATTGGCTCTGCAGGGTTTTGGCACTGTAACCTTACCCCTCCTTCTGCTGAAGGGGGCATCCTCCAAAGAGACTTCAGCTATCCTCACGAGGATCTCTTACCTGAGTGACAATCCTCCTCAGGCGGCATTAAAAGCCTATGGATTGAATTCGCTGGTTAAAACAAACACTTTTTTAACAAATATTTTGTTACTAAGTAGCCTATAAGGGTTAAATTTTCACTTTGCTCACCACCTTTTCAAATGTAAGTCAGCTGTATAATGGAGAATGTAAGGTTCATTTCAAAAATATAAATACAAGCGGTTTTTCAACCCTTCCGTTCTTGCCACTTTGCTCAAAAATCGTCAAAGCCGGAAAATGGACAGAAAATCGTCAAAATCATTAGAAAACCTTACTTTTAATGCTCTGGGTGCATTGAAAACGATGTAAGTAGATGGATAGAGTTTTACATCAAAAAACCTTCAAATTATGATTATTCTGCCGTTTTATATTTCTTATAAAGTAAATTTAGCTATAAATGGTGAACATATTTAAAAAATAATTTCTTATGAATATATTTTTGAAAAGACATTCATGCCTATGGGCTTTAAACGCTAAACATGGTTTTCATGCAAGTGGGACTGGTGTTAATACTTAATTTACCCTTAAATTTTTAAATTTACCTCTCCATTATATAAATTGTTTTTACCTTTGGACATTCAAAGTGGACAGAAGTAGACTGCCAGCTACAAGTGTTTGTACCAATTAGTCCCCTGGTGTGGGATGGGGAAGTAGATGGATAGGATATTCATAGAAAACAGAGTGTTCTCATTTTTTTTTTTTCAATCTGTCAAACTCCTGTTGGTGTGGAAGTAAAAGCTATATAATGGAGAGGTAAGAATTTAAAAAATAAATCTTACATTAAGTTTTGTTCATGAGACTTACCTGCCAGATATATATATATAGCTGTATTCTCCGAAGGTCCGACAGAATTTCAAATTTCTGAAAGACACGAATCAGGTGGTTAGTACACATTCCCGCCGCTGGGGCGCGGGGATCAGGAACCATTCCCATTTTCTATTCAGATTTTCTCTGTCGCTGGACTGTCAACATCTGTTGTCAGTTCCTCCGCCAAATTTCAATATTTTGTCACTTGAGTATTTTGGTTGTTTTTGGTATTGACTTGGATCTGTGACTTGGCATACGCTTTTCTGGACCGTTTTTTGGAATTTGCCTTTGACTTTTCTCTATAAGATGTCTTCCTCTAGCTATCGTGTCTGTAGCTTGGGTGGTTGTAAGGTGAGGCTATCGAAGGCTTTCAGGTGACCCTCACACTTTATGTATGAAATGTAGGGGTATGGAATGTTCTGTGGACAATCGTTGCAATGAATGTGAGGGATTATCTGAGGGGAATGGAAGAAGTACGAATCCTGTATGCTTAAATTGGAGCGTGATAGGTTGAGGAGGTCTTCCTCCAGGAGTGCTTCTGTGGACAGACGGTCAGGGATTTCTCATGTTAGTAACCCTGTTTTGTAGTCCTAACCCTTTAGTGTTGCCTTCCCTGGGCCCTGAGGTTGTTGCAGAAAGTAATACTCTGGCTCTCGTTCTTGAGTCTATTTGCGCTCTTGAAAATAAAGTGAATGCCCTCAAGCTGCAAAGTGTAGTGTGTGTTAATCCCCAGTGTTGTGGAGGGGCGTCAGATCGACCCTATAATGCTTCTAGGCCTGGACCTCTGCCGAACTCCCAAGACCCAGGGAGAGGGCATGTCGAAAAGTCGCATGAAGGTTACGGGGACTCCCCTCCGATCTGACGTCCCTTCGGCAGGTCCTGTTGACTCCACCCAGGCTGCCAGGGATCGTGCTCAGGGCACGGATCCATAAGGATTGCTTCTCGTCCTCCGACACGTCCTCCCCAACGGGGTTGGAGCGCTCGGTTGGACTCTCGCCCTCTCAAGAGAAGCTTGAGAGGAGGGACGCTTCACGTCCTCTTCCTCTAGACGTTTTACGCTCGTCCCCTGAAAGTTTCGAGGAAGTCCCTCAACAGAAGTAGTTTCGTCATGCAACGGATGTTGACGCTGCTCGTCTTCCCAGTCGCGCTAAGGCGGGAGCTCTTTCCCCGGTGGGAAAGAAGAAGACTTCTCCTCTCCACTCTCCTTGCAGATTCAGCCCGTCTTCTAGGAGAGCTGTTTCCCCAACTTGCCAGATTTTGTTGGGTATGCAACAGCAGCTGGATTCTCTTATGGATCGTAGAAAGGACAGACCTCGTCGTAAAGATTTGCATCTGCCTGTTAAGAAGTCTAGGCCTTCTCACTCTCCTCCCGCTTCGTCGTCTTTGTCTGCTAGTTCTCCTGAAGCTTCTCGTCTTGCTCCTAAGGAAGGCTTTAAGGAGCTTCCTTCTCACTTTGAAGATTTTGACGTCTCTCCCGATACGCGCCAGGTTCGAGTGTCTCGCTCCTCTCCTGGCGGCGCCTCACGCCTTCGTAGGCGCCTCTCCTCGCGCTCTTGAGTCTCGGCGCGCTTCCACCCAGGACGCTTGCGCGCGCGCCACATAGTGAAGCTCCTTCCGTGTCCGTCCTCAGTCTGCGCCTCTTCCCGCCAGGGCGCTCCTCGCTCTCCTCGCGTTATCTCTTCGCTCCCAAAACAACGTTGACTCCACACCTGCAGTTTTTTCTTGATGATCAACTTCCCGCTTCTTCTGTTCATGCTCATCAGGGATTTAGCCACGGCTTCTAAACACGATAGGTCCCGCTTTAAATGCCCTGCTACTCGGGTCTCCTTCCTCCTCCTCTCTGACCCTCCAGCAGAGGAAGAAGAACCCCTTCCGTCAGAGCCCTCGGACGAAGAGAAACATGTACCTTCTGCTTCTTCCGATTATCAGACTCTGACTTGTCTGTTTAAGGATTTGTTTCCTGAAACCTTTCAAGCTTCGCTCCTCGCTCTCCCCCTTCTCAGTTGGCTTCGCTCTCAGGCGAGGAAATCTCCTGGCTTTCTTAAAATGAAGAAATCCTTCTCTACCAAGAGAGCTTTTAAAAAAGTTCAGGACTGGATGACAACTAGAAAGAACCAAGGAAGACTTCTTTCTCTTTGCCTCCTTCACGTTTGTCTGGGAAATCCGGCATTTGGTACGACACAGGTGAAGATATTGGTTTGACAGTTCCTCCACTTCTAAAGGGGACTTTTCAAGTCTTGTGGATTCCTCTAGGAGATCTCACTTGTCCTCTTTTAAGGTTTCTTGGACCCTCACAGAAATGGACCACCATCTCAAAGGACTCTTCAAGACTGTTGAAGTCTTTAACTTTTGGACTGGTGTCTGGGGTTCTACACACTAAGGCTACTAGCCCTAGTTCCATTAGTCTGGGGGAGCTGTCCAGTGTACTGTCTTGCATGGACAAGGCCGTCAGAGATGGCTCTGAAGATCTTGCTTCCCAGTTTTCACTCAGCTCTTTTAAAAAAGAGAGCGTTGTTCTGCTCCTTTTTGGCGAAGTCTGTTTCCCCATCTCAGAAGGGAGAGCTTCAGTTCGCTCCTTTCTCTAGCCATCTCTTCCCCCAGACCTTGGTTAAGGATATCGCTTCCAGCCTTCAGGAGAAGGCCACTCAAGATCTCCTTTCCAGGTCCTCTAAGCGTCCCTCAGCGCCTTCTTCGTCTTCAACTTTACCTCAGCAAGCTAAAAAGAAGCAGCCCTTTCGTGGAGGAGCTTCCACTGGAAGTTTTTCCAAACCCGCGCCTCGAGGGAGAGGTTTCCCTAGAGGCAAGGTCGTCCCCAAGAGGGGTGGCAAGTGACTCTTTTCACCTCCAGATACCGGTAGGAGCCAGGCTTCTTCATTTTGCTCAAGCCTGGAGAGAGAGAGGGGCAGACTCTTGGTCCCTCCAAGTAGTAGAGAGAGGCTACCTGATTCCTTTCCTGACTCT
Source organism: Macrobrachium rosenbergii (assembly GCF_040412425.1). NCBI lineage: Eukaryota > Metazoa > Arthropoda > Malacostraca > Decapoda > Palaemonidae > Macrobrachium > Macrobrachium rosenbergii. The sequence goes on from NC_089793.1 coordinate 44,026,281, forward strand.
TCCGCCTTTGTCTTTGACCCCAGAGATTTGTCTCCCAAGTACCATCCGGCCAAGCAGAAGATAAGCTTGTTCGACCTTCTCGAACAAATGCTCGAGAAGAGAGCAGTGGAGCAGGTCTTAGACACAAAATCCCCGGGATTTTACAACAGACTGTTTCTGGTTCCAAAATCATTCAGAAGGTTGGAGAGACCCGTCTTGGACGTCAGCAGGCTGAACGACTTTGTCCAGAAGGACAAGTTCAAGATGGAAACGTCTCAGTCAATATTAGGAGCACTTCATCCCGGGGATTGGATGGTGTCTTTAGACCTCCAAGATGCTTACTTCCACGTCCCCATTCATCCACGCTCGATGAAGTATCTCCGCTTTGTCTTGGGGGCAAGACTTACCAGTTCAGGGCTCTCTGCTTTGGACTCAGCACAGCCCCCAGGGTGTTTACTCTTCTCATGAAGAATAATACCAGCGATGTTGTTGCACCTCTCGAGGAGTCAGGATCTCTGTCTACCTAGACGATTGGTTGATCCGTGCTTCTTTGGAACAAAGGTGTCTGGAGGACCTTCAGTTTACTCTGGAACTCGTGAAGTCCCTGGGACTTCTGATCAATGTAGAAAAATCGCAACTGATCCCCTCACAGTCCATCGTTTATCTGGGGATTCAGATGAATTCAGCGGCTTTTCTAGCGTCTCCATCGCTAGAACGGCAGTTTCAATGTTGCGAAAAAGTCTCAGTCTTCTTGGAGAAGGAAACATGCTCGGTGAGGGAATGGATGAGTCTGCTGGGGACCATTTCCTCGCTGGAGAAGTTTGTTTCTCTGGGAAGGCTGCATCTCAGACCTCTTCAGTTCTTTCTGCTGGAGAACTGGAAAAACAAGGAAGACTTGGAAGAAGAATTGAGGATCCTTCCTTCCATAAAAGACTCCCTCAAGTGGTGGCTCGATCCTGTGAAGTTGGGAAAAGGGATCTCTCTCAAGCTTCTGAGCCCCGACCTAGTGTTGTTTTCCGACGCATCATTGGCGGGTTGGGGAGCAACACTGGGGGGAAAAGAAGTGTCAGGAACCTGGAAAGGGCAACAGGTATCCTGGCACATCAACATCAAAGAGTTGGCGGCAATCTACCTAGCCCTCCAATTCTTCGAGTCTCAAGTTGCCAATCGCGTTGTTCAAGTAAACTCGGACAACACTACGGCGTTGGCTTACCTCAAGAAACAGGGCGGAACACACTCTCGTTCCCTGTTCGGCCTTGCAAGAGAAATTCTCCTCTGGGCTCAAGCTCGCAACATTTCAATCCTCACAAGATTTGTTGCAGGGGTAGAAAATGTTTGAGCGGACCTGCTCAGTCGGCGCCGCCAACTTCTACCGACGGAGTGGACTCTTCATCAGGAGGTTTGCCAAGACCTTTGGAATCTTTGGGGTCGCCCTCTTGTGGATCTCTTCGCGACCTCAAGAACAGCGAGGCTTCCCTCTACTGCTCCCCTGTTCTCGACCCTGGGCGCAGTGGCGATAGATGCTCTTCTCTGGGATTGGACGGGGATGGACGTTTATGCCTTTCCTCCGTTCAAAATTCTGGGAGAAGTGCTTCGCAAGTTCTCAGCCTCTCAAGGGACAAGGATGACTCTCATCGCCCCGTTTTGGCCTTCGAACCAATGGTTCTCGGAAATTCTCTTCTGGTTAGTGGACATTCCCAGGTCCCTTCCTATGAGAGCAGATCTGCTCAGACAACCCCACTTCGCGAGATACCATCAAAACCTCCCCGCTCTGAACCTGACTGCATTCAGACTATCGAGAAATTGGTCAGAGCGAGGGGTTTTTCTGGCCGAGTGGCACGGGCCATCGCTAGAGCCAGAAGAGCTTCCTCCATCAGAGTTTATCAAGCGAAGTGGGCAACCTTCAGGGGTTGGTGCAGAAAGAAGGGGTTTTCCTCTTCCTCGACCACTGTGAGCCAAATAGCTGATTTCCTTCTCTTTTTGAGAGAAAAGCTCAACTGGCAGTTCCAACTATCAAAGGATATCGGAGCATGCTTTCTTCTGTTTTCCGACACAGAGGACTGGTTTGTCTAATAATAAGGACCTTCACGATCTCTTGAGATCTTTCAAACGTCCAAGGTTCCCCGGCCTATTCCTCCTACTTGGAATTTGGATGTTGTCCTCAAGTTTTTAATGACCAGTCCTTTTGAGCCTCTTCAATCAGCATCTCTAAGGGATGTTACTAGAAAGACGGTCTTCCTCATTGCTCTGGCGACGGCCAAGAGTGAGCGAAGTTCAGGCTTTCAGCCGTCATGTGGGCTTCAAGGGGACAATGCTGTCTGCTCTTTGTCCCCTACATTTCTTGGCTAAGAATGAAAGGCCTTCTAACCCTTGGCCTAAATTTTTTGAAATTAAAGGTTTGACAGACCTTGTTGGACAGGATCCTGAGAGAGTTCTTTGTCCTGTTAGAGCTCTAAAACTATTACCTTAAGAAGAACTCAGGACCTTCGTGGTCCCTCGGACAATTTATGGTGTTCGGTGAGACAACCTGTTAATCCCATGTCGAAGAATGCTCTAGCATTCTTCATTAGGAATGTCATTAAGGAGGCACATTCTTGTTGTGACGACTCCAACTTTAAGTTGTTGAGAGTCAACGCCCATGAGGTTAGGGCGGTCGCTACCTCCATGGCGTTCCAGAGAAATATGGCGCTCAGTGACATTCTCAGTGCCACATTTTGGCGAAGTGAATCGGTGTTTGCCTCATACTACTTAAGAGATGTTAAGGTAGCATACAAAAATTGCTTTTCTCTGGGACCATACATTGCTGCTGCTACAACCTTGGGGTCAGGGGGTAGCTCTGCTCCTATCCTTTAATCCTGTTTAGGAGAGGTTTTTAATTGTGTTTTTATTGTGTTTCTTATGGTTGTTGGGTCGATTGTTGGAGTCAGTCTTCCCAATCTTTTTTGACTAACGTCTTAGTGCTGGTTAGGTGGTTGGTATACTCGTTTGTCCTTGTTGTATGGTCTATGGTCTAGTCACATTGTGGTCACGCCCCCGTTGACAGATCATCTAGCAGTCGCCAGCTTTATAGGTCACTACCTTGCTGGGGTCTCTAGGAAAGCAGAAGCAGACTAGGGTGACAGTAACCACTCAGTCAGCTATGCTATCAGGTAAGGAACCAAAATAATTTTACCTCTAAATTTGTTTTTCCCTTATTCTTAGCTGTCTCTACCCCCCTCCAAAGGTGGTATTCAGCTATATATATATCTGGCAGGTAAGTCTCATGAACAAAATGATATTTTTATAATAAAATAAAGTTTGTTCATACTTACCTGGCAGATATATATATTCATATTGCCCTCCCTCCTCCCTCAGGAGACAGTGGCGTTAGAAAATCTGAATAGAAAATGGGAATGGTTCTGATGCCCGCGCCCAGCGGGAATGTGTACTAACCACCTGATCGGCCACTGCGTGTGCCGCGAAATTTGAAATTCTGTCGGACCTTCGGAGAATACAGCTATATATATATATCTGCCAGGTAAGTATGAACAAACTTTATTTTATTATAAAAATATCATATTTATATTTTAATCAAATTTAATAAGCATGGCATGTGGAAAAGCATATAAACAAGTAAAAATTGTGCTGAAGTTTCTTCGGTGCAATCGAGTTTTATGTACAATGTATAATGCTGTATAAAACTATACTACAACCGGCCAGCGGCTGTTTCTCCCCAGATGTAGTAAAGTCAAGGAGCATTCATGTGCCAACAGAAAGCACTGCAGATGCATGATCCATGGCTAAACGTAACCTTAAATAAAATGAAATAACCACTGAGGCTAGAGGGTTGCAATTTAGTCTGTTTGATGATTGGAGGGTGGATGATCAACATACCAATTTGCAGCCCTCTAGCCTCAGTAGTTTTTAAAATCTGAAGGCAGACAGAAAAAGTGTGGATGGACAGACAAAGCCATCACAATAGTTTTCTTTTACAGAAAATTAAAAACATAAACAAAATAAATAGATGAAATAAATGCAAAGTTGTTCTTACCTCACCTGTAATTGGGGAGTTGATGGCTTATGTGGTATGTGGTGAGAAAGGTGAGAAGGAGTGGGAGACATTATTTGGAAGGAGAGTTCCCTTCCATAAAAATGGCAGGCAGTTTTACTTCTGGGATTTTTTCTCTTTTCTGTTTCTTTATACAGCTTTCTTCACAAGATACACTTTTTCTTTCTCACTAAAAACCTGTCCAATGGTAATTGTTTTTGCCTGTGTTTTAAAATGTTCTTAAAGTGGGAGACAGCGTTGTCATTCAGTGGGTTTATAGCACAGTATGCTACAGTTTTGTGATGGTAATATTTTCAAGGAAGCTTCGTACTTTTCCCCAATTTGCACACATTACTTTCATTAATGATTTAGGGACATCCTACCTTCCCTCCTCTAAAGACAATTCCTCAGCTGTTTGTCTGGTTCTGTTACCTCTGAAGGTCTTGCAGTTCTTCTGTGGTGAGTGCTGCATTGTGCTCCTCTGCTAACTCATCCATATCATGATCATTCACCTCCAAGCCCAAGGACTTGCCCAAACAAGTCTTCAGTCTCTCTTTCTGTTTTGGTATCTGACCACAGTTTTCTCCAGGCAGAGTTCATGGTCCTGTAAGAGCATCCCCCCAGGCTTTGTCTGTAATATTTATGCAATGGATGATGTTAAAATGGTTTTTCCAGAACTGTCTGAGGGTTACCTTTGTGTCTGAGATCACTTCAAAGCTTTGTTTTGGAGTTTTTTGAAGGTTGAAATGACCTGCTGGTGTATGTGCTGGATGAGAAGAGTTGTGATAGCAGGCAAGAACTTCACTCTTATGTAGCTAAACTCCTGCAGCAACTCAGCCCCGAAGCCTGGAGGATACACAGGAGAATTGTCCCTCACACAAAGGGGCTTCAGAGGCAGTTATTTCTCCTTGAGGTATGTCTTCACATGACAGCCAACAACTTAATTCACCCACTCAACAAAAAATTGCCTGGTTGATTAAGGGGTTTTGACAAAGGAAAAATCTGTTTCTGGGGGAGGACCTGTGTCACCCAGTGAAATGGTTCCAATAGCACTCATTTCTATAGGTATAACTATTGCTAAATATACCAGAGAAAAAAGCTATCCATAATGCCGGGGTTACTACCCCCAGATCGCTTACCATAACGGTGTTGGTATGCACTAGGGGTGAGTGGACTCCACTATCACAGGTCTTCGTCCAATAGACCTCTCTATTCTCAAAGTCCCAAATTTGGGTGTGCTTACTATTGCCTCCCCCGCTCACCCACTAGGCGTCATCACGCGACTGCCACGTCATCCCAATATTAGCACCCACCAAGCTTGGTATACCACCCGGGTGGCAAAGGAAGTGCAGGGATGGGTCACTGGGTGACACAGGTCTTCCCCCAGGTATATAGCACATCATTCATTAAACTTCATACCCTTATTTATTGGGCATATCACTTCATTTTATTTATTAATCATTTCCTTCATGAATTCATAACTTTAACATAATTTATTTTCTTTCCATTACGGCGCTGAATGGCCTTGTTGGCCCCAGTGCCTGGGCTTTTGCCCTAAATATCATATATCCATCCATCCATCCATCCAGGTCCTCCCCCAGAAACAGATTTTTCCTTTGTCAAAATCCCTTTTCTGGCCTCGACCTGTGTCACCCGGTGAAATCGTAACAGAGAATCAGCCATACAAGAGCTTGGTGGTATGCCTCAAAGATTACTTTAATGGAGCTAAATAAAACTAAGAGAAAACTTTACTGTGATTTAATACTCTCAAGTTATAAGATCAACAACAATTTCAAAACTATTGAGGCACACAGTCTAAAATTATAAAATTAACCAAAACCAAGACACTTAAGGCTAACAAGATATGAATAAAAAGCAGGGTATCTGCACGCAGTAGGGTCAGGCTGTGAAGCAGACCTGACCTAAGGCTAGAAGCAGGGCAAGCAGGCGAGGCAGGTAGGCTAGAGAATATACCAATAGATAAACGAGGATTACAAACCAAAAGGACAAAAATATACATAAACTAATCTTGAGCTGGACCAGGAGGAACAATACTTCCTGCAGCTACTGTGGAATATTTAAGAGCCTCTAGGGACTTAAGATAGTGGCGTTTAAATACTGTTGGTGATTTCCAGCCCGTATATTTTTTAAGGTCATCAAAATTCATATTATGGAAATAGTTAGCTGAGGTGGCCACCGCTCGAATATCATGTACCCGAGGTACTGACTCCGGGTTTGCTTGTTTTATAAAATAAAGAATTTGTTGCCTGATGGCCTTTAGGGAAATATTACCTCCATTTTCCCTAACAAAAAGAGGGCCTGAAGTTCTCTTAGAAGTTCTATTTAAATAAGCTCTTAAAGTATTGACTGGGCACAAAGACAGATCCTGTGGAAGGGGAATAATCTTCCAAGGAGACCATCTGTTAGCCATCCAATCATATTCAACTTGTGTTTCACAATATTATTTTTCTTAAAAACCCCTGGGCTCTATGAGTGATAGACAAACTAAGGCTTCAGTTTTAATCCCCACTTTCATTCCCACTGAGCAAGAGAGTTAGCCTGTCCTTTATGGGTTTATGGCCTGGCAATGACTTCTCTTGAGCTATGCAGATCCTGTCTGGTATTTTCTACCACAACAGGCCTCTCTCACTACAATTTTAACACTTGTTGGAGAACAAAACCTTCAGCCTGCACACAATCCTTGAACTCTCTCACATATTTTTCAACAGCATCTTTGTCAGAACTGGCAGCCTCCCCACACTATGTATGCTACTTCTTCCCTTGAATTTATCTAACCACCCATGACTGGCTTTGAACTCTTGAGTGCTACCTGTAACAGTACTCGTTCCAACTTGTTTTTCAAGAATTCTAAATGCAATTGTCCTGCCTTCTCACAAATGATGGTTTCAGAAAAAACTATCACCCACTAACTGCTTTTCATTTATCCAAAGTATCAACAATTTCTTCATCTCTTCAGTAGTCTGACACATTTGGTTATAGATTTCACTCCCTTAGCAGTATGAACTGTTTGGTGGCCACTTTATAATTTATTATGATGGAAATTATTTTTTTTTTTGCCATCCCATACTCCTTTGCCAGATCATGTGGAGACCACTTACACATTTTTTTACCATTAGCATTTGAATCTCTATTGATTTTCATCTTTCATTGCCTTGCTAGCATCTTTTGCCTCCTAAGGGGCCAGTATGACTTACGTATTTGCACTAGCACTGTCAAAAACACACAAAGACACAGGAGAAAGTTTAGACACAAGAGACAGTTTAGCAGAGAATTGCACTTAGCGAGACCCATGTGTGTACTGAGCCCATCCCTTTTTTCAGCTGCGAACTGCACACACGTAATGCATCTACAGTGCTCCCCCATTTTTTCGTGGGGATAGGTTCCAGAACCCACTGCGGAAATGCAAAATCCCCTTTAAAAATTTTTATAACTACTTGTAATTGCCAAATACCCTGTACCCCTTAAACCAAAATGCTTATAACTATCTGTTTTAAAAGTTCACTGCCTAATTTAATAGTGCAAACAAAAATGTACCTTAAGTTATCATACTGAAACAATTTAATATCAGTTCAAACAAAAATACACCCCAAACCATCATCCCAAAAAACCCTAAGTCAGATTAGTACCCTTTTACAACTGTTACTCTTAAGTATATATGCTCTGTAAAACACTTATAACAATGATTTACTAATTTTAAAATATTAACATTAATGTAAACATAGCCAAATATGTGTAAAATGTCTAATACAAATTAAATAAATCTTTAATACAAATTAAATAAATCTGTCTTATAGAATGTTTGACAACTAATCAAGTTACCCCTGTACAGTATACATAAGCATAGCCATTTTCTCTCATAGTATTGAAGTCGTCCTGTTTTCCTTTTACATTGGTAAAAGCAATTGAAATTATCACTAATTCGCTTTTTTCGTAGAGCAACATTGTTTAATCACTAATTACTGTATTTTTTCATATTGTGTTCATGACTAAATACAAATTTTATCATAGAAATGGTTGTTTTAATTTTATTTTCCAGTCTGCTTTTACTGGGAAATAAAATGCAAACAATTAACGAATATTTTAGATATTGTACAGTATGCCCTATCATCTAAAAACATTATACACAAATATCATTTCAAATGCATCTTACATTACCCTTAAAAAAAAGAGAGTTAAACCTGCTATGCTCATTCTGGGGCCCAACCCAGAATGAGCTTAATAGATATATTAGTAAAGTATAAGTAAACTGTAAATAATTTTTGCCATAAAAATCTGAATTTAGTCAGAAATGCAATATGAAAAAATATAGTAATTAATGAATAAACAGTTTTGCTCTATGAAAAAAGCAAATTAATAACAATTCACGAATTGGTGAAAGTTCCCACAGAAAAGTGAAAGATGTGTTCCACAAAAATCAGCGACAAAATGAAGCTTGGAAAAGTGAAGTGTGAAAAAGTGGGGTAGCACTGTAATCCCATACTGCACATGCTTTAGCTGGTTGCCTTTGTCTGTCTTTAACTGAGCAAAAGTCAGCTAACAAGTCAAATTTTTCCTTGGACAAAACATTCTTGAACTGAATTGTCCATTAGTGGAGACATCCATTAACCAAGGTTCTACTGTATATATTGCCTGTTGGGATCATTACTACCAAGATTTTACCAACCAAATTGACTTTGAAGAGGCCCTTTCTCACCCTCTTTTTGCTTCAGTTTTTCCCCTAGGTTAAGTAAAAACCTTTTAAGCCTGAGGCAGTGATGATGAGGATGATGATGAATCTGATAAATTTTTTTATTGTTGTATGAATTACTGAAGTAAATGGGGCTTAACAGTTACTAAAATGCTTAAAATTATGAAGATTTTCATGCAAATTTGGGGTAATTTTCTTGTTCCAGATGTGTATGTTGTTGTCTTCTCTGTACCATACCTTAAATTGCAATTCAGAAGAATCATGCATGAAGTGGCTTGCATATGATATCTTTGGGATATCCGCTTCATTTTTGGCAATATTTCTGAGTGGCATTTATTATGCTTTTTGGTGTCCAGAGGTGAGTATGTACTATTAAACATTTATAGTTGTATAAAAACTCAATAATACTGTAATTTGTAAGTAAATTTGAAGGCAGAGAAGCATGTTTCATGGCATCTTGCTGCTAAGCTTTACACTGAGTAGGCTGTATTTTTTCTATATAGGTTTAACAGTGAAGTCATACATACTGTATTTGTTTAGTTAAGGTCACCAGTGCAGGCTTCTTGATGCAAATTATGACAGCTGGGTGCTAAAAAATAACTGAATCATGCTGTCATAGATCCCTTATTGGTGCTAAATTGGAGTTGTTCCTATCCATGTGATACATTGATATTTTTAATACTTCTGGTCAGTAACCATGCTTAAACTTCTGTAATTAAATTTCCATTCTCTTACCATTCTTTTACCATTTTTTGTTACAGTAAATTAATGCATATGGACTATACTACATATGATATACTTCTCACAGTTGTAGGAAAGTAGTAAAATCATATTGCATGTGTCGTACTTATCCAGCTGTGAAAAAAATTTTAAAAATCAGGGTGAAAAACTATGAAGTCCAGTTGAAAAGAAAGCCCCATGTCTTCAGTATCAACTCACATGCAATCTTATAATCCCGTACTCTTACTGGGTATTTTGCATAATAATAAAAATTTTATTGATTGATATGGGAATTATATTGCTTTGTGTACTGATGTGATCATCAGATGTTCAAGTACTGTAACTATTATTATTATTATTATTATTATTATTATTATTATTATTATTATTATTATTAAAGAGAATGGCAGCATCAGTGGAATTGATTTTATATATGGTCTTTTCAATTCTTATTATTTTCTTCTTATCAGGGCTGATAATTTCTAATAACTGGCCGATGTTGATAGTCTGGATAAGGAAATGGTTTTTTGAAATAAGGTTAATTTTATTTCATATGAGGGGGAAGTTAAAAATTGTGTGTTGTCGCCGTAGAGTTTTTGGGGCTCGCAAATTGCAGCATCTAGAAACCAGGATTCATTGTATTCTCATGTGGAGAATCTTCTTCATTGCCTTTCTAAGGGCGTAAGGGAATTCCAACATTTCCAACTATATCATCGGTTCATTCTCAAGTAAGGGTGGGCTTGTTCTGTTGGAATGGGGTCGGTAGTCATTATTTATAGCGTCCTGGGTGCTCAGTGTTGTGAGAGCTGATTTCTCATTGGCTGGTGGAGGAGATTAAGCACCTGAGCAAAGCTAACTTCCAGAGGCGGACGCTCACACTGGTCTTCACGTGCGGAAATTGGAGACTGGGAGGCTAGTATTAGGAAGGTCACTGCCAGTAGATGGGGCCATCACCTGATTGGTCCTTTCATTCAGCTCAGGGTTGCTGGCCGGCGGCGCCCTACATGCCACTGTCAGGAGGAGGGAAGTCTTGTGTGGTGTTGAGGCTAAGTCTCTCCTTTCTGATGTGTAGGGCCTCCAGGAGACAAAGGTGGCAGTGGTCTGCCACCTTATCAATAATTCCGATATTAGAAATTGTATTCTTCCGTGTCATTCTGATATCATGGATGTTCTTGGCATGATTATGGATGGCACCTTCCTGAGCGTGGCAGGAGATCCTCTTGGAAAATCTCATTGTGGTCATACTGATATAGGTGCCAAGGCATTCCCGAACAGGGCATTTGTACTGGTAGACCACGTTGGTTCTCTCCAGAGGGTCTTGCACCATGGGGGCTGGGTTGTTTTTCATGATCAGGCCACTCTTCTTTTTGCTTTTGTAATAAATTACCAATTTAACCTTTTTTCCCGGGTCTGTAGGTTCTACGTATATATTTTGCAATGGCCCATTTGGAATACCCATTGTTAATTAAAACCTGGGCAACACACTCTGATTTGCTGTGTGTGTTCTTCTGAGATGATCAGTGAGAGGGAGCTCTCCTGATGAAGGCACTGATCGCAGTGCATTTGTATCTCTCTGGACACCCACTCTCCCCATTCAGGCACATTCCCAGGTTTGTGGGTTTCGTATTTACTCCACTTCCATCAAGGCAATAACTCCTCCCTGGGGGTGTTCTTTTCAGGGCTTCTATAAACTCGGCAAGAGGATTCAAGCTGTGGTCATCTGGAACATGAGTCAAAATAGCATTCAGTTTCTTCGCAAGCTGGTAGGTAGGGGTGGGAATCTGGCTAATAATTGGGTGTAATGGGTTCCCTGGTTTATATGTTTTAACATTCCTGTATATGTAGCCAAGGTCGTAGTTCCATATAGAAGCCCTGAAAACGACAACCCTGGGAGGAGTTATTGCCTTGATGGACCTAGAGTCCCTCTTCACGAATGTCCCCATGGATGAAACAATCCAGATAATTCTGAACCATGTGTATAGAGATGCCTCCACACCCCCATTAAACATCCCCGAGCATGCCCTCCGGACACTCGGGACGTACAAAAAAGGCCCCTTTCTCCTCCCACAGAGGGGCCATATGTACATACAAAAAGATGGTGTAGCTATGGGTTTTCCCCTTGGAGTACTTTTTGCGAATTTCTACATGGGTGCTACGGAGCGTTGGGTATTCGCCACCATTGTGAAACCGTCGATGTATGTCCAGTATACTGACAACACCTTCATAAGTTCCAGCACGGAGGAAGAAATAGAACACCTGCAACAAGCCTTCACGACCATGGTATCCTCAACTTCACGATAGAACATTGCCGTGGTCATCGCCTCCCCTTCCTTGACGGGCAAAAAGAGGAGCATTTCGTAATACAAGTATATATGAAATCCACGAACCTGGGCATGTGTCTGAATGGGGAGAGTGAGTGTCCAGAGAGATACAAACGCACTGCGATCAGCACCTTCATCAGGAGAGCTCTCTCAAACTGATCTTCTTGGAAGGACACATGCTGAATTAGAGCGTGTTGCCCAGGTTTTAATTAACAATGGGTATTCCAACTGGGACACCACGAAATGCATATGTAGAACCATTGATAAATGATATCAGCAGGAGCCTTGCCCTGTCACCCTTGAAGACGTCACTCTCATTTACAAGGGAGTGTATCACAGGAAATGCAAAGAGGACGAGTGGTGCACCCCTCGCAATATCATAGTAGGAAACGTCTCCCCTACAGACCCGGGAAAAAGGTTAAACTGGTAATTTATTACAAAAGCAAAAAGACCAGTACACTGATCATGAAAAACAACCCAGGCCCGTGGTGCAGGACCTCAGATAAGAAGAAAATAATAAGAAGAATTTAAAACACCATATACAAAATCATTTCCACTGGTGCTGCCATTCTCTTTAACAAGGCATGCTTGAAAAGGGTCTTCTTCTTCTTCTTCTTCTTCTTCTTCTTCTTCTTCTTCTTCTTCTTCTTCTTCTTCTTCTTCTTCTTCTTCTTCTTCTTCTTATTATTCTTCTTCTTATTCTTCTTCTTATTATTATTCTTCTTCTTATTATGAAAAGACCTTCTTTAATACAGGTTTTGTTAAACAAAATGGCAGTTTCAACATCATTTATTTTATATAGTAAACGCTCAATTCGTCTTATCAATTGTTTTTCTTGCGCTGGAATGGTTGCAAGCAATTGACCGATATTCATATCCTGTGGTTTAGTGATGTGTAGGAGGTAGTTCTCGTGGAATGTCGACTAGCTTCGCCCTCCTCATTAGGGCATCATTCAGGACAGGATCGCACATGAATATCGGTCAATTGCTTGCAACCATTCTAGCGCAAGAAAAACAATTGATAAGACGAATTGAGTGTTTACTATATAAAATGAATGCTGTTGAAACTGCCATTTTGTTTAACAAAACCTGTATTATTATTATTATTATTATTATTATTATTATTATTATTATTATTACAAATGAAAGTAATTGTGTGATAGGCAAAAAACAAAAGAAATAAACCTGAAGTTTCATACTGTACCTAACTAGGAGGTTTTAGTGCTATGAAGGTAATGACACAATAACAATCAAAAAAAGAAATGTGAATTCAGTGATTAAAACTATGCCTAAAAAGTGCATTTTCCTGCAAGGAACAATTTATTTTGATTAAGCATATAGATTGCTGTATAGTAGTCAGCTGTTAGGTGAAGCCCTTGATAGAAAAAAGAGCTGGGACTGCTCTTGTTCTAGTATTGTGTTGCTATATGAAAGCCTTCATTGTTAATTTCAACTCAGGATACCTAGAATGCTTGATTGATATAGGCAGTATAGACACACAACTCACTTGTGGGGCTAAGGATAATGAAAGTTTTGATTTGAAAATTTTATTATTTAGATATATGTCTATTTATTACAAATGCCTTAGTTCCTGTGCCAGCAGGAAGATCGACAGTCTGAAAAAACAAAAGAATTTCTGGGTTCGACCTGTGTCACCCGGTGAAATTGGTTCCATCAAGCACATTTCTAGGTATATCAATTGCTAAAAATACCAGAGAAAAAGCTATCAAGAATGCCGGGGTTACTACCCCCAGTTCGCTCATCTATTAATTAAAAATAGATGCCGGTATACACAAAGGGTGAGTGTTGCCTCTGCCCTGTAGAGATCTCCAATCTCAAAATCCCGGAAAGTGAGGGGCCGTTGCATACCCAACGCCCATCACCCGGCCAACCAACACCTCAGCCGCCATCTTAGCCTCATTCCATCTTAGCACGCTTGTAAACATTGCCGTGTTTTTCCCTTGTGCTGCTATTTTGTGAATTTTGCATTCTCATCATGTCTTCCGTCCAGGAATTTTCTTCTCCTAAGTTGAGTACCATCTCCTTTTGGTTTTTTCTTATAGAGGCTTCTTATTTGACCTTTAATTTAGTAATTACGAGGTTAAATAACACGGTGCGGTCGTCCGCGGTCGCTTCGCCTCGGCCATATTGGACCCTCAGTCTTCGTATGGTTTTAGCAGTGAGATTCTGCTTGTGTTTTACACTGTTATATATTTTATATAAGTTTAAATATTTCTACTCCTTCAGGGAGTTCTTTTTTGGCGAATTGCCCTTTCGCTGGTAGAGGGTGAGGTGCCCGTATCATGACTGATCTAGGCTAGTATTGGAGGCTTCCCCCTCCCGCCTTTCTGATCATAAATATTCCTTTTCCCTGGGCCCCTTCCTCTGTCGGCGAGCGGGTACATTCTCCAAGATGGTACTGTTATGCTTATGATCTTTCCTGATGTGTACGGTGATGGATGACATGTATATTTTTGGATTAAAAATGTTTATGATTCAGCGTTAGGGTCGGCCATTTTACGTATCACCCGCGTCCTACATGTCACGGGTTGTTTGGCCTTCTCTATAGCACGAGTCTTTTATATATTATAATTTCTATGCATATATATTTATATATTTCACATCATTTGGTTGACTTTTATTTAATATTTTAAGTCAGGTAGTTTCCTTGATGGGTATTCTGGCCTAGCCCTCTCGTCCGCAGTCGGAGGGCTAGGTTAGTTAGGTTAGGCGTCTTTCATGACACTCATGCTTCCTAGCTCCCCTGACCAGGTCGTTTTGAGGCTTGGAGGGAGGTGTTGGGTGGTTGAGGGAGTTCCTCGTTCTCTTGGCCCGCCTGACCATGCTGTCATGTTGTTGGAGGGTGTTATTAGGCTTGTGAGACCCCCCCGTTTTAGCCTACCTGACCAGACCGATTGGTTTTCGGAAGGTAGGTTGGAATAGTGAGGGTCTCCTTATTACTTAGCCTCCCACCTGACCAGGCTGTCGGCGTTGGAGGGTGTGGCCAGACCTTGCGTGGATTTCCCCTCTACCCTCCCCCCCCCTTCCATACCTCTGTTAGCCTTCTTACCCAAGTCAAAAAATTTTGACGTTGGGGAGTGGTCTGGGGTCGAAGGTTGCACTGTCTTTTTCTTGTCGTTAGCCTAGCCCTTCCTTACCCATTCTTTAGCATTTGGCGGGTGTCCCTAGTTCTCCCTGCGCGAGGGACGTCGGTCTCTACGACCGGCACCCCGTGGGGAGTTTCTATAGGTGTCCAGGGGGTGTTTCCCACCCATCTGGCCACCGCTATTCGGTCCCCTCCATTTTGCTATTCCTTCCCTATTCCTTAGCATTTGGCGTGTGGCCTTGACTTCTCCCCGCACGAGGGACGTCGATCACTACGACCGGCACCCCGTGGGGAGTTTCGGTCGGCGTCCAGATAGTGTTATCCACCTATCTGGCCTCCGCCTTTCGGTTTCCGCCATTCTGCTAGTGTTTCGTTTGTTCGCTTTCCTCAGTGTTAGCTGGAGCATCGAACACAGGTCCAGGGACACTTTCTTGACTTCCGCTAGGTACATTCTCCGCCGGGTTTGTCAGGTCTCCCGTTGTTCTTGTACATGCTACCACTCCAGTGGGTATGGTTTTCGGTTGGTTGGCGCTTTCCACTACCTGTTCCCAGCCACAGGCGTTGAGAGTTGGGCCAGTTTTGAGGACTCCTCTCCGCCTCCTCCGCCGCTACATAGGTATGAGGTAACGAGATTTCCGAGGCAATCAGGGCGGAGTATCGTAACCAGCATATCTTTAAGTACTTCTGTTTACATAATTAGTTGACCATTCTGTAGCATATCTTTACCATACCGCTGCCGGACTCTTTCCGGCGGTGTTTATTTAATTTTACTATAATCATATTATAATTGTCGTATGATGCATGGTCCTAGGTTAAGGTGTTCTGTTACCGCCGGACTTGCTCCGGCGGTCCTTATCTTAATGTTAGTCATGTATTATATATTATCTTTATTCTGCCGGAGTTATCTCCGGCGGGATTCGGTTTGACTGTAAGCATGCTCCATCACCCATATTAGGTTAAGGTACCTTATCTCCGTCGGACCTACTCCAGCGGGCCTTAACTTGCATACTCATGTATCATCTGTCCACTTACAGTTGGTACGCTGTCAGGAGCCTGGGTGTACGGTGTCCCTCCAGCAACCCTGTGGCCATGTGGTGTGTCGCTCCTACTCCGGCTGTGCGGTTCGCGTCGGGGACGGGGACCTGATCGTCTGGCACCCAGACGGCTGTGAGGTGTGCTACGCTCTGTACGAGCAGGTGTTGGATGAGTCGGTAAGCTTCAAGTCTGCTAACCTTTAGTCTTCTTTTGACTTCATTGCTTATGTTGATAGGTATGGTGGTTGGAGATTGTTTTAGTAAGCCTTTCTTTTCTTTCAGTCCGACCGTAGTTCCTGCGACTCTTTGCTGTCGACCCTCAAGATCTGGGTCAGCGGGTTTGGGAGGAATGTCGCGTCGGGGAAGCCTTACATCTTGTCAGAGGAGATTTGTAATCTCCTCTACCCCGGCACCCGGATTTCAGCCGCAGTTCCGGCGGAAGTAGCCGCCCCTTTGATTGAGCAGATCCGGGAGGAGACGCAACCCTCCCAAGAGGACAACGTATGCGGAGAGGTCGCGGAAGAGGTGGCGGCCATCAACATCAACCTGGGACCAATGAGCGTTGATCCGGACCACCAGGTAGAAGGTAAGGGGGTAAGTGAGGCAGGGGGAGCGAGTGTTCCTAGCTCCCTTTTCAATTCTCCTTCTTCCTCTTCTTCTTCCTTTCAGGGTTTCCAGAAATCTTACCTTGAGGACAGATCGAGGTCTACTGTCCCCAAGGTGAAAACCTTGAAAACGAAGGGCTTATCTAAGTCCTCTAGGCCTCAAAGGTCTAATCCTACAGCTCCCTCGAGGTCGTCACAGGCTCTTAGCCCAGTGGCGTCTACTAGTAAAGCTACTCCCCCTGCCAAGGGGTCGAGATCCAGGGCGGTTAAGGTGAGTCCCCCTCATCCTAACTTTGACCCTGAGGCTTTTGCAGAGTTTCTCTTGCAGAAGCTTGACAAGAAGGTTGAAGCCAGGATGAATGACCTTTCCTCTCAGCTCGCTTCGGGCTTGAAGACTTCAGATGATTCTTGGAAGTCTTTAGCTGAGAGGATGCAGAACCAGGAGAACTTGCTCTCCGGGTTTATGCGCTCCGGAGTGGCGGCACAGACGTACGCTATTCCAGATGCCTCCAGTCTTCCTCCCTTTGATAAGGGAAACCCTTGGCGTCTAGCTCTTCATGCCCCTCGGCATGAAGATACTCTCACCATTGAAGGCTTGGGTACACGCAGGTTGGAAGAACTGGAGTTCTTCCCACCCAACCTGGTGCCTCCCTACCCAGGCTACGCCAGACTCACGGAAGAAGCTTGGATCAGATCAGACAAGGTCCCGAAGGAGACTGTCATCTTTCCTAGGGACCAAGCCCAATCTGCCTTGACGCGCACTCTCACGGAGTGGGAGGCGGAGAATACTAAGCTTACCCCCTTCAAAGGGACCTTCACTATGTTCTCGTTGGGTGATGCTGTCCCTACCCCCTGCATGGCTAAGGTAGCACTGCTGACTAGTCAGGCAGGCATCGAGGGTAAGCCGCTACCTCAACTCCGGGAAACAGATCCCACTTCTCTTGTCTTCCCCGGAGATTCGGAATTTTGGTTGGGAGCTCCAGCCACGTTCACGGTGGGCAAACTCGACCCCGAGTGCGCTTCATCCCTGTTCAGTGAGCAGCTTCCAAGATTCCGGAGGCTCTTCTAAAAGCTGAATTCGAGGCCAGGTGCAGGTTGAGTCGCTCCCTGCATTCCTTGTGTTTGACGGAGGCAACGGCGGTAACCTACAACAAAGAACAACTCTTCCAGGTCCTAACCAAATCCCTGTTGGCCGGTTTCCAGGCGGACCTGTACGACTTTATAGTGGCGAGGATGAATTGCCGAAAGCTCATCTTCGTGGACGCCACCATAAGGCATGAACCCAATAGGCTCATGAGGAGCTCTATTTGGGGCGCCAATATTTTCCCTGAAGATGAAGTTAACAGTGTCCTGGCGGAGGCAACCGGGGCAAATCAAAGCCTCCGCTCCCGCTTGGGTCTCCCCTTCAAAAGGAAGGCCACCGAGTCCGCCGGACCTCAAGCCAAATCAGGGAAAAGGTTCAGGAGGTACAAAAGACCTCACACCCAGACTATGCTGCAGGCTGTACTGGTCTCCCAGGTCGGTCAGCCTTCAACTTCAAAGGCCCAGCCTCAACAACAGTTTGTGCTGATGCAGCCTGCTCAGCATACTCTTGCTTCCCCAACCTTCGTGACATCTCCGGCTTTCAACGCCTCATTTGAAAGCCAGGGGGCGTTTCGAGGCTTTAACAGGAATGCAAGGGGAAGCAGAGCCAGAGCCTCCTTCAGAGGTAGGTCTGCGTCACGTTCCCTCTCTCGAGGGAGAGGAGGCCGAGGTAGTAGAGGAGGTAAGCCCTCTCCTGCCCAGTGAGTCTCCTCAGGTAGGCGGGAGGTTGTATCTTTTTCGGGACCGATGGACCTTCAGTCCGTGGGCCCACAGCATAGTCTCCAAAGGTCTGGGATGGAGCTGGAGCAGAGGTCTTCCTCCGCTAGTCAGATTCCATCAGTCCCCATCCAAAGCCCTCCTGGACTTCGTAAAGGACCTGCTTCAAAAGAGGGCTATAAAGAAAGTGAGACACCTGAAATTCCAAGGCAGACTGTTCAGCGTTCCGAAGAAAGGTTCCAGTCAGCAAAGAGTAATCCTAGACTTGTCTCGTCTCAATCTTTACATTCAATGCGACAAATTTCGCATGCTTACAATCTCGCAGGTGCGGACCCTACTTCCCCGTGGAGCCGTCACCACCTCTATAGATCTTTCAGACGCCTATTATCACGTCCCAGTTGCGAGAAATTTCTCTCCTTACCTAGGATTCAGACTAGGAAAACAAGCTTACTCATTCAGAGTCATGCCATTCGGGTTCAACATAGCTTCCAGAATCTTCACCAAACTGGCAGAAACAGTAGTTCAGCAATTACGGTCCCAGGGGATCATGTTAGCCGCATACCTAGACGATTGGATAATTTGGGCATCCAACGCCGAGGAATGTTGGAAAGCAACAGCCATAGTGATCAACTTCCTGGAATCCCTAGGCTTTCAAATAAACAGGGAGAAATCCCGCCTAGTTCCGGAGGCTCGATTTCAGTGGCTAGGAATTCAATGGGATCTGGACTCACACAAACTGTCTCTTCCGCTAGCCAAAAGGAGGGAAATAGCCAAAGCCACCAGGCAGTTCCTCAAAAACAGGAAAGCCACTCGTCGTACCCAGGAAAGAGTCCTAGGTTCTCTTCAGTTCGCATCTGTTACAGACCTGCTTCTGAAAGCCAAACTGAAAGACATAAACAGAGTGTGGCGGAGATGAGCCAACAACAGACTCAGAGACAAGGTGTCCCTAATTCCGATGGTGTTGAGGAAAAGACTTCCACCGTGGTCGACAGTCAAGAGTCTATCAAGGTCAGTACCCCTCCAATTTCCTCCTCCATCATTGGTGATCCACACGGACACTTCCCTGACCGGGGTGGGGAGGATATTCCCAACACAAAAAAGTTCAAGGAACATGGTCCACTATGTTCCGCCAGTTCCATATCAACATTCTCGAAGCAATGGCAGTATTTCTAACTCTGAAAAAACTACATCCATCCAGACAGATCCATATCAGACTGGTACTGGACAGCGCAGTAGTGGTGCATTGTATGAACAGGGGGGGGCTCGAAGTCGAGCCGGATCAATCAAGTGATGATAGCAATTTTCTCCCTGGCAAGAAAACACCGTTGGCATTTGTCAGCCACCCATCTGGCAGGTGTCCGGAATGTCATTGCGGATTCTCTGTCCAGGACAACTCCGCTGGAGTCGGAATGGTCTCTGGACAAAACATCATTTGAGTGGATTCGCCGTCAGGTACCAGGTCTCCAGGTAGATCTGTTTGCCACAGAGAGCAACCACAAACTTCCATGTTACGTTGCTCCCAATCTGGACCCTCTTGCTCATTCCACAGATGCGATGTCAATAGATTGGAACATGTGGCAGAAAATCTATCTGTTTCCACCAATAAACTTGTTGATGAAAGTTTTGCACAAGCTCAGGTCATTCAAAGGTCAAGTGGCCCTGGTGGCACCCAACTGGCAGAAGAGCAGTTGGTTTCCTCTTCTTCTAGAGTTGAAACTCCGGTGTATTCAAATCCCCAGGCCAAAGTTGACTCAAATAGTACAAACTCGGACTGTGTCAGCTTCCTCAAGAATTCTAAATGCCCTGGCTTTATGGACTTCATGAAATTCACAGCTCAGAGAGATGCTAATATTGATCCTGTTAATACATTGTTCTTAGAATCAGATAAAAGGGACTCTACTTTCAGACGGTATGATTCAGCAGTTAAAAAGTTAGCATTATTCCTGAAAGAATCTGAAGCTAAAGTGATGACCACGAATCTTGCAATCTCGTTCTTCAGGTCATTTGAAAAAGGACTGGCCTCTAGTACTATTACTACAGCAAAGTCGGCTTTAAAAAAGATATTTTTACATGGTTTCAATATTAACTTAATGGACTCATATTTTTCATCAATCCCTAGAGCATGCGCTCGTTTGAGACCAGCAACCCGTCCACACACGGTTTCCTGGTTCTTAAATGACGTACTGAAATTAGCATCGGACACTGATAATGAACAGTGTTCATATTTGAGTCTATTAAGGAAAACATTATTCTTAATTAGCCTAGCTTCAGGTGCCAGAATTTCTGAACTGTCCGCTCTCTCTAGAGAACCAAACCATGTTGATTTCCTCCCGTCAGGAGAAGTTCTGCTATCCCCGGATCTCAAGTTTTTATGTCCAGTCACTACTTTAAAAGCTTATTTACATAGAACTTCTAATATAATGTCTGGCCCTCTTTTTGTCAGGGAAAAGGGAGGAACCCTTTCCTTAAAGGCCATCAGGCAACAAATACTGTATTTTATTAAACAAGCTAACCCGGATTCAGTACCTAAGGTTCATGATATCCGAGCAGTGGCCACCTCCACTAATTATTTTCATAATATGAACTTTGAAGATCTTAAAAAATATACGGGTTGGAAATCACCATCAGTATTCAAATGCCACTATCTTAAATCTCTAGAGGCCCTAAAATTTTCCACAGTGGCTGCAGGAAGTATTGTCCCTTCCGCCCTAGATTAACCTATGCAATCTTAGTTATCCTGTCCCTTTCCTCTCTCGCCTACCTGCCTCGTTTACTTACCTTGCCGTCTATACTTAGGTCAGGCATGCTTCACAGCCTGACTCCTGACCATGTTGTATATTACCATTTTCCCTTTTGTTAGCATTTAAGTGTCTTGGTATTAACCAATGTTTTGTGTATATATGCCCCATGTTATTAACCATGTCTTATCCTGTATTATTAATCATGTCCTATTTTTGCTACTTGGATAATTAAACTCGGTATTTACTGATAGTTTTATTTATCTCCATCACAGTAGTTGTTAGGGGTTTCACCAAGCTTTGTATGATTCTCTGTTACGATTTCACCGGGTGACACAGGTCGAACCCAGAAAAGGGATTTTGACAAAGGAAAAATCTATTTCTGGGGGAAGACCTGTGTCACCCAGTGACCCACCCCTATTCTTCTTTCCCTCCCTGAATAACATATCAAGCTTGGGGGGGCTGCTAACCTGGAATGAGGCTAAGATGGCGGCTGAGGTGTTGGTTGGCCGGGTGATGGGCGTTGGGTATGCGACGGCCCCTCACTTTCCGGGATTTTGAGATTGGAGATCTCTACAGGGCAGAGGCCTGTGGCAGTGGCAACACTCACCCTTTGTGTATACCGACATCTATTTTTAATTAATAGATGAGCGAACTGGGGGTAGTAACCCCGGCATTCTTGATAACTTTTTCTCTGGTATTTTTAGCAATTGATATACCTAGAAATGTGCTTGATGGAACCAATTTCACCGGGTGACACAGGTCTTCCCCCAGAAATAGATTTTTCCTTTGTCAAAATCCCTTTTCTTGGTTGATCAATCAAGTGTCTCTATCCACCTGTCCCCCACCAGTTGTCTA
The DNA here is from genome assembly GCF_040412425.1 of Macrobrachium rosenbergii. Lineage (NCBI taxonomy): Eukaryota > Metazoa > Arthropoda > Malacostraca > Decapoda > Palaemonidae > Macrobrachium > Macrobrachium rosenbergii. Next base: position 44,048,176 of record NC_089793.1, read on the forward strand.
AAGGTTCAAGTGTCCATTGTATCTCATTCAGTTCCTCAAATTTTGCAGTGGGGAAGCAGGAGGTAAAACATCTTGTAATAGAGAGGTAAGTATTAAATAATAACCCTTATGCATTAAAACTTACATTATTTGAAATGAACTTACCTGTCTGTCACAAATGATAATTCACACATTGTATAAGATGGTGGGACTAAGTAAATTTCCAAAGGTCCCCTAACAGAGAAACTAAAAGAAGTGTAAATCCAATGAACTAGGCAATCCTTAGGCCAGCCGTGCTGCCCTGGAAGGATTTGTCATCAGGCTACAAGGGCTTCATGATTGAGTTGCCAGAGGTCTCTTGCAGAGAATACCAGCTTCATTACAGCTGGACTTAAGGTCCCTATGCTTGGACCAAGTAGAGCAAGAGGCAAACTAAAACCACTGAGAAATATCCACAGATATGTAGGTACTGTACTCTCCCTATACGCAAATCACATGTACTTTTGTGCCCCCAAAACTTGACTGGATTTCCTAAATATTCAAAGACAAGAAGGAAGGCAGGTCTTTATAAGGTTTAGGAAAAGACATCACCTGCTATTGCTAGTGGAGTCCAAACTCTGCAGTCCTCATATTGAATCTCAAAATCTTTCAACACATTATTTGAAAGGTGATGTGCAGCTACTATAACCCTGTCTAAAGAGAGATTTCTCAAAAAATTAAAGGATGTGGCTATTACCTAGTATCATGAGGCTTTACCTTTAATTAACCCTTAAACGCCTACTGGAAGTATCATACGTCGACTAAAATTGTCTGTTGGGTGCCAAGTGGACGTACCGTATGTCGACTACAAAAAATTTCAACCTTCGGTCAACTTTGACTCAACCGAAATGGTCGAAAAACGCAATTGTAAGCTAAAACTCATACATTCTAGTAATATTCAATCATTTACCTTCATTTTGCAACAAATTGGAAGTCTCTAGCACAATATTTCGATTTATGGTGAATTTTTGAAAAAAAATTTTCCTTACGTCCACGCAGTAACTCTGCCGAAAATTCCAGAAATTCTTTTGTCATTTTGTCGTAATTTTTGCACTGTTTTATATTAGCCATTACATAAAGTTTTATATACGAAAATGTGCACAGTTTCATGTAAAATACAACAAAATACAACCCATGGTTGTAGCTTTTATCAGTTTGGAAGTATTTTCATATAAATCTCAATAACTGCCAAAATTTCAACCTTCGGTCAACTTTGACTCGACAGAAATGGTAAAACAACGCAATTGTAAGCTAAAACTCTTACATTCTAGTAATATTCAATCATTTACCTTCATTTTGCAACAAATTGGAAGTCTCTAGCACAATATTTCGATTTATGATGAATTTTTGAAAAAAACTTTTTCCTTACGTCCGCGCCAGAAATTCTTTCGTCATGTTGTCGTAATGTTTGCACCGTTTTATACTAGTCGTTACATAAAGTTTTATATACGGAAATGTGCGCAATTTCATGTAGAATGCAACAGAAAATAACTCATGGTTGTAGCTTTTATCAGTTTTGAAATATTTTCATATAAATCATAACTGCCAAAATTTCAACCTTCAGTCAACTTTAACTCGACCAAAATGGTAAAAACGCAATTATAAGCTAAAACTCTTACATTCTAGTAATATTCAATCATGTACCTTCATTTTGCAACAAACTGGAAGTCTCTAGCACAATATTTCGATTTATGGTGAATTTCTGAAAAAAAAAAGTTTTTTCCTTACATCTGCGCGCGTAACTCGGCGAACATCTCCGAAATTCTTTCACACGTTGTCATAATGTTTGCATCGTTTTACATTAGTCGTTACATAAACTTTTATATATGAAAATGTGCGCAATTTCATGTAGAATACAACAGAAAATAAATCATGGTTGTAGCTTTTATCACTATTGAAATATTTTCACATAAATCATGATAACTGCCAAAATTTCAACCTTCTGTCAACTTTAACTCGACTGAAATGGTCGAAAAACGCAATTGTAAGCTAAAACTCTTACATTCTAGTAATATTCAATCATTTACCTTTATTTTGCAATAAATTGGAAGTCTCTAGCACAATATTTTGATTTATGGTGAATTTTTGAAAAAAACATTTTCCTTACGTCCGCGCAGTAACTCAGCCGAACATCTCAGAAATTCTTTCGTCACGTTGTCGTAATGTTTGGACTGTTTTATATTAGTCGTTACATAAACTTTTATATATGAAAATGTGCGCAATTTCATTTAGAATGCAACAGAAAATAACTCATGGTTGTAGCTTTTATCAGTTTTGAAATATTTTCATATAAATTACGATAAATAAAAAAAATTTGACCTTCGGTCAACTTTAACTCGACCGAAATGGTCGAAAACTGCAAATGTAAGCTAAAACACTTACAGTCTAGTAATATTCAATCAATTAGCTTCATTTTTCAACAAACGGGAAGTCTCTAGCACAATATTTCGATTTGTGGTGAATTTTTGAAAAAAACATTTTTTTACGTCCGCGCGTTACGGATTCATGCATCATGTTGTGATAATATTTTCTCTGTGTTGCTTTGATCGTTTTACAATTTGTTATATACCAAAATCATCGCAATTTAGTGTACAATACAAAGAAAAAAAAATAATCCGTTAGCTTTAACCATTTTGCTCACAGCACGATTTGTATAAAATTATATATGAAAATTTTTTTTTCGCTGTCATATATTTCAATATTTATATATGATAATGATATTATTTTTCATTTCTGATGGTTGCATACTAAACTTCAGGCAATGACAAAAAAGGAGCCAAAAATGAACTCTTAATCTTAAAAACTAAGCGTGCTGTGTTTTTTTGAAAAAAACTTTTTTTCCGCTTCGGCGCTAACTCCTGAACGCCGCCGGCATACGGGAGATGTTTTTGTAAATAGAGGCTCGGCGTTTAAGGGTTAAGGAGGAGGTGAAGAGTCTAGCTTAGAATGAACATCCTCATGAGGGATCTGAGAAAGACAGCTTCATCATCCTACAGATGAAATTAGTGACATTATGTCTGAGAGGCTTAAAATGTTGTAGATAACAGGATAGAGCTGTAACTGGGCATAACAGAGCTGTTTCCCCATCTGAAATTAAGGAAGCCAAATCAGGAATAGTCACACATCTAGGAAGTCCTTGGCTTTGAAATCCTTTTTTGCTCTAGACCAGGTTAGAAAGGACAAAATTTTCTCCTCTAAAAAATCCTACTTTTGCTGACAAGGCTTGAAGCTCACTTATTCTTTTTTGCTGTAGCCGGGGCAGTCAAGAACAATGTCTGCATAAGTCAGATCCTCTAGGTAAGCTAGTTCCAAAGACTGAAAGGGGCTTGACAAAGGAATTTCAGAACCACTTCTAAATTTGATGCTAAGTTACAACTCGGATTCCTGGGCTTTTCAAACCCACATGCCATAGCATCAAGGTTATCATAGAATGGTACCCTTTGATTGTGTCCACCACAAGGTTCCTGGAATATCTGAGAAACTCAAAAAGTTTAATGATATCTGATAGAGGTACAGATGATGGATATCCCATGGGAATGGGATCTGGCTCTATAGATAGACACTGTTGCCAGTATAATTTGTTGGTAGAAGGCCTTCTTGCTGCCAAGATAATTTCCCTAGATGATTCTGAAAGCCTCTAGCTGGGAGATGGTTGACAGTTTCCAGGCAACTAATTGAAACATCTGTCATTAGTGGGAGAAAGTGTGGAAACCATCCTATTTTTGGCCACTAAGGTGCAGAGAGAATCATGCTTGAATTCACAGCCCCTCTCAGTTTGTTGAGAACTTTTTAAATTAAAGGAAATAGGGGGAAAAGCATAAGAGCTCAGAAGGGACCAATCTAACAAGAGGGCATTTACAACCCAGGCCTGTGGGCTGTGTTATTGGGAACAGTAAAAGGGAAGCTTGTGGTTCAGGCTTGTGGCAAAGAGATCTATAGTCAGAGTCCTCAACACTCTCTAAAGCCTTTCACAAATGATCAGATGAAGAGACCAGCCCATCAGTTAAACTTTGTCCTTTTGACTCTACAGGTCAGCCAATATGTTGAGCTAGCCTGGAATGCATTATGAAATTAAGAAATTTTTCTGGCTTTTGTCCAACATAAGTTCCTTGTTAGCATGAAATGACCCCCTCCCCCATAACTGTGGTGCCTCCCTGATGCTTGATGTAAGAGAGGGACGTTCTTTTGTCCGAGTAAATAGCGATGGTCTTGATGGAGAATATATTTTCCAATTACTGTAGACCCTTCCAAACTGCCAACACCAAGTGAATGATATATAGCAAAATTTCCTTTTGTGACCACAACCTTGCCACCCAATGGTTTCCTAGCACTGACCCCAACTTGTAAAATAAGCATCAGAATATAACAGGAGGTCTTGGTTCTCGAATTCCAGGGAGGATTTTCCAACAGTCAAAGATGGTGACTCCACTATAGAAGATTCTTTTTTAAGCCCAGTGAAACAGGAATGCAATGAGAATTGAGAACAGTTCTCCTGTCCAACGTCTTTAGATAAAAATGCAGGGGTATCATCTTCAGACGAGTTTCACTTACAGATTTCTCCAGAGAGGCTATATGCCCCAAAAGAGAGAGCTACTTCTGGGATGGTAAAGGCTTTAATGCAAGAAATTCTTCGAGAACTGAGAGAAAGTTGCCTACTCATGTCATTGTCAGAGAAGCCTGAAAACTTTGACAGTCGATCACTATCCATAAGTATGTTATTGTCTTAGTTAGTGTCAGATAGGATTTGGGAAGGTTTAACAGAATTACTATGATTAAACCAATTTGAGGAGGAAATTCTTGGCCCTTAAGATCCCTTCCAAGGAGTCATCCAGGATTAATCATTCATCGAGATAGAGATTATCCTTATCCCGAAAAGTTGAACCCATTTCCTTAAGAGTCATAACTCAAGTAAAAACCTGTTGTGCTATACTCAGACTGAAGCATAGAGCCCAGAACTGATACTCTTTGCCCTCAAACACAAACTTGAGCTTTCTGGACAAGAAAAGGATTGGGATGTGAAAGTAAGCATCTTTTTTGTCTATAGAACTCATCCAGTCCTACATTTGTACAGTTGCCAGGACCATTCTGGGTGAATCCACAGTAAAGAAAAGACTGAACTTGATCTCTGTCACTTGTTTCATCAGTAGAGAGGATACTTTTTCCTGAAGCACTTGAAGTTTCACTAGGTCTTGAAGATATGAAGGAAAGGGAATTGGAGACCGGAAGGGAATCAAATACCCAGAGCCCCTTTTGGTATTTAGAGGCCTTTGAGTTGCCTTGAAAGATCCTAGACTGAGAAATTGCTTGTACTAGTAAGTCTTAAACCTTGTGGGGAGAAGTACTGGAGCCAGAAGAGATCACTTTGGAGAGTGGGCCTTAATTAAAAGAGAGTGAGCTTCTCTCTCCTCTGCTTCATGTGAGTTTTTCACCAAAATCTCAGAGTTCAGAAGACCTTTAAGTGAAACATAAACAATTATAGCAGCTTATAAATGCTGAGATCAAAAGTACTAGATAAAAGCAAAGCTGCTCGTGCTTCTTAACTACATGTTAGTGGAAGCATGCAAAGTTTCACCAGTAGCATCTATCAAGGAAAAGTCAAGACAGGTAAGGAAATCGGCGGCATTCACAGCTAAAGACATGTGTTCTGGTAAAATTTCCAACATTTGATGACTATAATCATCCAGAGATGCAATCATCATGTCCAAGAAAAAGAATTTTATTAACCCGATAAAGTCCTTGAATAAAAGTATCTGCTTCCACAGAATCCCAAACTACTACTTCTGTTTAAACTGCTCTTTTCTTACCTAGGTCAGCCAAGGAAAAATAATGCAAATCTTCAGTCTGAGACAAGATCAGTGGGAAGAGTCTCAGTATCATAGAAATCTGCCTTATGTCTTCTCAAAAAGAGAGGTAGGGTCAGAAAGGGCCCTTTAGAGGTCACTTTTTGGGCTGAAAGCTTAACAACACAACCAAAATTTCAAGCACTGAAATTTATCTCATAGGGAAATGAACAGGAACCTAAGCCACCTGGTGGGGGACAAGTGGATTGAAAGACTTAACTGGTCAGCCAAGGTATTCTTCTGTTTTTTCAGACTGTCGACCTTCCAACTGGCACAGGAACTAAGGCATTTGTAATAGAGAAGTAAGATTATTTTAGATACTACAGCCTAATTCCAACAGATCTGTAAGTTCCGCATACCATCATTGGAAAAAAAAATCCTAGAGAGATCCACTTATTTTTCTCAAGATTTTGGATAATTAATTTGGTATCTTAAACTGTCCAGAGGACAAGGTTTCCTTTATTAAGGTATAGGATTTGATTAGGAAATTTAACAATAAGGCTATGTGAGAGTCTCAAGAAACAAAACTTATTTTGATCAGTGCTTTATATGTCATTTGGGATCAGCAGGGGTAGGGCAGCCGTTGCAGAGGAAAACATCTTCCTTTGAGAATGTCCAAAGTTTTCTGTGCCTCTTTCCCTTGAAGAGTGCACTTTACCAACAAGTTGTCGGCTTCTCAGAATACAGTGCTGCCATGTGGAAAGGTAACCAGCACAATTGTGGCACTAAAAACTCAAGACATGGACATACAGGCAGTCCCCGGTTAACGGCGGGCTTGGTTAATGATCCGGTTTTATGGCGCTTGTCTAGCGACAAAATTCGGCAATTTTCGCCGCCAAAAATCACTGATTTCTGCTTATCGGTGCCGATAATTGGGTATTGGTGCCAATACATACCTAACAGAGGCGCCGATAACGAAAAATCGGCACTTTTGGTGCCGATAAGCCCGAAAAAGCGCCGGAAATCGCAGATTTTTGGTTAGTGGTGATTTTCGGTTATCATCACACCCCCAGAACGGAACCCCCGCCGATAACCGAGGACTGCCTGTATAGTATCAAATGACAGACGTAAAGTTCATTAGGTCGATCTCCAGGCAAAACCATTTGGTAGGGGCCACCGTATTTCTCATTTTTATATAAGTAACTTATCAAGTAATTACATAGCTATCAATTTCTGTTAACTGGCAGCTAAAATTTGAAAATTCGCAGTAGCCAATCTTTTTTGTTTTGTTTTAGTGTAAGTATTCAGCTCTGCCCACTTTCAGGGAAGGAGAGGAACAACATAGCAAGAAGGCTCAGTTTATTTCTAATGGGTTTTGATGAAGGTTGTGAGCAGCAGCTTAAATTTTGGAATTTTGTAGGCTTTACTGGTTATTTTCCCTGAAGTATCAGTGAAGTATTTTCGATTCTTTTGGTTGCCTTTCATCATTTATTTAGTCAGGCTGACTCAGTTAAGACAGTTTTCTGAATTTTGACTTGTTTTCCATATTGAGACTTTGTTTTCATCTTGCTTTTTACAATGTCCAACGCAAGTATTTCTAGTACTCGCTATTGCAGTAAAGTCTGCAATACGAGATTCACTTCCGCCAAATTCGATTTACATATTATATGTTCTAGTTGCAGAGGTCAAGTGTGCTTTATAGATCTGACTTGTGCTGAATGTGTAGACTGGGACCCTAGAAAGTGGAAAATTTTGACTTTTACCTTTCCAAGTTGGAAAGAGACAGGATAAGAAAAAGCTAATAGTAGGAGTGACAAGTCTTTAGCTAGTAGCCAGGATTCTTTGAAATCTTCTACTGATGTTCCTGTTATTTCTGTCTTCTCTCCAAATCCCAGTTCTTCAGCTGTACAACCTGTTCTCATACCCAGCTCTCATACTTCGGACCCCAATGCCATTGCCACCCTTTAAGCGAAATTTGATCATAAGTTTGAATTATTAATGCAGTCTATGTCCCAGTTGGGTGAAGCAGTTCGTGAACTTATGAACCGTGAAAGAAGTGCTCATAGTGAAGTGTTAGCGGTGGGGCTGGCTGTCCTTCCCGCCGATTCTCCTAGGCGAAGGTCCCTGACACACTCCCCTGCACGTGGGAGAAGTCATACTGGAGGCCCAAGGGAAGTCGGTGGGGTCTGCCCCTCAGTCGCAACTGTAGCTGATTCCCAGGTGACGACATAACGCTGTTGGAAAGGTGTTTTCTTGGATGCGCACCGTCCTTCCTCCAGTTCCGAAGCATTGAGTCCTGATTGCAGGCACCAGTGGCACTTTTAGGATGAACCCAGACCGCTGAAGAGGCCCGCAGTGAATGTGTCTAGCACCCCTCAGGTACCTCTTAAGAAAGTCAAAGAGGGTGAGCCTTCGTGTAGTTTATGGGACAGCTCAGAGCAATTTTCGCCAGAGGTTTCTCCTGTTAAGCGTCTTGCGTCGGATCCCAAGTGCCCATTAGCGCCCTAACTACACTCCGTTTCTGGGTGCGCTTCAGTGACAGAGCGTCCTTCAGCTCCCTCCCACCCCTCCAGATGTTCTTCGGCATCTTGCAGTATAGTGGTTTCAGCTTTTTCTTCATCCTCTAAGCCTTCAGAATTGCTTGAACTCCAGTTGGCGCCAGAGAGCCCACTGGCACCAGAGTGCCCATTGGCACCAGAGCACCCAGAGGTTCACTAGCGTCCAAGCGCCCATTGGCTCCCGAACGCTCTGTGTCTTCCGAGCCCCCAGTAGCTCCCAAGTGCCCCGCTGTGCCCGAGCTCCTGGCGGCGACCGATCTCTCTTCTCATCATGTGACGACAGCGTCTTCTGCAGCATCAGTGGTTGTAGATCCTGCTCTGACTCCCATTCAACAGCATCCAGATGATATTTTGAGTTTTGTGAAACGGCAACCTCCTCCAGTTAACATGGTTGGTGCGCCCCTTTCTCCAGTTTTCTCAGCCGAGGAGGAGGCCCAGGATTAGGAAGAAGAAACTCCTACTTCGGCATATTCAGCTCTGTAGCGTTATCTACTTCGTACTTATCCTGACTTCTCCGCAGCGGCTCCTCCTTCTCTGGCTTCGGCCTTTCAAATGAGCAATCTTCTGTTGGAATCTTCTGAGGTTCCTAAATTGGTACTCTCTACTTCGGCTAAGAAGGCTATGAATGAAGTGGAGTGTTGGTTAGCGGACAAGAGAGAACAAGGGAAGGCTGCGTTCTGTTACCCCCGTTGTGTTTTTTTGAGGAGATATTCATATTATGCTCCCGGAGAAGTTGCCTCCCCGGGTGTGTCTGCCTCCTCCCAGGGTGACTTCTGGGGTCTCATTGATGCCTCCTGTAGGTCTGCCTTTGCAGCAGCTAAGGTGATGTTTTCTTCCACTGAACTCGACCACTTACTGAAGAATATCTTCAAAGTTTTTGAAATGGTCAGCTTCCTGGACTGGGCAGTAGGCTCTCTGGCCAAGAAAATCCAGGACTAACCTTCCGTCCCCGCGGACCTCTTTTCAGATCTTCTAGGCGTCCTATCCTGTATAGATAGAGGGATTAGAGACACTTCTCGTGAAGTAATCTCTTCATTTTCTATTGGCATCCTAAAGAAGAGAGACTTCTGGTGCTCTTATACCTCCAAAGGGGTCACGTCAGCACAGAAATCAGCCTTTCTCTTTTCTCCTCTAGTATGTGACTTCCTTTTTCCACAGTTGGTGGTTAATGGAATTGCCTCAGACTTGCAAAAGAAGTATACACAAGATCTCCTGGCCCAGTCTTCTAAGCGTGCTAGAGAGAATGTCTCGTTCAGTGCCAAGTCGTCTTCACCCTTGCAGCATCAGCCCTTTCGTAGAGGCAGACAAAGATTTCAGTCAAGACCTAGATCAAACGTCCAATTCTCCTCCAAGGCCATCAAGAAGTCTTCGACCAAACCATCCAAAAAACAAAGAAAGTTTACCCCGTGCAGCAGTAGACACCAGACTCCTTTTTTTTTGAAGAATGGAGCAAGAGAGAACCAGAACAGTGAGTCGTAGAAGTACTCAAGAATGGCTACTCTATTCCCTTCGAAGACTTTCCTCCCTTAGTCAAGAAACCCATCGCTTTACCTGCCTATTTGATAGGCTCAAGAAGGTTTTTGGCCTTATCGAAGGAAGTTTCTGCCCTTCTTCAGAAAAGAGCAATAGAAGAAGTCACAGATGTAGAATCAGAGGAGTTTTACAATTGCCTGTTCGTGGTTCCGAAGTCTTCAGGAGGATGGAAACCAGTGCTGGATGTCAGCGGTCTGAATGTCTTCATACGGAAGACAAAATTCAGAATAGAGACGAATCTCTCAATTCTTGCATCCATTTGTCAGGGGGACTGGATGGTCTCCATAGACATGCAAGATGCGCACTTCCATGCCCCCATACATCCAGACTTGAGGAAGTAACTACGATTCATTTTCTGTGGCCAGATTTTCCAGTTCTGAGCCCTGTGCTTTGGACTTTCGACAGCCCCTCAAGTTTTCACCCGCGTTCTCGCTCTGGTAGTGGGTTGGCTTCATCTGGTGGGCATCAACACTGCTGTCTATCTGGACGACTGGCTCGTTCATCCTCCGACAAAGGAAGCTTGCACAGGGGATATCCAAAAGACACTTTGCTTAGCAAAAGAGTTGGGGTTTTGATCAACCTTCAGAAGTCTCAACTAGTTCCCTCCCAACAGATAGTATATTTGGGAATGAGTCTGAATTCTCATCTTTTTCGGGGTTTTTCTGCTCCCAAGGGGGTAGAATCCTGTCTAAAGACAATAGATGAATTTCTCTCCCTCCAAATGTGTTCGGCCAACAAGTGGATGAGCCTTCTTGGAACGTTGGCTTCCATTGAACAGTTTTTCTCCATGGAACCCCACGAATTTGATCCCCAGTTTGAGTCCAAGAGTCCCATATAGCATTATATATTTCATTGGATTAATTTTTGTGGAATTTTCCACTTTTACTAAAATTTTTTGGACCTGATAAATAGGAAAAGATATCATAGCTAGGAATAGGTTTATATCTGAAGCCAAATAGTGAGAATTGTGGTAGGACCATCAACTGCCCGATAATGTTTGGACCTGAGAGTTATCAGATTGATAGCTCAAAGGCAGAACTATTCTTTAGGGCTGGACCACGGATTCCAGGGGGATCTGGTTCTAGGGATAGGACTCTCGTCATTCTGTCCGGTTTGCCCATGATATGTTTAGGATGGGGACAATCGTATTCTTGAAATACTCTCAGTCCTAGCAAGCAAGTTTGACTTACACTTGGGCCACTCTAATCATGTTGTACCATCCCCTGTAGGGTAGGGTAGGGGGTGGACATTTAGGAGTCGGTTCTCATTTGTGCCATTGGTGGAAAAATAAACCCCATGAGAGGCTGATGATATCTTTTTAAGGTTTTCAGGTTTTTTTTTTCTTATACTTAAATCTTTATGAATGGTAGTTGTAAGGATTCAAGTACCCCTGGGCCCTTTGATGACACTGACTCGGCACAGTTAACGACCTCTAAAACTGCCTCTGACAACCTTTGTTTAGAAAAATAAAAAAAATCTTAATGTAATTACACTGAAACATATGCTCCCGTACAGAGAAAACCAAAAAAAAGTAAATACTGTCTTGACCCAACCTTGACTCACTTTGACTCCCTCTCTGGGAGTGGCAGTTGGTCAAGGTTTCTAACCTTAGAAACTGACCAGAGAATATCAGCACTCAAGTTGGAAAATTATTTATTGAGCAGACACTCTACGACTGAAATGTCGTTTAGACAAATAAAAGAAAAGGCGTGGCTTATAGAAACTGCAACAAACAGTCAGTCTGAAAATTATTTAACAATAAAAAATATAGATAACATAAATATAAAAATAAAAGAAACATGATACTATGAACAGTATTTAGGGTACCATTGTACTTCCTGAGAATAATAACGAGCCAGTTGAAAAGAAAATACTATTAGACTCACTTAAAAAGAGATACCCAAAAGTACAGGATTGTGAACTATATGATCTGCTGAGTAAACAGATGAATAAACAAATCATAAAAATTGCAAAAATAAAATTTGAAGGTCAAGATCTACCTCAGAAAATAAAAATTTTGGGCCAAACCGGAGAAGTAAGACCATGCGTCCCAAGGCCGCTAGTGTAAAAATTGTAGTAAATATGGCCACACAAAAAAATATTGTTGAAATGAACCTGTGTGTGTGTATTGTGGATCTGAAGAACATGCCACATAGTGGAAGTGCAGCGAACCAAAGTGTATAAACTGTGGGCAAGACCATCATGCAAGATCCAAAGAATTTATGTACTATATATATATATATATATATATATATATATATATATATATATATATATATATATATATATATATATATATATATATATATATATATATATATATATATATATATATATATATATATATATATGAGAGAAAATCTTTCGCTGGTTTTGAAATATAAACAAAAATAAATAAATGAAAATAAATAAATAAATAAAAATAAATAAATACAGTTTCTCTGAAGTATTCGCCATTCCATGACTGTCCTTTTTAAATAAATAAAAATAAATAAATAAATAAATAATAAATAAAAATAAATAAATAAATAAAATAAATAAAGAAATAAAAATGAATAAAGAAATAAAAATAAATAATATAACACTTTATGTAACGAATAATATGAAAGGGCGAAAAAATTGCTGATGAATTCTTCATTTACACAGTCAGGAAGCCAAATCATAAAAATGACATCATTTGATATATATATATATATATATATATATATATATATATATATATATATATATATATATATATATATATATATATATATCATATATATATATTTGAACTTATATATATATATATATATATATATATATATATATATATATACATATACAGTCATTAGGTTCCAGAACCCCTCGCGTGGGGTGAATTTTCGAGTAAGTTTGGCATGGTCTCTAAAAATGCTAATAAATGCTTATTTCTAAAGTTTAAACACTAAATATGACCCTAATGCTCCCAAATTATTAAGTTAACTTTTAAATAGAATCAAAGTTACTGTAATTTCATTTAAAAGTTAGCGTAATACATTGTCCATAAAAAAGAGAAATAAATGGTTTACATAAAAATTGAGAGTTGTAAGAGAATTTCTCTCTCTCTCCCCTTCCAACCGATCCATTTTTAGAATCATCTCAACCTCTTTTTAGCAACTTTTTTATTCTGTGTCTCTTTCTCTTTGTTCTGAAATGCTTTTTCATGAACAATGTTTTATATTTTGACTAATACAACTCTTAGTTATTATGTCTCTGTTTTAGAACGTATTTGCAACACTAGTGCATTTAAACTTTGTAGATGATACAGGTCAAATTAGATCAATTTAAACTATCTATTGTACAGGTAAAGATGTACAGAGAATTAATAAGTTGTAAAAATGTGTGAGTGCTAACTATGAGAGAGAGAGAGAGAGAGAGAGAGAGAGAGAGAGAGAACCAACACGAACGGTAAAGAATCGCCTGGTTCAAGGGTTGTCCTTACTTAAGAGAGTGAAATTATTTATCACTTATTACGGAGACTGAGAGAATAACACAAGAAGAGAGAGAGAGAGAGAGAGAGATTGTCCTTACTTGAAATGTCAAGTTATATTATTTATGAATTACAGTATTATGGAGAGAGAGAGAGAGAGAGAGTTAGCTTAATACATTACCCTTAAAAAAAGAAATAAATGGTTGACTTAAGAATATAGTGTGTGACTCTCTCCCCCATTCCACCAATCTATTTTTAGAAGTCTTCTCAACCCTGTTTTTACAAACTTTTTTATTCTGTCACTTTCTCTTTGTTCTGAAATGCTCTATGTCTCTATGTATTAGAACTGCACATTTACAGTTTGTAAACAGTACAGGTAAAATTAGATCAATTCAAAGTTATCTACTGTACAGTTAAAGACATACAGAGAAACAGTGCTGTAATACGTAGATTGGCTAACTTCAACGAGAGAGAGATAACAGTTGTCCTTACTTAAGAGAGTGAAATTTTTATGAATTATTACGGACACACACACACACACACACACACACACACACACACACACACACACACACACACACACACACACACACACACACACACACACAGAGAGAGAGAGAGAGAGAATTACAAGAAAAAATTGACCACTGATTAGCAACACTCTCATTCTTGTCATGTTAAATGACATGTCTGACAGCTTTTGCCTTCCACCTTCTTACAAAAGATGAGGGAAGAATTTGTTTGTTCAAGATAATACAAATTTTGTACTACAGTTTTATTCTTATTATTATTATTATTATTATTATTATTATTATTATTATTATTATTATTAATATTTGAAAATTAGTACATATTATTACTTAAAAAGTTTATCATGCAAATAAACATACCTGTTTACATGTACCATAAAAATTCATCTCACTAAAAGAAAGAAAGAAAGAGAAAGAGAGAGAGAGAGAGAATTATTACTTTTAATAATATTTAATGTTATTTAACCCTTAAACGCCGACTGGATGTATCATACATCGACTAAAATTGTCTGTTGGGTGCCAAGTGGACGTACCGTAAGTCGACGACAAAAAATTTCAACCTTCGGTCAACTTTGACTCGACCGAAATGGTCGAAAAACGCAATTGTAAGCTAAAACTCTTACATTCTAGTAATATTCAATCATTTACCTTCATTTTACAACAAATTGGAAGTCTCTAGCACAATATTTCGATTTATGGTGAATTTTGAAAAAAACTTTTTCCTTACGTCCGCTCGGTAACTCAGCCGAAAATTTCAGAAATTCTTTCGTCATTTTGTCGTAGTTTTTGCAGTTTTATATTAGCCGTTACATAAAGTTTTATATATGAAAATGTGTGCAATTTCATGTAAAATACAACAAAATACAACCCATGGTTGTAGCTTTTATCAGTTTGGAAATATTTTCATATAAATCACGATAACTGCCAAAATTTCAACCTTCAGTCAACTTTGACTCGACCGAAATGGTAAAAAAACGCAATTGTAAGCTAAAATGCTTACATTCTAGTAATATTCAATCATTTACCTTCATTTTGCAACCAATTGGAAGTCTCTAGCACAATATTTCGATTTATGGTGAATTTTTGAAAAAAAAACTTTTTCCTTACGTCCTCGCCAGAAATTCTTTCGTCACGTTGTCATAATGTTTGCACCGTTTTATATTAGTCGTTACATAAAGTTTAATATATGGAAATGTGCGCAATTTCATGTAGAATACAACAGAAAATAACTCATGGTTGTAGCTTTTATCAGTTTTGAAATATTTTCTTATAAATCACGATAACTGCCAAAATTTCAACCTTCGGTCAACTTTCTCAGCCGAAATGGTAAAAAAACGCAATAATAAGCTAAAAATCTTACATTCCCTTAATATTCAATCATATACCTTCATTTTTCAACAAAGTGGAAGTCTCTAGCACAATATTTCGATTTATGGTGAATTTCTGAAAAAAGAAACTTTTTCCTTACGTCTGCGCGAGGTAACTCGACCGAACATCTCAGAAATTCTTTTGTCACGTTGTCATAATGTTTGCTTCGTTTTACATTAGTCGTTACATAAACTTTTATATATGAAAATGTGCGGAATTTCATGTAGAATACAACAGAAAATAACTCATGGTTGTAGCTTTTATCAGTTTTGAAATATTTTCACATAAATCACGACAACTGACAAAATTTCAACCTTCGGTCAACTTTGACTTGACCGAAATGGTTGAAAAACACAATTGTAAGCTAAAACTCTTACATTCTAGTAATATTCAATCATTTCTTAATTTTGCAATAAATTGGAAGTCTCTAGCACAATATTTTGATTTATGGTGAATTTTGAAAAAAACATTTTCCTTACGTCCATGCACTCGGCCGAACATCTCAGAAATTCTTTCACACGTTGTCGTAATGTGTGCACCATTTTATATTAGTCGTTACATAAACTTTTATATATGAAAATGTGCGCAATCTCATGTAGAATACAACAGAAAATAACTCATGGTTGTAGCTTTTATCAGTTTTGAAATATTTTCATATAAATCACGATAAATAGAAAAAATTCGACCTTTGGTCAACTTTGACTTGACGGAAATGGTCGAAAATTGCATTTGTAAGCTAAAACACTTACAGTCTAGTAATATTCAATCAATTAGCTTCATTTTTCAACAAACGGGAAGTCTCTAGCACATTTCAATTTACGGTGAATTTTTTAAAAAATTTTTTTAGTCCTCGCGTTACGAATTCATGCATCATTTTGTGATAATATTTTCTCTGTGTTGCTTTGATCGTTTTACAATTTGTTATATACCAAAATCATCGCAATTTAGTGTACAATACAAAGAAAAAAAATAACCCGTTAGCTTTAACCATTTTGCTCACAGCACGATTTGTATAAAATTATATATGAAATTTTTTTTGCGCTCTCATATATTTTAATATTTATATATGATAATGATATTTTTTTCATTTCTGATGGTTGCATACTGAACTTCAGGCAATGACAAAGAAAAGGAGACAAAAATGAACTCTTAATCTTAAAAACGAAGCGTGCTGTGATTTTGTGAAAAAACTTTTTTTCCTCTTAGCACTAACTCCCGAACGCCGCATACGGAGACTTTTTGTAAATAGAGGCTCATGTTAGAGGGTTAATTTACAAAAAAGCTTGAAAACTTATAAATTACATAAAAAAGTAAACAAACACTTTTGCTGGGTTTCTCAGTGTATGGAAATGTTCACGTGTCTGTGAAAAACTCGTGTGTGACCATTAGTTAGGTTCCAATAAAAAATTCGTGTATCTGTGAATTGCAACTCAATCGCGAATTCGAGGTATTACTGTAGTTCGATATATATATATATATATATATATATATATATATATATATATATATATATATATATATATATATATACACACATACAATACAGAGTTAAAAATATTAAAAGAAAGAACTGGAATATTTGTAAAAGAAGCTAGATTAGAATTAAAAGTGAGAGGAATTCAAGATCTCTAAGAAACATATATATTCTTCAATAACAAGAATCAATAACGAAACAAAAATGCATACAAATAGAAATAACGAGCACAGAAAAGTAAATCTCAGGAAGAAATTAATGCTTTAGAAATAAAAGCTAAAAGGGTAAAGAATAAAGAAACAGTTATGAATAGGATGGATAATATTTTATCCAGTTCATTTGAAATATTAATGCAAATAGGAACACAGGAGGATGCTACTACAGAAGTAAGAGAAGAGGGTCATGATGGAGTGGAAATTAAAGATTAAAAAACGGGGTTTGAACCCGAAGGGAAATGAAAACCTTATTTTTAGTCTGGGAGCCGTGAGAGCCTCATGCAGTTACGTCTGCCTTAGGCAGCGCCCCGGCTAAATCCCTTATCTGAGAACTTATAGCACAGGGTTGGCACGTATTCATTCCGGTTAATGGAAGCTTGTCACTATTGTAATAGGATATCAGGTCTTGGGGGGTCTGCACTTTGACCCCCTATCCGCTGCATTGATGAATCAATTCATGGCTAAACATCTCCACTGGTTACACCTTTCCATTTGCACTTCCGTGGCTAGTTCGAATGAATCGGGTCAAAACGCGACTACGCATCTACTGCGCATGCGCATATTGCCAACCCAATGTAGGAATAGCCGCGCCTCCCTAAAAGGTTATACTCCCTGCAAATGAAGGGGTGGGCTTAACCCAATATACTTGATGCTAACTGGGAGGGTCTGAGGCCCTTGCGGCTCCCAGACTAAAAATAGGGTTTTCATTTCCCTTCGGGTTCAAACCCCGTTTTTTAGTCAAAGGGAGCCACGAGAGCCTCATGCAGGTGTACCAGAGAACATTTTAAAGAGGCTTTTGTATATTTATAAAGCCGTCAAACATCTTTTGACAGGGAGGATGGACTTTTAGCCACTATCCCTAACCAAAAAAGCTTTTTTGCTTCCCTTGGGTTCAGACCGAAATCTAAAATCCTTTCCCTTTACGGCTGTAACAGCCCACCCTTTAAGCTGTCTCCGAAGAGACTGTGTATTGGTGAAGAGCAAAAGAAATAGACTATAAAAGGAAAAAATAACCTACCGGTTTTAAAACACTCACTCACTTTAAAGGAAGAATTCCTCTTGCCAGCCAATTCACCTTCCGGGTGTCCTTATCTCTGCCTCTGACGACTTTGCCGAGGGATATGCATGCAGTCTGGACACCTCACATTTGTTTAACATAGTGTTTGACAAACACTCCATGCCCAGACCACCCGTGTACTTGGATACGTCCTCCATACTAAAGTTACCGAAAAAAGGCAAGTGAGGCTACGTACTTACGGAGGTCATGTGACTTTGGGTCTGATCCTGGGCATAGATCTACAATTAACTTACAAATGCTGGTTCTGAGGCTTTCTAGGCAAAGTGGGGGTGCTTTCGTTTGGTACCAAAAGAGAGGGGCCCTTGCGTGATATGGTTGGTGCGATCAAGGTACTTTTTCACTGTGGCTACTGGACACAGCTTCGGATTAGAGGTTAAAGGAGGGATAACTATGGGTTTCCGTCTATCAAACGGATTCTCATTTTTTGCTAAAAAATCTCCGAATGTAAAAGTTACTTTATTCTTTCCAAAAGAACAAAACTGACTCCTCTTTTTAGCGCATGGATCTCTGCTGATCTGGCTCCCATCGCCAGGCCCACTAAAAACGTTTTTTCTAACAAAAATTTCATATTATTGTCTGAACGTCTGTTCAGAGCAGGTAGGACTATATCTATATCCCATGATAATTCACATGGTTTTTCACTCGGCCTGCGGAGAGCCATTGATTTCATCATTTCAAACACTTCTGAATGCACCTCTACTCCGAATCCGTACCTTAAAGGAACCGCAAGGGCCACCTTGTGATTTTTAATAGTGGAGGGAGCCAACTTTTTTACATCAAATACAAACACAAAGAACTCCCCCACAAAGTTATTATCAATGGTAGTTGGTTTACGGTCCTTAACAAATGAGACAAATTTGTTCCACACTGACTGATACTGTTTGGCAGATTTCCCCTTAATATTAGTGATTAAGAATTCCCTGACTTCAGGTGACCATTCCATGAAGCACAGGGATCTGAGAAAGTCCACACGTGAAGGCTTTTCGTCAGAAAGGAGGAGGCGTAGACCGTTATCCCTTGAACCTGCTGAGAAAGAATAGGAAGATGTAGTGGCTTGTGATGAAAAGTCAGCTTCTGTAGTGTTGGAAACCAAGGGCTGTTTGGCTACATTGAAGCAATCACTACTCCCCTTCCCTTGAACTCCTTGAGGAGTTGTACTACTTTCATTAATAAATTCGTTAGGGGAAACAGATAAATGTTTCCCAGCAGGTTCCAGTCCAGCAAAAGCGTCTCTGGCCACTGCTCGAAGGTCGTGATAGGGGGTGACAAAATTCGGTAATTTGTGATTGTCGTGTGTTGTGAACAGATCTACCTGAAGATATGGGTGATCCTGGAGGATCCCACTGAATGACAGGCTGTCCAGTTCCCACTCTCCTTCCTGGGCTTTGAATCTGGAGAGGGAGTCCACTAGGACATTCTGAGCTCCCGCAAGGTGGGATGCTGACAGAGACCATTTCTTCACCTGAGCTAATCTCATGATCCCCAGCACTATATGATTCAGTGACTTTGACCTTGATTCCCATGCTTCAAGCATTGTACCACCAGCTTGTTGTCTATGAACAACTGAATGTGAGATCCCCTCTTGGTTTTCAGTCCCTTGAGTGACAGGAGCACTGCCATCATTTCTTTGATACTGATATGGCAAGATCTGAGGGCTCCCGACCACTTTCCAGACACTCTGTTCTGATCTGAGTGTCCCCCCAACATGCATCCTTCGCTGAAGCATCCGTATGAATGGTCACTGAGACTGGTTTCGGGACTAGCCGGACTGAAGATTTCAGGGTTTGATTCGATGCCCACGGTTTGAGCACTGTCTTGCACCTCCTTTTCATTGGGACCTTGTGGTCTCTGAATGATTTGTTTGCCTTTAAAATGAGAATCCGGTTCAAATCCTTCAAAGTCGTTTTCAAGATTGTATCTACTATTGATGCAAATAGTAGTTTGCCCTGCAGCACTTCTAGGTTCCTTCTGGAAAAACTCCTGGCTTTTCTGAACCTCTTACCTGATCTACTATTGACCTCCTGGAGGTCTCCTGGTAGGGATAGCTTTCCACTTTCTAGACACCATTGTAGGCCTAGCCATCCGAACTTCTTTTCTGGTTTCAGCCGTGAATTTTCCCAGTTGATTAGGAACCCGAAGTCCTGCAAGGTCTGAACCCTCTGGGGGCTACATTGAGGCCGAATGGCATCACTTTGAATCTGTATGACTGGCGACCCAGACGAATCCTAGATACTGTACTGGCGAAATGAGGTTGGATTGGAATGTGCCAATATGCGTCTTTCAAGTCGATAGAAGAGGTGTAGCTGTCTTTTGGCAAGGTATGTCTTATCTGATCTATCATCAGCATTTTGAATTAGGGACAGTTTATTGCTTTGTTGAGGACAGAGAGGTCCAGAATGACTCTCCTTTCCTGAGAGTCCCTCTTTGGAACACTGAAAAGCCTCCCCTGGAACCTGATAAAGTGGCATATCTCTATTGTATCCTTTATTATCAGTTTGTTCACAAATAGGATTGACTCTTTTGTGCTGCGCTGATGAAAGTATTTGTTGCGGAAGGGGCCCTTCCAATCCCAGCACAAACCTTTCGATACCACTTGATAATCCCAAGGGGACATTTTCCAGGCTTCCTGGAACCTCTCGGGGAGAACACCAACCAAAACGAAAAAACCAACTATAATTAGAGAACATCGGTTAAACCAAAGATAATGGATATGAAGAAAGAACAAAAAACAAGCTAAGAATATACCTATATCTCCAAAAATAATAGTAAAACCTATGGATACAGATATCCAAAACACTGAAGGTAAAGATAACAATGATTATGTCAAGGAAGAAGACATTATTCCATCACCAATAATTAGTGCAAGAGCAAATGAAACAAGGAATGTACATGAAAACACATGTGGATATAACAATTGTTTTGTAGAATTGTGCAATAAGAACAAAAGTACAACAAAAGATGGTTTAACAAACATTATAAGAAAGGAGGATGCTACTACAGAAGTAAAAGAAAAGGGTCGTGATGGAGTGGAAATTAAAGATAAAGAAAGGCCTTTGGAGAGAACACCACCGAAAACAAAAAAACCAGCTATAATTAGAGCAATATCGGTTAAACCAAAGACAAAGGATATGAAGAAAGAACAAAAACAAACTAAGAATATACCTTTATCTCCTAAAATAATAGTAAAATCTATGGATACAGATAGCCAAAACACTGAAGTTAAAGGTAACAGTGATTATGTCAAGGGAGAAGAGATTACTCCATCACCAATAATTGGTACAAGAGCAAATGAAACAAGGATTGTACATGAAAACACATGTGGATGTAATGATTGTTTTGTAGAATTGTGCAATAACAACAAAAACATAACAAAAGATGGCTTAACAAACATTATAAGAAATCTTATGAAATATAGAAACAAAGAAACCACAGATTTGAGTACCCATGAAAAAGGTTGCATGTGCATTGAGCACTTAGTACATTACAAAGAAAAACAAATGAATGTTCTGGTGTAAATTATTAGAGAAAATCCAAGTTGGTAATATAAAAAAGAGAGTAAAACTCGACTGCTGTAATAAAATATTTTCAATAGCTATATAATACAATGAAATGTAAATGGTCTACAGACCAGATTACACCTAGGAGAAATACAATGATTACTAAAAGAGTACGAACCAATGATATGTTTACAACATGTCAACAAAACAATATCAACAATAGGTAAATATACCTTAGCATCTACATCTAGAGAGGAAGAAGGAAATTTAGGTACCGCTATATTTGTACATAACAAAGTATGTTATGACATAGTACCAGTAAACTTTACTGATCTGCAAATATCGAGTATTATAATGCAAATAAAAAAACAATAATAATGTAACTTATAATGTATACAACCAGCCTAATAAAAATTATGACTTTGACAAGCTTAAAGAATTACTTATAAATGCCAAGGCACCTACATTAATAGTAGGTGATTTTAATGCTCACAGCCTGATGTGGGACTGTAATTGTACAGACTCAAATGGAGCAGGAAGTAAAATAGAAGAATTCATAGATTCATATGACATGTGCTGTATAAATGATAATGAAATCAGTACATACTTTTCTAAAACACATGGAATATTATTTTCAACTGACTCAACTCTATGTACAACAAACATAGTAGGCAGATTGGATTGGAATACAGTTGATGACTTGCATACAAGTGATCATTTCCCAATATTAATTTCATTATTACAAAATAATCCCACTAAGCATGTCCCTCAATATAACATTTATGAAGCAGATTGGGAGCAATATGAATTCAACACTAGAAATATCCCACCCTTTGAATATTTTAAAGACTATACTGTAATGAAACTAATAAATCCCTTGTTGATTTCATTAAAAATGCTGCTGATAAAGCAATACCAAAATCCAAATCTTATCCAACAAAACATAAAGTCCCATGGTTGTCTGAGAAACTAACAGAATTAATAAAAATATAAACCAGATTGGAAGACGATTAGATAATTTGAATAGAAAGTTCAGTAAAATAAACAAAACATTACAGATATTAGAAGGAACTTTACAAAAAATGACTATATTATTATTGAAAATTGATACATTAAAACCTTTCTATAACAAAATAAGTACAGTAGTGACAAAAATTTGGTGAGCATTTCTTCACAAAGAAAAATAGTATAGAATTAATATCAATAAATTTTGAAACAATAGAAGATATATATTATAATAGAAAATTTAATATGGAAGAGTTGGAATTTGCTCTGTTGAACAGCAATAAATCTGCCCCGGAGGTGATAGTATTTGTTTTGAAATGATCTGCCATTTAGCACCTTTGTCAGAGACATACTTAGAGTTTTATAACCACTTATGGCTTTAAAATTTATTTTCTGATGAATGCCATAAAGCTATAATTATTCCTATCCCCAGACCTGGAAAATATCCCAATAATGTGAACAATTACAGACCAGTTTCTTTAACAAGTTGTTTATGCAAATTACTAGAAAAAATGGTAAATACTCGACCAACATGGCACATTCAAGGAATAAAATTTTGACTCCCACCTAATGTGGGTCAATATGTAACAGATCTGTACTGGATTCTCTGTCTAACTTGGAAGACCACACACACAGAGGATTTGAATGAAAACAAATTACTATAGCCATCTTTTTTGATGTTGAAAAGGCATATGATACTACATGGAGATATGCAATATTAAAAACGTTACATGAAAATGGCATTCATAGGTTTATCCAAAATTTGCTGACAAACCGCACTTTTCAAATGAGAATTGATGATGCATTGTCAAGTACATTTCCACTTGAAAATGGTGTTCCACAAGTAAGCGTCCTTAGTGGCAGACTGTTTACTTTAGCAATAAATTATATCAGTCATAATCTACCCCTCAAAATTAAAAGTAACTTGTATATGGATGACTTTGCCATAAATTATTAAGCATCTCGCATAAAACATGTAGAGTGAATCATAAATAAAACTATAATAAAAATAAATGAATGTGCTTTATCTGTAGGCTTCAAATTTTCTATACAAAAGACTCAAGCAGTAATGTTTTATAAAAATGAAAAGTAGAAAAAAAGATGAAGAAATAGATTTAAACATCAGAAATCATTCCGTACCAATTGGCCAAACAGCAAAATTTTTGGGATTAGTATTTGATACTCACTTGAGCTGGAAAGCCCACATAACATACATGAAATCAAAATGTAAAAGAGCATTAAACCTAGTTAAAAAACTATCGAACACTACTTGGGGAGCGATAGACATACCCTTACTGTACTGTATAAAGCAACATTGCTGTCTGTCATTGATTATGGAAGCGAAATATATGGCTTGGCATCGGACGCAACGCTGAAAACGTTAGACCCAGTTCATAATGAAGGTCTTAGAATATGTTCAGGAGCTTTTCAATCATCACCAATGTCTTCTTTACAAGTTGAATGTGGTGAACTACCTCTCTCTCTCCACAGAGCTAGTAACAATGAAGAGTGCTCTGGGAATTCAGAGAAATGATTCTCCAACTGTGGCGGAATTCAAACCCACAAATAAAACAACACTCACCCTGATCTTTGGTTGCTGGAGATGGGTAAAGGTCCACGGTCACCAATCACAGCACACAAAACCACAAAACAAAATTGCAAACAAACCCTCCACCAACAACGAACGAAAAAAAAGAGACACATGCACCATCAATATCGGTACCGGTATCCAAAACAAAAAAAACCAGACGAACTCCCCGTTCACTTTCAAGGTTGGACCTCAACTGCCCAAGACTTCCTCAAAACCGAAAAACTCCCGACAGACAGACAGACAGTGCCGTAAACGAACTCCAACAACCGAACCACTCACAACGACAATTACACTCTCTCTCTCTCTCTCTCTCTCTCTCTCTCTCTCTCTCTCTCTCTCTCTCTCTCTCTCTCTCTCACACACACAAAAAAACGTTGGGAAATGCTAAATACAAACAAATTTACTCATCCCTCTATAATTCTCCCCCTTTTAGCATTTCCCCAACCAACACCTTTCACACTGCATTCAAATCGCCTTACGCAACACCCACGGATGCTCACTAGCAGGTCCTCTAGATCGCGTTCAAATTAACGCAATCATTCTCTCAGAATCATTCTCTCTTCTAGCAACATTCAAATTCACATCTTCTCCTCCATTCTCTCTCAGATTCACGCTATCTTCTTCACTATTACCACTCTCAATTTCATCCACAATCTCATCTATACCCTCTAACTCGTTCCCAAATACCTCCCCCAATTCTTCAACTAACCCATCCCATTCGCTCATTGACCTTTCCAATTCTTGCAACGATTCATTCATGCTTTCAATCACTCGTCTATCACTGCTACGCTCTCTTACTCTTACACTTTCACTCACCTCCAACCGTTCACTCACCCCTACACGTTCAGTCAACTCAGTTATATCAAACCCGCATATGCTATACGTTCTATTCATACCATCCCATTCATCTGTATTACACGCTTTATCACTCATTTTCACTTTGGCACTCACACCCCTATCACACAACTTACGACCATTCCGTTCACTTACGTTCTTCCCTTTCTTACGTTTCTTACCATACTCTATCAAAACAAATTGCTGATCCTCATGCAACAACCCCTCACGTACATGCATCACACGCACCGCTTGCATCCTGGAGGATCCACCCATTTGAACCCCTTCACACTCAGTTTCCCAGAATTCGCTGTCACAGTCACCCTCTTTCGTCTACATACACTTGATACATGCCCTTCCATTCCACATTTGACACACTTCGCTCTCGGTTCTGAACACATTCTCGCATAATGCCCATTCTTACCACAGTTGCCACATATTACATTCACTCGGGTACCCTAAAACCATTAGCAATATGACCCACCTGTCCGCACCTGTAGCATTTAACCCCTATCTTTCGTACACTCTCTTACCAAATGTCCCGACTGCCCACACCCAAACACGCTCCTAAAGCCCACCTACACTCATTCTTTGTATGTCCTTCCTTTCCACATCTAAAACACTTCAGCTCGACTTCCACTCACCGACCTTCCCTTTGTACACTACTATCCCTAACCCGTCCAACCCGTTGTTCCCTTACAAACCCACCATTCATCCTCACTGGCACCTCCACATTACTTGCTATTACACTCCTATCTATTACACTATCGCCATTCTCATTGGGCCCCTCAACACTGCATCCCTAAAGCTTCCAAACTCTGGCACTCTCATCTACCCCAGCCCTTACACTCACACTTCTGCTCTCTTTTATAACCCTGTCAAGCTCATAATCTTCTACAATTTCCAAAATTTCTCCCCAAGTCAACCTTTCATTTGTCCATCTCTTCTTCTCCTTCCGCTTCAAGTTCACAAATTCTCTCACTCCATCTGGCACTGTCCCTAACAACTTCCATACTAACTCCTTACATTCATCTATCCCATCATCCCCAAACTTCTTCCTTGCCAACGTCTCCAGCCTACAAGCATGCAGTGACAAGGTTTCCCCAGCTTTCATTCTTGCCTCATCAAATTCATTCTTCCTCTTATACTTAACACTCGCTTTCATACGCCTGCTTGCTCAACTAGTCTAGCTTTCACCTTGTCATACTCAACATCTCCCCACACTCATAATAACCCTATACATATCAAGCAAAAACCCAGTCAAATACTCTCCTAATTCTCGTGCCCACACTCTCTTACTCTCCCCATACTTATCCTGACAAAACCTTTCATACTCCCTAAAGAAATCATGCACATCCCTACTTCCATACTCATTATACCTTTCACACCTGGGTACCTCCCACATACTTAGCCTTTCTCACTTCTTTCTCACTTTCACTCTCACTTTCAAGCTACTTTCAATCTGTCCTTTCATACCCTCTTCCGAATACAGAGTCCACTTCCACTTACATTCATCTTACTCATTACACTCTTCTTCCCCTCTTTTATCCACTTTTATCCATTCACCTCCATCCACCTCACTATCACTAGTATCTTCACCCTCTCCTTCTTTCTTACCAGTTTCCTTTCCTTTTCCCTTCTTCCTTTTTTTTCCCCTGACTTATCCTTACTTTCCTCTGTTCCTTCCCTTGCTTTTCATTCCCCTTTCCTTACCCTGTCTCTCATTCTCTCTCATATCTTACTTCCTATTCCCACATCACTTTCATCACTCACGCTTCCATTCACTTCTTCCTCCTTTTCTTTCTCTCTTACCCTTCACACGTTCCAGAGGACCTGCCTCAACAGCCCCTTCTCCAAAGAACTCCCTAAACATTCCCTTCATCATTTCCTGCATCCTGCTTACTGCAGACTCTAACTTCTTATCCATTCTCTCTTCAGACTCTTTCACCCCCTCTTTCATCTCCTCTTTCATTTCTTCTTTTGCACTTCTTAGCATTACCCCCTATCTCCTCCAACTGACTCCTCAATCTCTCATTCTCACCCCTCAACCACGTATTCTCCTCTCTCAACCTCACCAGTTCCTCTTCCATCCTTCTCTTGAGTCACACTACCAGCCACCAATCTCAATTGCAGCTGCAATACCAGCTGCCCCACGTTGGGCGTCAAATCTTATGTGGCGGAATTCAAACCCACAAACAAAACAACACTCACCCTGATCTTTGGTTGCTGGAGATGGGTAAAGGTCCACGGTCGCCAATCACAGCACACAAAACCACAAAACAAAATTGCAAACAAACCCTCCACCAACAACGTCCACCAACAACGAACAAAAAAAAAGACACACATGCACCATCAATATCGGTACCGGTATCCAAAACAAAAAAAACCAGACGAACTCCCCGTTCACTTTCAAGGTTGGACCTCAACTGCCCAAGACTTCCCCAAAACCGAAAAACTCCTGACAGACAGACAGACAGCGCCGTAAACGAACTCCAACAAGGGAACCACTCACAACGACAATTACACTCTCTCTCTCTCTCTCTCTCTCTCTCTCTCTCTCTCTCTCTCTCTCTCTCTCTCTCTCTCTCTCTCTCTCTCTCTCTCTCTCTCTCTCTCTCACAAAACGTTGGGAAATGCTAAATACAAACAAATTTACTCATCCCTCTATACAACCAAAAAATTATTTGATTAAGAGATTTGTTTATAAACAATCATCCACCTCCTTTCCCAATTAGAACTAGAAGATTGTTTGAGTTGCTGAATATAAATATACAATTCCTGAATATTAAAATTACCTCCTCCTTGGACAGTGAATAAAATGAGAATTTGTGCACACTTAAAATACTTATCAAAATGTTATTCATATACCCCAGAACACCATAGACAACATACAGTAGAACATACAATCTGAAAAGGTCCACATTACACAGTATACACCGACAGATCTATGTCACAATACAGAGTGGGATATGCTGCAGTATCCCCAGACAAAACATATCAGTTCTCTCTACCAGATAATGCCTTGATATTTACAGCTGAGTTATGTGCAATAGCATCAGCCATAAAAATAATTTGAGAAGCCTCATTTTGTGATTTATAGCGACTCCAGATGGGCTATAGAATCCATTCAAAGCTATAATAAAAAAAATAATATTGTACAACAAATTAAGTTTTCACTCCATAAATTATATACTACTGTATTGGAAAAAATGTTGAAATATGTTGGATTCCTGTCCATGTAGGGATTAAAGGAAATGAAGAGGCTGATAAAGCAGCTAAAGAAGCAGTCCACATGACGAGCAGATGTAGACATCCCTATTAGTGACTATTTAAGGTATATAAAAACAATTATTGTAAGTAAATGGCAAAATATATGGAATGAAGAACTTGAAAATAATAAATTAAAACTGATAAAATCCAGTGTTGGAAAATTAAGTTTGTCATATCAGAGAGAGAGACACACACAAGTAATTCTGACGCCTCTTTGAATAGGCCATACTCATTTTACACATGGACACTTAGTGAACAGTCCATGCGGCCCTCCTCCCAAATGCCCAGATTGCAATGTGTTCATAACTGTGAAACATGTATTGTGTGAATGTCCAAAATATAACCTGCAGTGATTATCAAATTTTGGAAATAGATCAATAAAAGAAATTTTGTCGGAATCTTTAACATTTTCAGTAATACCCATTTTAATGTTCATGAGGAGCTGTGATGTAATTGATAAAATATAAAAAAGTAAATAATAGAAATATGAATACCCTTAGATGTCTAATGAATTTTAAAACAACTAAATTTTTAAATTTTGCTTAATTTATTTTGAATTTTAATGTAACTTTTTAGTGAGCATATGGAAACATGAGTACTGTATAAATGTATTTGTTGTGTGTGTCCCCCAGTATGAGAGCTTATGCCTCTGTGTAGCATTTAATTTAATTTCCATTCATTCATCACTACCAAGTGACTTATTTGGTCCCAGTGCTAGGCTTCTAGTCTAGACCTGTCATTTCATCCAAATCCTTTGGGCCACCCCTATGAGAGCTGATAGTCAGCTCAGTGGTCTGGTTAAACTTTTTTTAATAATAAATAAATAAACATGGGGAGACTTCACATGAGAGTACTCCAGTTTTATCTCAGAGACAACTGGGACTGAAAGAAACATCTGGATTCGTTTGCATTTCCAATAACCCAGGACATCAAGAAGCACCTGCTTTGGTGGAGGTCTGAAGACAGGCTGCTGGAAGGGAAGTCTCTTTTTTTCCTCAGAACCCCCACCTGAGCTTCTATGCAAATGCATCTGACTTAAGTTGGGGCGGGCACTCTCCTGAGGGACAAAGAAGTCTCCGGAAGGTGGACCCAAGAGCAGAAGAGTAGGCACATAAATGGGAAAGAACTGACAGCAATCAGTCTTGGATTGCAAGCCTTTGCTTCGGAAGTTCAAGACAAAACCATTGCAGTACACTTGGACAATACAACCGCCCTGACCTACATAAGCAAGCAAGGGGGAACTCATTCCTTCTCCCTTTGCGAGGTGGCAAGGGACCTTCTTCTCTGGGCCCATCAGAACCAGACAAGGATGGTAACAAGGTTTGTGCAAGGCAAAATGAACATTTTAGTGGACCAGCTGAGTCACAGCAACCAAGTGATACCTACAGGATGAACGTTGGACCCATTGGTATGCATAGATCTGTGGAAATTGTGGGGAAGACCGGCAATAGATCTTTTTGCGACCTCCAAAAATCACCGTCTTCCTCTTTATTGTCCTCCATTACCAGATCCTGCAGCATGGGCAACGGATGCCATGCTTCTAGACTGGTCTGGCAAGAGCCTGTCGCCTTCCCTCCCTTCAGGATGGTAAGGGAAGTTATAAACAAGTTCAGGTCTCACAAGAATGCCTCAGTGATCCTCATAGCTCCATTTTGGCCACTAAAGGAGTGGTTTCCGGAACTGATAAGTCTCCTGTCCGACTTCCCAAGACTACTTCCTCAAGAACACAAGCTTCTCAAACAACCCCATCTCAGGCGATTCCATCAGGGTTTATCCATGCTAGCTCTGGCAGGATTCAGACTGTCAAGAAACTCCTCAGAGCTAAAGGTATTTTGAGAGCAGCTGCAGAAGCTATCTCAAGATGTAGAAGACAGTCATCAGCCAATGTCTACCAAAGCAAGTGGGATATTTTCCGCACTTGGTGCAGAACAAACCATGTCTCTTCTTCTAAGACATCTTTGACAGAGATTGCTGATTTTTTGTTGTTTTGAGAACTTCTAAGGGTTTATCCTCCTTTACTATCAAAGGTTACAGGGCAATGTTAGGCTCAGTATTCAGGCATAGGGTCCTAGATATATCTCCAAACCAGGATTTATCTGATCTTGTTAAATCATTCAATACGTCGAAGCGAAAAGATTTAGAACAAGTATCGTGGAACCTGGATATGGTACTTAAACATTTTTCTGGGCCTCCCTTTGAGCCTCTTGACTCTGCTTCTTTAAGGGGCTTAACTTCTTAACCTAGAAGATTCTCTTCCTGGTAGCCTTGGCTACAGCCAAGAGAGTGAGTGAGGTCCAGGCTCTAGATAGAAGAATCAGTTTCTCTAATGGAGATGCAATATGCTCTTACACCCTGGCTTTCTTGCAAAGAATGAGAATCCAGCGAAACCTTGGCCTCGTTCTTTTGGCAGTAAAAGCCTAACTCAAGTTGTAGGTTCATTAGATGTGGAAAGATTCCTTTGTCCAGTAAGGGCACTCAAATACTACCTCCATAAGTCTAAAAAGATAAGAGGTCCGTCCAGTCACCTTTGGTGTCCAGTGAAGAACCCTACACAACCTCTCTCAAAGAATGCCCTCTCTTTCTTCCTAAGAGATCTCATCTGTGAGGCACATTCCCAATTGGGAGAAGAGCTTCTACCCATTCTGAGAGTGAAAGCTCATGAGATTAGAGCCGTATCAATGTCCTTGTCATTCAAGCATAATCTTTCTCTTGCTTCCATTCTCCAATCCACTTATTGGAGATGTAAGTCAGTATTTTCGACACATTATCTACATGGTGTGGAATCAGTTTTTAATGACTGCAGTACCTTGGGTCCTTTATTAGTGGCTGGCACAGTGTTGGGGAAGGGATTATAGGAAGCTTTTCCTTCCATATTTTACTCTTCGCCTTGGAAACTGGTGTTGAGTCTTAGGGGAGTCTGGGGTACTCCGTACTGGGACATCCTCCAGGTTTTTTAATGGTTGAGTGAAGGTGTTTTTAATTTTTTGGTGTAAGTATCAGCGTTGTTTTCTGGTTGTGTGTCGGTATTGCGCCCAGGGCAGGGGCAAACTTTTTACTTTGCTAGCATTCGGAGAAGTCCTTTGCTGTGAGGTCCCCATTTATGTAGCTGGTGACACCTGGCTTTACCACCACACCTCTACGGGGTAAGATGAACGCCAACAGAGGCAGTATCTTCCTGCAGCAGCTCTCTTACCAGGTAAGGAAACAACAAACATCGTATTGATGTTAGCAACCTTTTTCTACTTTCAACTCATTACTTTTAATGCTTGAGGGTAAAATAAGTCCATGAATCCCACCTCCTATCAATGTGGGAATCAGTTATGTAATTACTTGCTAAGTTACTTGTATAAAAATGACATTTTTATGATAAAATAAAGTTTTATATATACTTGCCAAGTAATTACAGAGTGGGAGCCCTCCCTTCTCGAAGTTTTATATATACTTGCCAATTAAGTACAGAGTGGGAGCCCTACCTTCTCCCTGCTCATGGACTTTTCGGCATAAACACATTGAGCCTTCTTGCTATGTTGTTCCTCTCCATCCCCAAAAGTGGGCAATGAATACCTAATTTGGTTCCAAAACAAAAATCGAAGAGTTGCTACCGTGAATTGTCAGATTGTAGCTGCTGTCTAATAGAAATTGATAGCTATGTAATTACATGGTAAGTATATATAAAACTCCATTTTATCATAAAAATGTCATTTTTCTCCCTAACCCAAAATTCAGACAGTTGACACTGTCATGTGTGAACAGCAGTATATTGTCTAGAACATTTGTATTTGCTCTGTAAAAAATAATTTCTGATAAAGCAAATACAGTATTGTACTATAAAGTGTTATTGTTTTTTTATATCAGAAGATGAAATAGAGAAATTCAAGTTGAAGAGAAAGGAATTATATAATAGTGGAATAATATTGGAAAATCATCTGAATGATGAAAATTAATCCAAACAGGAGGATGTTGGTGTGATAGTGACTAATAGAAAGTATAACATGTTGAAATTGAGTGGTTACACAGGAAAGTAAAAAATGGAAAAGTCCAAGAAGCATCAGGGATAACTGTTGAATTAGCTGAAAGTAGCCGTAGAGCCAGTTATTGATGTGGATCAGAAAACAGCATATGGAAGCCAGATAAAGGAAGAGATAGAGCCGCTGGTGTGATAAAAAGAACTTGACAAAACTAATATACAGAAAGAGGATGCACTACAAATGAAAGTTATAAGGGAATAAGATTGCTGGAAAGAAAGTTGAAAAAAATTTTTTAATCAATAATTGTCAGATTGTTTCTTATTGATGAGGCAACGGTACTTAGGGTACCTTGCAGGGATGAAGAAATTATACCACATATTACTGTAGTAGATCTTGTGGCATTTGACAGATTACCAAGACAAGCAATTAAATGGTCATTATGCAAAAAAGAGGGTTTTGGAAAAACTCAAAATGCTAGTGAGGTCACAGTACTGTAACAAAAAATTTAGAGTAAAGGAACCTGCATGTATCAGAAGGATTTGAGATAAATGTAGTTTCCCATCAAGGATCATCCCTGAATCCTATGCTGTTCATATTTTTGTAAGAATCTACAAAGAAGCAGATGCTGCTATGTTCAGATGACCTAGTGTTGGTAGAATCAGAGGAAGCTACAGTAAAAATATTTAAAAGATTAAAGAGTTCAATGGAGATGAGAGGGCTGAAAATCAGTGTAAGCAAAACAAAGCTCAAGGTAACTGGAAAGGAAGTAAAGGAAAAAGTAGTCAGGAAAGTGGCCATATGGATGCTGTGGGCAATGTCTGGGATGGAATGAGTGTTGTGTTGAATGTACAGAATTTTTTTTACCTTGGGAAGTCATTGGACTTTATTGCAAGCAATGAGAAGCCATGCATAAGCCCTGTATTACTCTCTGCTGTGCCAAAGTGATAAAGAGAATTAAGGAAATTCTGAAAAAGTTTGACTAGGATGCTGAGAGTCGTGGTGGGTGTGCAATAGAAAGATCATTTGGAAAGGTGTGTCCAGTGGCTGAAAATAGACAGATCTTTCAAGCTGAGATGGTTGGGATGTGTTAGAAGGTGGGATGAGGAACAGTTAGTCAGAATAGTGGTTGTCTGGAAGTAGCAAGACAAATATCAGCTGGAAGGTGTGAAAAATAATAGATAAAGGCCTAGAACATGTATTACTAAAGGCAGAAAGGGCTTAAGACTGCAGTGAGATAATTTCATTTCATATCTAACCCCGCAAAGGAAGTTTACAGTTGAAAACCAAGAGTTTCTGGGATTTTTTTTGTTGAAAAGTTACTTTGCAAAGTCTTTTTTTTTTTTTTTTTTTGTATTTGATTAGGATATAATTTCCTGATTTCAAAAATTTAATTGGTACTAAAGAAAGTTGTTAGCATTTGTAGAGATATAGATTGCAAATATAGCCTAGCCCATGGTACTTTTAGTAGGTTAGGTTATTTATGGCAATGAACACCTAGGCAGTCATACCATAGACATTGATCTTGAAAGAAAATCCCCAGATATGTATCAACAACTTTTTAAATCTCCAGTTGTACAGAATACCTGTGAACTAATATAATCCTTGCCTCTGAATTCTGACTGTCATCATCATTGCTTCCAACATGAAGGGCTTTGGTGAAATTTTGCCATTCATGCCTTTCTTTTGCTTCATTTCTGCAGATCTGCACTCATCTCCAGCCTTCTATCTCAAAGTTCTCATTCAAGTAGGTCTTGGTCTTCCAACTCTTCTGGTACCTACAGGAACCCAGCTGACATTATCATGTAGTAGTACTACATTCTTCTTTTGGTGTTGCTGAGGACATGTCCAAGCCATCTCCATCTCCCTACTTTATTACTGTTATTTATTCTAGTAATTTCTGACTCACGTCTTACTTTTGAGAAACGTCTAATGAAATTGTCAGGAAATGCTGCATGAAAGTTAGGTATTGTACATAAGGCTTCGTAGGGTATTTATGACAGTGACAAAATCAGTGCAACCTAATTTAGGTAATTTGTCCTTCCGTTACTAGAATACTGTTCTCCAGTGTGGATGTCTGCTTCTGTCAGAAATTTATCTCTTTTAGATGGAGTGGTTCGTGGTGGTTGGTTTTTGTTTCTCAATACAGTATTAGCAGTGATGACTTGGACCATCGACGGATGGTCTTGTTTGTCAATTTTTCATAAGTTGTATTTAAACAGAGATCTTTCACATTTGGAGTTGACCCCTGATCCCCTTTTCTTACCGAGAGTAACCAGGTTTGCTGAACAGCAACATCAATATGCAGTAAATATGTCTTGCTGTCAAACTTCTTAGTTCCAGAGGTCCTTTATTCCTAACACCACTGGACTGTGGAACAGTCTTCCTGAGGATGTTGTGTAATTGGAACTTCAACAGTTCAAGCTTAGATGCAATTCATTACTACCGTAATATAGTTCTCGATGCATTTTAATAATTTACTTATTTTTATCAATTTATTTTTTTGTTATTTTTTTCTTTTTTAATAAGTGATCTGTTCTTTCTGTATTTCCCTTTACATCCTGTTACTTCTTTCCAATGAACACCATATTCTTTGGAAGCTTTAGTTTCAAGTCAGTGGGTCCTGTGGGCTTTTTCCATAGGAATAGGGTTCGTATGAATACAGTAATAATAACAATTCAGTAATAATAACGTTATCTTTTTAACTCTTTCCTGCCATCTGACTCCTGATGTTGATCCTAAAGCTGTATTCCAAAATTGATGAAAACCTTTTAGATATAGTTTCATTGTCATACTGTGATTCATCATTGTTTAGCAATATAGATCCTACTGGAATTTAGTGTATTTAGCCCATGAATCCTCCATGGATTCTGCCATGTTCTGGGCACATGGTTGCTAAGAATCCCCCAGTTTATAAATACTGACCTCGGGAACAAAATACAGTACTGTAAGAAACTCATTCCTTGCATGGATACATACAGAATTTAAAATGATAATTACGTTTCATAGGAACAATCTTATTATATAGGGAGGATCCTCCTCCTCATTCTTGTGACTTGAAATTTTGTGTAACTACAAACATCTATGCTTAGGACAACTCACTGTAATGTACTGCATATCGGTAGTGGAATACTTAAACTGGGAGGAAATTTCACGTAATCTTCTTTCAAGAAGGGCTGCTTCTAGCTAATAATCACACAGAGAACAGTGTACATAAGTATAAGAGGTTTGTTTTTAAGAAATAAAATACTGTATATTAAACATTTTTATTCTTTAAAATTTTGGCGTTGTAAATTGAGAAGTATCTGATGCAGTTACTTATTTAGGTGTACCAGTGGTTTTTACTACTTTTCTTTCTTTTATATGTCTTACTTATTTTATGGATATTTTTCTCCTTAGAGTTTTTGCCATATTAATGTTTTTGTTACATATTTAGGAATGCTTTGTTTCCTCTTAAAACAATCACTTTTGTAGATGCTGATTATCTAGGTGTTTCATTTATTTATTATATATATTTTTCCATATTTCCACAAGTATAGTATGATTATAGTAGTAATATACACAGGTAGCTTTAAAGAACCTCAAAATGTTCCTTATTTTTATCTGTCAACCACATCATTGTTTCCTTCCAATGAAATTGACTTCAACTAATAATTATTTGCAGTAAATGTGCTGACCAAGTAAAGTAGACAAGGATAAAATATTGCACTGCAACAGCCAAGCTTTGCTAATTAAACTGCAGTTTTCCTCTCTGGAACATGTAGCACTTATGCCAGTCAAATTCGTTACTGCCATAAGGCATTCATTTGAAATAATTTATTTGAAATAAACTTTAAAATTTGGCTTATGTATGCCACATAGAGTTTTTTAGAATTTTGTTTATGCCACAAAGAGTGTGTTTGTGAATATTTCCTCAAGCTTCATAAGACTGTTTGCTTCCATGTAAAGCAGGACTATTTCCTTTCCATATATATTTGAAAGTAGTATAAATCTTTTGGTACTTCAGATTTATATAAATTTTGTGATACAATATTTTCTTTACAGTTCTTCACTCATCGCATAATGTACATGTGTTTGGTGTTTGTCCTGTTTGCAGGAGCAATGGTGATGCTTTTGACACCCAAGTATGTACAGTATATTGTTTACAGATTTGTTGAATCCATTTTGAATATGTATGTTTGACTGCTGTGAATAAATTATATATATATGAAACTTGAAGGGATTTGGTTTTAGGGATGATATTCAGGTTTAGTAAAGAATAAAGAAAATGACAGTATCATAAAATTTATTCTATAAGCTGGGTGGTGAAAAACCTATAAATAGATGATCTGTGAAATGGTTTCATAATCTATGAACTGGTTTCATAATTATTCAGTTACAGTATTTTATAAATTATAAAAAGTAAACTGCCTTTTCTGGAATATATTTATTTTTAAAACAGAAAGAACTTAAAATACTAATCTTTAGTATTGTATTGTTACAGGAATAATAGGAGATACAACTTATTCCATCCATAGTTAAATGATATGTTCAAAGCATTGAACATATATGTACCGAAAAATTTTACAAAAGAAGTATGGACTAATTGTACTGCACTAGGACCTATTACTTTGGTACTTGGAAGGTAGACGTTGTAACTACTATAGGTAGATCTTAAAGAGCATCACAAATCCATAATTGCTTTTTTTAACCATAGTTATTGAGAGGGAGCAAGTATCTAGATTCAAAGGAGACAAATAATTTGGGCCAATCCTGTGCAAGAAATATAAATTAGTCTAGTAGTCTGGTAGAATTTAATAAAAAATGTTTTTATACAACATGAGGGTTTTCCCGATAGGGAGTTAGTGCCATCAGTGCACTTCATGCAGTTTACTATATGCATTACTAAAGGTTATTTGCAGCGTCCCTTTGGCCCCTAGCTGCAACCCCTTTCATTCCTTTTACTGTGCTTTTGCTCATATTCTCTTTCTTCCATCTTACTTTCCACCCTCTCCTAACAATTGCTTCATAGTGCAACTGCAAGGTTTTCCTCCTGTTACACCTTTCAAACCTTTTTACTGCCATTTCCATTTCAGTGCTGAATGACCTGATAGATCCCAGCACTTGGCCTTTAAATTCTCAGAAAATTGGAAGAATTAAGATATTCCTGTAATAATTGAGATCAGCACTTATAGTTATTAATTTTTGGTGAAGTAAAGATTTTTTCTTTAAACAAAACAAATGAATTTTTAGAGCAAATTTTATGTTCTGTTTTGACATTAGAGTTTCCCCCCATCTGATTTGGAAATGCAAATTCATTGTCAGCTGCCCTTTCAGTAAAAGGAAATAGATTTAAAAAGACAATGACTTGAATATCTGCAACAAGTGATGCATTATGTTGAAAGGTTTTATCTTTTTCAAAGAACATTTAAGATAATTGTGAATAGAATATGGCCAGTCCTATGAGAAAGAAGAGTTTCTGTGAAGTTTTCTTATGTGCATAAGTTCTTCTATTACATCATTTCCACAGCATGTATTTTTGTGTATCTGGAACTAGTGAAATATTTCAGGTTCATGGGAGCAGAATGGGAATGGGCTCGAGTCGCACTCTTCACTGGTTGGGCTGCTTCTGGCGTGTTGCCTACTTTGCACTGGCTCTATCTTTACTATGGGGCTGACAGCAACATAGTGTCGGTTTGTATAGTTTCATTTTGTTCTTAGGTTGGTAGTGAAAACTCTGAAATTGTAAAATTCTATTAAACAGGTTCCTTCTTGGTGAGTCTCCCATTAACTTTGCTTTTATGAGAATGCCATGACTTTTCATATATTATATTAACCCTTAAACGCCTACTGGACGTATCATACGTCGACTAAAATTGTCTGTTGGGTGTCAGGTGGACGTGCCGTACGTCGACTACAAAAAATTTCAACCTTCGGTCAGCTTTGACTCGACCGAAATGGTCGAAAAACACAATTGTAAGCTAAAACTCTTACATTCTAGTAATATTCAATCATGTACCTTCATTTTGCAACAAATTGGAAGTCTCTAGCACAATATTTCAATTTATGGTGAATTTTTGAAATAACTTTTTCCTTACGCCAGCGCGGTAACTTGGCCGAAAATTTCAGAAATTCTTTCGTCATGTTGTCGTAATTTTTGCACTGTTTTATATTAGCCGTTACATAAAGTTCTATATATGAAAATGTTCGCAATTTCATGTAAAATACAGCAAAATACAACCCATGGTTGTAGCTT
This sequence comes from Macrobrachium rosenbergii, assembly GCF_040412425.1. Lineage (NCBI taxonomy): Eukaryota > Metazoa > Arthropoda > Malacostraca > Decapoda > Palaemonidae > Macrobrachium > Macrobrachium rosenbergii. The sequence goes on from NC_089793.1 coordinate 44,086,578, forward strand.
TTATCAGTTTGGAAATATTTTCATATAAACCACGATAACTGCCAAAATTTCAACCTTCAGTCAACTTTGACTCGATCGAAATGGTCAAAAAACGCAATTGTAAGCTAAAACTCTTACATTCTAGTAATATTCAATCATTTACCTTCATTTTGCAACAAATTGGAAGTCTCTAGCACTATATTTCGATTTTTGGTGAATTTTTGAAAAAAACTTTTTCCTTACGTCCACGCCAGAAATTCTTTCGTCACGTTGTCGTAATGTTTGCACCGTTTTATATTAGTCGTTACATAAAGTTTTATATATGGAAATGTACGCAATTTCATGTAGAATACAACAGAAAATAACTCATGGTTGTAGCTTTTATCAGTTTTGAAATATTTTCTTATAAATCATGATAACTGCCAAAATTTCAACCTTTGGTCAACTTTAACTTGACCGAAATGGTCAAAAAACGCAATTATAAGCTAAAACTCTTACATTCTAGTAATATTTAATCATGTACCTTCATTTTGCAACAAACTGGAAGTCTCTAGCACAATATTTCGATTTATGGTGAATTTCTGAAAAAAAAAACTTTTTCCTTACGTCTGCCCACGGTAACTCGACCGAACATCTCAGAAATTCTTTCGTCACGTTGTCATAATGTTTGCATCGTTTTACATTAGTCATTACATAAACTTTTATATATGAAAATTTGCACAATTTCATGTAGAATACAACAGAAAATAGCTCATGGTTGTAGCTTTTATCAGTTTTGAAGTATTTTCACATAAATCACGATAACTGCCAAAATTTCAACCTTCGGTCAACTTTAACTCGACTGAAATGGTCGAAAAACGCAACTGTAAGCTAAAACTCTTACATTCGAGTAATATTCAATCATTTACCTTCATTTTGCAATAAATTGGAAGTCTCTAGCACAATATTTTGATTTATGGTGAATTTTTGAAAAAAACATTTTCCTTACGTCCGCACGGTAACTCGTCTGAACATCTCAGAAATTCTTTCGTCATGTTGTCGTAATATTTGCACCGTTTTATATTAGTCGTTACATAATGTTTTATATATGAAAATGTGCGCAATTTCATGTACAATACAACGGAAAATAACTCATGGTTGTAGCTTTTATCAGTTTTGAAACATTTTCATATAAATCACGATAAATAGAAAAAATTCGACTTTCGGTCAACTTTAACTCGACCGAAACGGTCAAAAACTGCAATTGTAAGCTAAAACACTTACAGTCTAGTAATATTCAATCAATTAGCTTCATTTTTCAACAAACGGGAAGTCTCTAGCACAATATTTCAATTAATGGTGAATTTTTTAAAAAAACATTTTTTTACGTCTGCGAGTTACGAATTCATGCATCATTTTGTGATAATATTTTCTGTGTTGCTTTGATCGTTTTACAATTTGTTATATACCAAAATCATCGCAATTTAGTGTACAATACAACGAAAAATAAAATAACCCGTTAGCTTTAACCGTTTTGCTCAAAGCGTGATTTGTATAAAATCATATATGAAAATTTTTTTTTGTGCTGTCATATATTTCAATATTTATATATGATAATGATATTTTTTTTCATTTCTGATGGTTGCATACTAAACTTCAGGCAATGACAAAAAAAGGAGCCAAAAACTTTTTTTCCGCTTCGGCACTAACTCCCGAACGCCGCCGGCATACGGGAGACGTTTTTGTAAATAGAAGCTCGGCGTTTAAGGGTTAATTTCTGATATACTCCACATTCTTTTGTACATATTCGAGCTGTACAGCAGCAGACATCTCTGACTAGCAAGTCTTGATCGTGCATTAGACCAAATGGAAATTATTTCATGTACGGGACAAACCTGAAGGTCTTTGTGTAGGGTAAAATCTCTTAAGCGCTAGCTCTATGTGGTTAAAAAAGAACCAGGTTTGGTGGCATCTGGGTGTTAGCCAGTGAGGAGAGAGTAGGGGAAGTCTGACCTCTCTTCCCCTTCTTGTGCGATGTGATGTACCAGTCATCTCTTAACTGTCTCCCTTGCAAGACGTGCCCTGTCCTATCTCGCGTGGGTGTTGGTTTATGATGCACTTCCTGCCTTATCAACGCCTTGCCATTCTGGTTTTTTTTTTCTTTTTTTATTGTGCGATTCTGTGTTATATTTGTGTTTATCTGTGTGTATTTGCATTAGAGATGCAAATGCTTGATTCATCTAAGAAGGCTTTGCTTCAGAAAATGCCCTGGGATAGGTAACAATCCTTGCTTTCATCGACACTGATCCTCATACGACTTGTAGCAGATGCAGATCTAATGATTGCAATGTAAGTAACCCCTGTTCTGAGTGTCGTGATTGGTCTCCAGAGCAATGGAAGGTTTTTGATAAGAAGAAATACAAGAGGAAGTCGGCTGTTTTGTCATGGGAAGGCTTCTCACCTCTAGCTGCATCCAATGCCACCATTCCTTCTTGTTCCTTCTCTCCTTTACCAGATTTTCCTCTAATTGCATTTTCTTCTCAGAAGGGTTTTACTCCTTCTCATTCATCTATTGCCTTGTCTTTAGATAAATCGAGGAGGGGTTCAGGAGAGCTTGTGCTTGATTTAGCTGCCTCTCTTCTTTCAGGAGGGAAGCTACCAGTTCAAATTTTCCTTCGGGTCTTGAGGCCCTTGTGGGGCCCAAGAGAGAGAAAAAAGGATCATTGGGCTTGCCATGTTCCAATCATGTTGACAGTGTCCTCAACCAAGTCAATTCTCTTGTCTCCGGGTGGGACAATCCTCTAAGATCTGACAGGTCATTTGAGATACTCCCTCCTCCTTTTCCACTACATAGACATTTTTATGCAACCCCTAACATTGCATTACAATCAAGACAGGTAGATCCGGACTTTGTTTGACTAGGCGCGGGTCTTTCTTCAGATCAAAACAAGGCAGAGGGTACCTCAATGGAGTTGACAGCATCTTCAGGGCTCCAGTGGCTAGACGCTCTCATCTCTGGCTCACCTAACAGCAGATATGTGGGCCAATTGGTTATTGAAAAGAAGAGATGCTGCCCTTTCTAAGATCTCCAGATTCATTGGCCCTGATTCTACCTTAGCACTGAGAAACACAACCATTCTAGGGTCTTCGTCACTTTTTCCTAAGGAACAGGTTGAGGCGGCAGTCGACAGACACAGAGCAGACAACAATGACTGTCTGGTCCACCAAGCTGTGATTCACATGCCAATGTAGCCAGACCTAGATCTCAGGCTGCCTCTTATTCTCCACCTAAGAGATCCCAAACCACAACCGGGCCTTGTAGAGGTCACCAGACTTCTCCTACCCCTGCCAAGAAAACAATTCAGCAGCGTCCCTCTCAGACCCGTTCTACCAAACCCAGGAGAGGAGATAGAGGTAGGGCTAGAGGAGGAAAATGCTAGAGGGGTCTCCCCCTCCCCACTTGCTGCCGTTGGTGGAGGGGGGTGCCTTGCAAGGCATTGGGCAACTTGGCAGTCACAGAGCAGAGACCTGGGATGTTCTGCGCGTGGGATATCTACTCCCCTTCGAGTTTCCTCCTCCTCTCTCCGATTGTCCCTTCCATCTAAGAACTTACGTTCAGGGCTTGCTGAAGGATCTGGCTGTCCAGAAAGAAGTGATAATGCTGGAATAAGGAGCCTTGGAGGTCATGAAGGATAGATCCCCAGGTTTCTACAGCCGGGTCTTTCTGGTGGCAAAAGCATCAGGGAATTGGAGACCAGTCATAGATCTGTCTTCCCTGAACCTTTTCATCAGGAAGACTCCATTCAAGATGGAAACGCCCCGCACAGTTCTACAGCCATCAGAAAGTCCGACTTCATGCTGACAATAGACCTAAAGGATGCGTACTTTCAGATTCCAATCCACCGATCATCTCGCAATTTCCTTTGCTACGTTCTGGGAGAGACAGTGTATCAGTTCAAGGTGCTTTGCTTCGGCCTCTCTACTGCCCCACAGGTGTTCACAAGAATGTTCACCCTAGGTTCAATCTGGGCTCATTCACATGGGATAAGCATCTTGAGATACCTCAACGACTGGCTGGTCTTGACAAGTTCCTGTGTAAGTTGATCTGAGACAGAGACCATCTACTCCAATTTTGTCACAATTTAGGAATAGTGATAAATTTGGAGAAGTCAAATCTTACACCCAGCCAAAGAACTCTTTACCTGGGCATGCTAATAGACATGACAACAGCCAGGGTCTTTCCATCAAAGCCACACATCTACAAGTTCAAGACCATTGTACAGTCCTTCCTCTTCAGACAAAGACAACCAGCATGTCAGTGGCAGATCATTCTGGGTTAACTGTCGTCCATGGAGAAGCTCATTCCTCATGAACATCTCCACCTTCGATCTCTTCAGTGGAGGTTAAAAGAGTTTTGGTCCCGATCAAAGGATTCTCCCTTCTGAGTTCCTCTTTCAAAGGAAGGGAGACAGGTCTTAGCATGGTGGCTGGACAACAGGAACCTGACTGTAGGAGTGTCCTCTCACACTCCCCCTCTGGAGTTCCTTCTGTTCTCAGATGCCTCAAACGAGGGTTGGGGAGCTCACTTGGAAGACCTCCTGACCTCAGGTGTGTGGGATCAGCAAGACAAGGAACTTAACATCAACATCCTGGAGCTAAAGGCAGCTTTCTTAGCCCTTCATGAGTTCCAGGAGAGGGTGACAGGGCACTCTGTGGTTTAATGTCCAACAATACCACGGTGGTGGCATATGTCAACAAACGGGGTACTAGTCTCCCTTCAACTTCACGAATTGACAGTACAACTATACCAGTGGGCTGTGACTCACTCAGTGGACATTTCAGCAGATACGTCCCAGGCGAGAGGAATGTAGTGGCAGACAAGCTGAGTCGTTAGGGTCATGTGTTTGGGACAGAGTGGTCATTACACCTGGAGATAGTGGAAAGTTGTTCCATCTGTGGGGAAGGCCAATAATAGACTTTTTGTGACCAGATACAAGAAGTTGGAGGTGTTTTATTCAGCCTTTCCAGATCCTTGGGCTGCGGCAGAAGATGCTCTGCAACACCCTTGGGACAATCTGGATGCCTATGCCTTTTCTCCCTGGTGGCTCCCTTGTGGCCACATGCCGAGTGGTTTCCTGATCTTCTGGCTCTCTGACCAAGGCACTGAGAGAGATTCCCCCCCTGGCACAACCTCCTATGCCAACTGCACATCGAGAGGTTTCACCAGTCGGTAGGGTCCCTGTCTCTTCACAGTTGGAGATTATCCAGTATCTCCTGCGAGTGAGAGGCTTTTCTCACAGAGCAGTAACAGAGATGCTTAGCCATCTCAGGAAATCTTCTTCAGCCATTTACCAGGCGTTTACCAAGGGAAATGGGCCATCTACTGTGATTGGTGTCATCAACGGGGTTTCTCTCTGGTCAGAAATTCTATTCAACAAGTAGCTAACCTCCTTGTTTTCCTCTGTAGGGAGAAGTTACTTTCTGTCAGCCATTAAGGGTTACAGGGGTGCTCTAGGGCTAGTTCTATGTTTAGAAGGGGTAGATCTTTCCTCCTCATTGGAAATCTCCATGCTCCTCAAGAGTTTGGAGCAGTCCTGTACCCCGAGGGAGCTAAAATCTCTTAACTGGGATTTGACACTGGTCCTTAGTAGCCTCACTCGTTCACCATATGAACCCTTATGAGGTTCATCAGACAAAAATTTGACTCTCAAGACAGTCTTCTTGCTGGCCTTAGCCTCATCAAAGAGAGTAGGAGAATTCCCTGGCCTCTCTTTTTAGTGTTCAACACTCGAGAGGTTGGGGTCGGTACCTTTGAATTCATCCCAGAATTTGTAGCTAAGACTCAAAATCCCTTGGTGCTCGATGACAGATTCGAGTCCTTCTCGATTCCCTCCCTGACAGCTTTTGTTGGTAACAATCCAGAGGAATTACTTCTATGTCCTGTTAGGGTTTTGCAAAGCTATCTAAAAAGGACTCAACATCTCAGGTCTGAGTGTGAAAGACTTTTTGTCAGCACAGGCCAGAACAAGAAAGAAGTGTCCAAGAATACCATCTCCTTTTGGCTACATGAAGTAATTAGATGTGCATACGTACCTCTTCAATTGTGGATGCCAATGCAGTGCATGCAAGAACTCATGATGTTAGGGGCTTTGGCCCTTCCAGCGCTTTCAAAATAACATGTTGGTTCACAGGGTACTGAAGGCTGGTACACGGTGTAGGTACATGAAAGACATGTTCAGTATGATGTATGAACCTTTATATATACATATATATGATTACGTTCATTTATATTTCGTTTCCATTCATATACCTCCCTAATGTATTAAGTGTATGTCATTCCAATATATGTATCATGTACGATATGTCATGACTGAACCTTGTCCGTCCGGCAGTAATGTTTCGCCAGTACGGGACCGCTCTGTTTCCCATATAAGCACGTAATTTGCACCTCTTTGAATTTATCAACTCCACTAGACATTAAGAACCTACTTTTTATATTTCGGTGTATCCTTCATCCCCAAACTTTAGTGATAAGGATAACACATCGAACACACATGGTGCAGTGAACTGAAGTGTCAGTGAAGTTTTTTATTCAAGAGGATTTTCTGCAAGTGTACGGCTTCCGGCGCCATTAATCATCAACGCTGTTGTTTGTTCTGTTTCCCGCTTTCACCCAGCTTTTCATTGTGGATTTATTGTGCTTTAAGTGTACAGTAATAAGTGGTTCATGAGTGAAGTGTTGTGCAAAATGTCGTGTCGTTCTACTGTCCTTTTTCGCTTTCGTGCATTTCGTATCAGACTGTGACATGCAAAACCCTTGCTGCTGCCCCAAGTGAGAGCGCTTAGCCATACATCCGGCCCCTTCAATTGTTTCCGGGTAACTAACTGACCAATGAGTCTCAGCAGAGCAGACACGCACACACGTAATGCACACACTTGCTGATCCAGTAACTTATAGTTTAAACTGTAGTTTTAAGAAGAAGAAGAATCTTATTATTTTAAATACATGTTATTCATTGCATATGTATTACACGTAATGGATGGGCTAGAAGAATTTTTAGGTCAGCCAGAAGAGACAGCAGACCAGGTGATGTCAGAAGCCAGTGGCGTGGGAGCTCATCCCCGCAGTGGGAGCACAGTGTTCCCCACTGTGGGAACACCGTGGGAGAGGAGTTCGCCAGGACGTCACCGCCCTCCTCCCTCTATTGCCCTCATTACCAGCCCCTCCTCCCCCCACCCAACTGATATTATTAAGTTTTTAGAGGAAGCTCGCCGGTATGAAGAAGAGAAAAGACATCGTGAAGATGAAGAAAGAAGAGAACAAAGAAGACATGAAGAAGAGGATAGAAGAGCACAAGAGGAGTTACACAGAAGAGAGGAAAATATGCGCATTGATGAGGAAAATGCAAGTTTTACAGCCCTTATCCAGGCACACTCGTCTGCCCAACCCTTCCATGCAGAAAACCCCATACCAGGTGCAGAGATGTGTGCTTCTTCCTCCAATCAACCTTCTCTTCCCCCACCACAAAAAGCGACGGCGCAAGCACCGCCCCCACTCAAGGCTGATACAACATTCTAAATGTTCAGGGAATGGAGACGCAGGTGGGATGATTATGCTATCATGGTCGATCTTTTCAAGCTTCCTAAGGAGAAACAGATGATCCAGTTGCGGATGTGCTTAGCCCTTGAAACTCAACGCGTGTTGGAGCACACCTTACAGATATCGCTCTCCACAGATAAGTCCGTAGATGAAGTGTTGGATGCCCTGCAGTCTCACATAAAGGGTTTATGTAATGAGGTTCTTCGTCGTAGGGAATTGCTTAGTTGCAAACAGATGGAAGGAGAATCTTTTGCAGATTTCTATGTAAGGCTTCGATGCATTGCAGAGGAAGTCGATTTGTGCCCGGGGAATGCAGCTGCATGCGAGGAAACCCAGTTGAAAATGATAATTCTGATGGGCATTCAAGATGCAGAGCTTGTTCAGAAAATAATCTCCTTGGACACCGCCTCCTCATTACAAGATGTTGTCATGACCTGTCTTCATATGAAGCAGCTAAGAATGCAACTTCTGCCATACGTGCCCCACCTAACCAGTTGCGCGCTGCTTCTGCCTACAAAAAGTTTAAGAAGAAAAGGGCAAGTGAAGCAACCTTACTTATCTTCAAAACCAACTTTGACACCAACTACTTTATGCCAGTCCTGTGCTCGACAGCATGGCCCCAATGAGTGCCCTGCTGCCAACAGTACTTGCAAAAGCTGTGCCTGCCTTGGCCATTGGTCCAGGACAATTAACCCTTAAACCCCGACTGGACGTACCATATGTCGACTAAAATTGTCTGTTGGGTGCTGAGTGGACGTACGGTACGTCGACTACAAAAAATTTCAACCTTCGGTCAACTTTGACTCGACCGAAATGGTCGAAAAATGCAATTGTAAGCTAAAATTCTTACATTCTAGTAATATTCAATCATTTACCTTCATTTTGCAACAATTTGGAAGTCTCTAGCACAATATTTTGATTTATGGTGAATTTTTGAAAAAACTTTTTCCTTATGTCCGCCGCGGTAACTCGGGCGAAAATTTCAGAAATTCTTTTGTCATTTTGTCGTAAATTTTGCACCGTTTTATATTAGCCGTTACATAAAGTTTTATATGTGAAAATGTGCACAAATTCATGTAAAATACAACAAAAACAATCCATAGTTGTAGCTTTTATCAGTTTGGAAATATTTTCATATAAATCACGATAAGTGCCAAAATTTCAACCTTCGGTCAAATTTAACTCGACCGAAGTGGTCGAAAACGCAATTGTAAGCTAAAACTCATACATTCTAGTAATATTCAATCATGTACGTTCATTTTGCAACAAATTGGAAGTCTCTAGCACAATATTTCGATTTATGGTTAATTTTTGAAAAAACTTTTCCCTTACGTCTGCTCGGTAATTCGGCCGAAGATCTCTGAAATTCTTGCGTCACTTTGTCGTAATGTTTGCACCATTTTATATTAGTCGTTACATAAAGTTTTATATATGAAAATGTGCGCAATTTCATGTAGAATACAACAGAAAATAACTCATGGTTGTAGCTTTTATCAGTTTTGAAATATTTTCATATAAATCATGGTAAGTGCCAAAATTTCAACCTTCGGTCAACTTTAACTCGACCGAAATGATCGAAAAACGCAATAATAAGCTCAAACTCTTACATTTTAGTAATATTCAATCATGTACCTTCATTTTGCAACAAACTGGAAGTCTCTAGCACAATATTTTGATTTATGGTGAATTTTTGAAAACAACTTTTTCCTTACGTCCAGCGTAACTTTCGGCCGAAGATCTCGGAAATTCTTTCGTCACTTTGTCATAATGTTTGCACCGTTCTATTTTAGTCGTTACATAAAGTTTTATATATGGAAATGTGTGCAATTTCATGTAGAATACAACGAAAAATAACTCATGGTTGTAGCATTTATCAGTTTTGAAATATTTTCATATAAATCACGATAAATAGAAAAAATTCTACTTTTGGTCAACTTTAACTCGACCGAAATGGTAAAAAACTGCAATTGTAAGCTAAAACACTGACAGTCTAGTAATATTCAATCAATTACCTTCATTTTTTAACAAACAGAAAGTCTCTAGCACAATATTTCGATTTATGGTGAATTTTTTTAAAAAAGGGATTTTGACGAAGGAAAAATCTATTTCTGGAGAGGGGACCGTGTCACCCGATGAAAAAGTCCATTCAGCACTTATTTCTAGGTAATTCCGTTGCTAGATACCAGAGAAAGCTAAATGAAATGCTGGAGTTACTACCCCCAGAGCGAGCTCCATCAGATGGAGTCGTGTATGGAAAAGGGTGAACTACAAAACACGGAACCTTATCCTATAGATCCCAAGGTCAAAAGTCCCACAGGAGGTGCCGTTACAAACCCATGTACCACCCGTGGACAGCACACAAAACACTGCTAGCCGCATTCCATGAAAGCAACACCCCACTAGAATGATGTTTACTATGGGAGGGACATGACACATGATGGAGGTGGGTCATCGGGTGACACGGTCCCCTCTCCAGAAATAGGTTTTTCCTTCACAAAATCCCTTTTCTGGATCGGGTCCCGTGTCAGCCGATGAAAAATTAACAGAGAAATAAACATAATTCTTAAACTAAAAGATAAAAATTCTAAGGGGAACAGAAGACCGAAGGTCCAAAAAGAAACTTTTTAATCACTAGTAACAATAACAATAATGTACAAAAGAAACTGATGTTAGCTTAAAATTAACATGACAATGTGAAAAAATACATAAACAAAATAACTATACAATATTGAAAACCTTATAACTTAAATGTGTCATTTAGACAAATACATGGATAACACAGCCAGGTGAGAAGTCAAGGCAAGCCTGACTGAAATGACCGCAAGGGGACAACTGAGGCAGTGGAGGAGGAAATGACTAGGAATCAGAAAGGGAACCAGAGGGAGGGACAACGTTCCCTGCAGCGACTGCTGAGAATTTAAGAGCTTCTAAGGATTTCAAATAGTGACGTTTGAAAACCAAGGGTGACTTCCAACCGTGTACCTGGTAAGATCCGTGAAATTCATGTAATGAAAGTAATTAATGGAGGTGGCCACAGCTCTAATATCATGAACTTTGGGACTGAGTCAGGGTTAGCCTGCTTGATAAAGTAAAGGATCTGTTGTCTAATAGCAGACATAGAGAGATTACCCCCTCCTTCCCTGATAAAGAGAGGCCCAGAAGAGATGTGAGAGGACCTGTCTAAATAAGCCCTCAAAGTATGAACTGGACACAGGGACAGGTCTAGAGGCAGAGGAAGAATTTTCCAAGGCGACCACCTATGCTGCGGATCTTCATTTTTGGCCAGGAAGGTAGGGTGAGGAATCAGCAAAACCTCCCTGATGGAAGGAAGTCGACGTGGTTGGGTTCCTAGAGAGTGCAGACAGCTCCGAAATTCTAGCACCCGGCCAGGCTAACTAAAAACAACGTTTTCCTCAACAAGGAAAGGTAGGGGCAGGATTGATTATCGATATCTGAGGCTAACTTCAACACGTCATTTAGAAACCAGGAAACCGTATGTGGACGGATTACTGGCCTCAGACGTGCACATGCTTTAGGGATGGAAGAAAAGTAAGGGTCTGTGAGGTCAATTTTGAAACCATACAAGAACACTTTACGTAGAGCCGACTTGACTGTAGTAACAGTACTAGCGGCTAAACCCTTCTCAAACAGTGATCTAAAAAGGAGATTGCTAAATTAATGGTCATTACTGTAGACTCAGATTCTCTTAAAAAGAGTGCTAGTTTCTTAATTGCTGAGTCGTGCTTGACGAAGAGTGGAGGCCCGCTTATCTGATTCTAAGAACATGGTATTGACAGGATCAACGTTAGCATCCCTTTGAGCCGCAAACTTCATAAAGTCCACAAAAATAGGGCATTTTGGATTTTTGAGGAAGCTGACACAGTCTGAGTTTGTACTACTTGTGTTAGTTTCGGACTGGGGATTCGGATGTGGCGAAGTTTCAGTTCTAGTAGAAGAGGAAACCAGCTGCTCTTTGGCCAGTAGGGAGCCACTAGAGCTACTTGACCCTTGAACGTCCTCAGTTTGTGGAGGACTTTCAACAACAAGTTCACTGGAGGAACAGATAGATCACCTTCCACCTGTTCCAATCCAATGACATTGCGTCCGTGAAAAGAGCTTGAGGGTCCAGGTTGGGAGCTACGTAATGAGGGAGCTTGTTGTTGAGCTTGGTTGCGAACAAATCTACCTCCAGACCCGGAACTAGTTGGCAGATCCAATTGAACGAGCCCCTGTCTAGGGACCACTCCGACTCGAGGAGTTGTCCTGGAGAGAGAATCTGCTCTGACGTTCGGACCCCTGCAAGATGGGTGGCAGATAGGTGCCACTTGTTCTTGCAGGCCAAGGAGAAAAGTGCAATCATTACCTGGTTGATCCTGCTCGATTTTGAACCTCCCCTGTTTATGCAGTGGACTACCGTGGCGCTGTCCAGAACCAGTCATATGTGAATCTTCTTGGGGGAAGAAGCTTCTTCAAGGTAAGGAAGACCGCCATGGCCTCCAGAACATTTATATGGAACTGGCGGAACATGAGGACCAAGTCCCCTGTACTTCTTGGTGTTGAGAATATCCTCCCCACCCGCTAAGGAGGCGTCTGTGTGGATAACCAACGCGGAGGAGGAAATTGAAGGGGACTGACTTGGACAGGCTCTTGACAGTCGACCAAGGGCGGAGTCGCTTCTTCAAGATGTGGGGAATCAGAGACACCTTGTCCCTGAGACTGATATTTGCCCGACTCCGCCACACTCTGTTGATATCCTTCAGTTTCACTTTCAGCAACAGGTCTGTCACCGAAGCGAACTGAAGGGAGCCCAAGACTAACCTTGGGTCCGGAGAGGCCCTTTTGGATTTGAGAAACTGTCTGGTTGCTCTGGCTATCTCCTTCCTCTTGGGAGGAGGAAGAGAGAGCTTGTGAGAATTCAGATCCCACTGGATTCCTAGCCATTGAAAACAACTGCTGGGAACCAGGCGGGACTTCTCCTGTTTACACGAAAGCCCAAGGGTTCTAGAAAGTCGACCACCACGGATGTAACTCTCCGGCATTCCTCGACGCTGGATGCCCAGATGATCCAGTCGTCGAGATACGCGCCAGCGTAATCCCTTGAGATCGGAGTTGCTGTAATGACCGTGTCTGTCAACTTGGTAAAAATCCTTGGGGCTATGTTGAGGCCGAAAGGCATCACCTTGAAGGAATATGCCTGCCTTCCGAGCCTGAACCCCAGAAAGGGGGAGAACCTTCTCAACCGGGACGTGATAATAGGCGTCGGAAAGATCTAGAGAGGTGGTTACGGCTCCACGGGGCAGTAGGGTCCGAACTTGGGAGACAATAAGCATCCGAAACTTGTCGCAACGAATGTAATGTGGAATTCAGACGGGACAAGTCCAGAATTACTCTCCGTTTGTTGGAACCTTTCTTTGGAACACTGAAGAGCCTGCCTTGGAACTTCAGAGACCTCACTTTCCTTATAGCCTGTTTCTGTAGGAGATCCTCCACAAAGTCCTCGAGATCCTTGGTCGTAGCCTGATAAAACTTGACTGGTGGAGGGGGATTGTCGATCCAACTCCAGCCTAGGCCCTTGAAACTATACTCTGAGCCCAGGGACAGAAGGTCCACCGAGCTCGAAAATGGTACAGCCTCCCGCCCACAGGATGTATGTCATCGGTCCTGTGATTGCTTCCCCTCTGGAGCCTCTACCTCCCCTGTTCCTGGGAGAGGAGCGGGGCTCCTTCCCGAGCGGAAGCCACGGGGCTTATTGCCTCTGGTTGATTGTCTGGGCACTGAAATTTCCCTGACTTTCATATGCAGGATTGAAAGCTGGGGAGGAGACATAGGAAGGAGCAGCCAAAGACTGATGTGCCGGGTTTACCAGGACATACTGAGGTGGAGGATGGGAGGAAGAGGTCGAAGGTTGACTTTGTAAAGGAACCTGGACCAAGGAATGAGCTGGAAGACGTTTGAAGTGTTTAAATTTCTTACTGGACTTGGTGGGAGGGCTGGCAAGATCAGACTGTTTCCTTTATAGGCAGGCCCCAACGGGAACGGAGGCTTTGATTGACCCTAGCTGCCTCAGATAAGACTGCTTCAACTTCTTGTGGGAAAAGATTAGCACCCCAGATCGAACTCTTAAGAAGCTTATTAGGTTCATGCCGAACTGTGGCTGCTGAAAAGATGTGCTTCCGGCAGGCCAGTCGGGCAGTCATAAAAGTCAAACAGATCTTGTTGAAAACTCGCCAAGAGAGATTTCGTCAAGACCTGGAATAATGGATCTTCTCTGTAAACCAAAAAGAAGTTGCTTCCGCTAAAGCCAAAGAGTTCAAAGACCTGGCGAGCCTTTCCTTAGTATCAGCCTCTGTTTTCAAGAGCGACTCCGGGATCTTAGGGAGCTGCTCACTGAACAGATCAGAGGCGCAGTCTGGGTCAAGCCGAGTCACCGTAAACGTGGGGCTCCCTTCCAGAAGTCGGTGCCTCCGGGAAAGACGATGTGTAGGGTCCGTCTCACGGAGATGAGGAAGGGGTTTACCTTCGAAGCAAGCCTGGCTAGTCAGGGAGGCCACTTTCGAAGCGCAAGGGAGAAGGAGAACATCACTGAGAGTGAACATAGTGAACACTCCCTTAGCTGGTGTGAGCTTAGTGTTCTCCGCTTGCCACTCCGTAAGGGTCCTCATCAAAGACGACTGGGCTTGGTCCCTAGGATAGATGACCGTCTCCTTAGGGACTTTATCAGACCTGTTCCAAACCTCTCTTACGTCCGCATGTTACGAATTCATGCATCATTTTGTGATAATATTTTCTCTGTGTTGCTTTGATCGTTTTACAATTTTTTATATACCAAAATCATTGCAATTTAGTGTACAATACAAAGAAAAAAAATAACTCGTTAGCTTTAACCGTTTTGCTCACAGTGCGATTTGTATACAATTATACAGTATATGAAATTTTTTTTTGCACTGTCATATATTTGAATATTTATATATGATAATGATATTTTTTTTCATTTCTGATGGTTGCATACTAAACTTCGGGCAATGAAAAAAAAAGGAGCCAAAGATGAACTCTTAATCCTGAAAACTAAGCATGCTGTGATTTTTTGAAAAAAACTTTTTTTCTGCTTCGGCGCTAACTCCCGAACGCCGCCGGCATACAACAGACACTTTTGTAAATTAGAGGCTCGGCGTTAGAGGGTTAACTCTCACGTTCACCAGTTCACTTATCATCCATTTTGGAGAGAGTGATAGTGATGTATGTGAACCGGTAAAGTTATTTAGGGATACAGACATAATATATTTTCCTCAGCAGTTCTGAGCCGCACATCAATTCATCTGTTATCATTTACTCACCTGGTATCATCCTCCGAGCAGACGACAACCCTCCCCCTCTTATTCAGGTTTCCCCTGTATCGCCTCATGTTCATCACCTTGTGACAATTATTCCTTTTCGTAATAGGGGCTCTTCCTCTTCCTCTTCCTCTTCCTCTTCCGCCGCTTATTTATCTAGAGTAAATTAGTCAGGTGATAGAACGGCCCTCGCTTCTCAGCAGTTGCCTCTTAGTGCTGTGTGGACGGTCCCAGCTGTCGCCATAGTTACGTGGTAATGTTATGCAAGAACCCTCTTCCTTTCCCACCCAGCCATCTGGTACTTACTACCGGCATTCCGTGACGTCATTACTGACGTTTTGTGGTATGTTGTCTTCCATCTCAGTTCCTACCATCAGGTAGGCAGGGAATACCCACCTGCCCGGATGTAAACATTCCTGTTTGCTTTCGGCTGTAATGCTTTGCAGACGTGTTTTTGGATCTCTTCGCCTGACTGTCGTTAAGCTCTTTATTATCTCGGTGGGATGTTTCTGCATTTTTGTGTATATGTTATGTGTGTTTGATATTTATTAATACAAACCCATGATTTGTGTCTTGGGTTTGATGGCCAAGGGTGTATTTAGAGGTGCGTAACCAAGTGGTAATGCTTCTCTTCCAGTAGCCCTTTATTTAGATTCTCAAGGCGCTCCCCTGTACATTCGGAGATTTAGATGGGGACGTAATATCCTCGCTCCCTTACATTGATCGGGCCGTAAAGAGTTTGCCCCCCTTCTTGGGCTCCCGCCCTCCATGTTCAAGGGCATGACTACTTCCTTTCTACTTGTGCTGAGTGTTGTTTTCACCGCCTATACTATGGAGAGTTGCAGGGTGGGGGAGGAGGTTGCAGGCGTCGTCGGTAAGTTTTGCTTTCACGGCGCCCTTGGTGGGCCCCCCTCCTTCCTTCTCTCTCCCTGAGGTTCTTCCTTATCTCTCCTTCGCGAAGACTGCGAGGGGGGAGCATGGGCGGTCAGGCAACCTCTTCTAAGGGGCCTCCTCTCACACTGCGTAGGGCAGTTCCCTCGGAGCAAGAGGAGTCTCCCTCTACTAATCATCCTTGCTTTTTCTTTCAGATTGACAGTGAGCATTGCAGGCAAAGCAGTAATTGGCCAGATATCCCAGTTGGGATATCCTTGCCTGAATGAGTCTCGATGTTCATACAGTGTTGCTTCGGGATTGACAACATTACCTGGTTGGAATGGCATACAGTAGTTCCATGTCGGGATCGTCCCGACTCTGTTCCCCGCTTCTGATGTGAATCGATTGCTGTCATTACTGGCCTTCATGTATGCTGTGGTACTGCCTCTGGCATATCTGTGGTCCATCTGCTCCTGCTGTTTCCTGTGTTATGCTCCTGTTGACTCGACGACAGCCTCTGGGTGGCTCTTTCTGGTCTTCTGTCGCAGCTGTCCTGATCGTTCCTGTTGATGCTGGTGACATTCCTGGCCGTTGCTGTAGCTCCTGCTTTCCTTGCAGCTTCTGTAGCTCCTGCATAAGCTATCCTGATCGTGCCTGCTGCTTCTCCTGGTGATCATGTCCAGGGCCACTTCCGTTGTGATCCTGCCTAGCTCCCCTGGAGGTTACAATGTTTCGTGTCCACCATCCTGTAGAAGATGTCAGAGTGAAGGTGAAGGAAGTCGCCCTGTGGCAGTAGCTGCCGTCTTCTTCAACTTATCTTCGATTTTGTTGCTGCTTCTTTCCCCGAGATGCCCTTGGACGTCTAGGGACTGCCTCCTTCCGAGGAGGCAGTGGGTCTCTCGTTGGCTCTTCCTGACCTTCAGGTTAGGGAGCCAATTCGCATACCCCTGGGTTTTGTGTTTCAGGAGCCGCAGGCGCGCAGACCTCAGTTTGTGCTCCCGTTCCCAGTCCTAGAGGTTCCGCCTCTAAGACGGGGCTGCTTCAGGTGCTCGTTCAGAGCTGCTCCTAGTGCTCGAGAGTCTGGAATATCGAGTATCCCAATCTGGTCTGGATAGCATTCGTGTGATTGGCTCAGTTTAGTGCGGCTCGGTTTGGCCCCACTCAGTTTTTCTGAATCGGGTTCTCGGCACTGTTCGAGTAAACTTGCTGCCTTTCCCAGGAAAGCGCTTTGCCATGGCACAAGTGCTCTTCTTCGCTCACGGTCTGCCTCTCCTGCTGGTCTTACTGGCAGGACAGGTAGGGTACTCTTTCTCCTCACATGTTCTCTTTTCCTCTCAGTTGTTCAGAGAGGCACGAGACGGACAGAAAGAGCTCCGACAAATTTGTTTTTCTTTGGAGTCCGGCTGCCTGGAGTACTTTTGCTGTCGGTTCCCCAATTGTCTTGTAATACAACCAGATAGCCGAGGAGGATTTCTTGGAATCTGTCAAGGTCTCCCTCCAAGGAGATAGGTACAGGAGTTTCATGCTTCAGAAGCAGCGAGGGTCTTCCTCTTCAAGTTGCGATCACCCTCATCTCTCGGAGAACTTCGTGCCGATTCGTTAGCGAAAGGATCCCCAGGACAGGACCGCGGCTCCCCCGATGTATAATCTTCATCACTCTCAACCCTTGCAGTTCCCGAAATGGCTGAGAGTTTCGGGGGCCGCTGCGGTCCTTACTTGCGAGAGCGTTTTTGACCAGGTGAATACTTTTCTTCAGACAAAAGGAGTTCATTCAGGTCAAGACACCAAGCTCCTCCCCTGCCTTGACAGAGTACGAATTCTTCTTGCCTCGGAGGGTCTTGCCAACTGCAGGTTGTTCTAACTCTGCTTCACCCGGACTGGGTTCTCTCTCTGCTTCTCCTTGCCATAAAGGGTATTCTTTTCCGCAATGAGAGGTGGCAATCTTGGAGGACACCTGCTGGTTTCCTCCAG
The DNA here is from genome assembly GCF_040412425.1 of Macrobrachium rosenbergii. Classification (NCBI taxonomy): domain Eukaryota; kingdom Metazoa; phylum Arthropoda; class Malacostraca; order Decapoda; family Palaemonidae; genus Macrobrachium; species Macrobrachium rosenbergii. Next base: position 44,104,311 of record NC_089793.1, read on the forward strand.
GCAGTCTCTTGATGGATCCAAGATCCTTCACTTTTAGGTTTTCTCTCCTCAGATATGACCATTCCTGGAAAGAACTCTACCTTCTGGAGACTGGTCCTCTCTGGAGGTGGGTCTTCCTATACAGACGGCAATCTGTGGGCAATTTTGGTGCTAAGAAGGATGATTTTGCCCTAATTCAGATCTCCGGTTTCATAAGTCCCGAGTTGGCTCGACCCATAGGAAAGAACCTTTACTTGGTTCTGCCTTTCTCTTTCAGAGATTTGCCAGATACCGCAGTAATCAAGGTTCGTACCAGGGCACTGCCTTGTCCTTTGGACAATGGCCAAGACCTTAGGGTCTTATTCATCTCAGCTCAACCTAAGGTAGAAGCCAGCCCCCCTCAATTCCTAAGAAGTCCCAGGCTTTGGAAGAAGTTCATGGAACACATTGCCCTCTTCTTTCCTTCTGGGAAAGTGCGCATAACTGTGTCTCTTTCCACCCTCTTTTCCATAAGGGAGGAGAGAAAGAAGTATCGATCGGGCAGGCATTCTCCTACTGCAGATACCTGGATGAAATGATACTTCTCGAGTCTCTGGACCTTGCAGCGACATTGCCGAGACCTGGGAAGGATTCCTTCAGGAGAAGTATCTATTTCCCTTGGGTCTCAGCAATTCTTTTCATCAAACTTCCATCCCACTTCCTCTCCTGTGCTCCTGATTCGGGAAATGCCAGCCCGGCTAGAGCTAATTGTCTTGGTGTCCTGTTATCTTGCAGTAATTTCCCCATGGTGGGGAATGGAGGTCTGCTTCCATTCCTCCATCATTCTTTCGTCTTCGAAGTATGAGGAAAGAGTTAGGCTAATGCTTGATTGAAGGAACCTTCGAATATGCTTGCATATTCATCTCACATCGCATGTCTACTTCCCGATTCACCGATCGAGGAATAGGTGCACACCTGTAAGACTTTGTCTTGAAGGTGTGTGACTGAGACGATTAGTACCTTTTCATCAACATCCTGAACTAAAGGCAGCCTTTTGGCCTTCCAAGAATTCAGGATGAATTTTGCAACACTCAGTGGTTTTGTTGAACAACAAAACCACAGTAGTGGCATACGTCGACAAACAAGGGAATCATTTTTTCCTTGTGTTTCATCTGTCGACATTTGCAGGTACTCAAGTGTCCATAGTGCACTCGATGGCTGATTAGCCAGATACATCCCCAGTGGGGATGTTTTGGTAGGTGAGCTCGGCCTCGGGTTTGAGTGATCGGAACGGAACGTGCTGTTCACTCTTTTCCTCACAAAGATTCATGAAGAGACTGCTCAACTGAGAGATCTCTACCGTCTTTCTGTTGCCTCCTGGCACAACGAAGTCGGTAGTTTTCTTGCTCCTTCATACCAGACCCGAGGGCCGCTACGGTGAGGCATGCTGTCTTTTGGGAAAAATCAATATCTTCGTTTTTCCCTCCGTACTTGTCTGTTTCGTTAGGGGTTCACAAGCATTGCTCACCCTGAGTTACAGACAAATGCTGCAAGACTTCGCCTTTCGCTCGACCTGATAGCTCTGCTTCCAAGGCATTGAGAAGAGTTCTGCTTGATCCAACCTCCTGTAGCAGCTACACAAGAAGCGGTTCTTCAGGCAGTGCATTCCTGTGTGTTCAGGACTGGGAGACCTTCCAGCTTTCCTTGCAAGCATAGTCTTCTCGCTGAGCGGCAACGGATATAGCTGGATATCTCTTGAAGTCCTCTGCAACACTGTCCCAGGGACTGGATCCGTCTTCGCTGGTTGGTGTCGTTGACAGAACTTCTTGGGTCAGAGTTGCTCTTCAAGTCTGGATTTCCTCGTCTTCTCCGCCGAGGGTTGCTTCTCTCTCTTTCATTTGTGAAGAACGTAGGCCCTTGCAACCTAGTTTTCTATCTGAAGTAGACTTTTTCTCCTCAGCTGAGATTTAGCTACAGATGAGAAGCTTCTTTGGTCTTGCTGTCCCAGGGAACTGTTCCCTGAGTGGCATATGACTCATGTTTAGGGTTCCTGTCCTGTGCTTTGCACATGCCCTTATGAGAGTCATTGGACATCTCTCATCTTGCTGCAGCCTTGGCATAGAAGATGGAAGAACAGGTGAAGGGAATCAATACCTCAACTCCTTCTCGGATGTCGTAAGTGGACTCCAAATCCATCAGCATCTATTGTCGGGTTCGAGTCCTTCTTGTTCCCCTCCTCCTTGGACTTTGTATCGATGATCCAGATCAATCATTACCTTGTCCTATTAGGGAGCTGTGGTACTTTCTGAAGGCTCAACATTCCTAACCTGGATGTCGTTGACGTTTTTGCTAGTACTATCTCCCCCAAGGATGAAGTGTCTAAGGACGCATCTTTCTCCTGGCTTCGCTAAGTGATTGAAGGAGGTACTCAGCAGCTGACGGCAATGATACCGCTACTTTCCACCCGAGAGCTCATGAAGTCAATGGCTTAGACCATCCCTTGCATTCAGAAGGTTTCTGTCGGTCTGGAAGCAAGATGTGGTCTCATATACCACTTTGTCGTCTTCCCTGTGGTCTTGCCCACAAGTCCTTGGAACCTTTTTCCTTGGTCCTGTGGTGGCTGCTCAACAAGTTGTGTTTTCTTACCTGGCTCCTTCAAGAGGACTAGTAGCATCTCGCCTAAGGTGTTGGTTCAGAAGTGAGAAGGATTCCGAGAGTGAATGGCTGCTCCTCCTCTTCCTTCCTCGTCCTCCTACTTCTCCTTCGGGATGAGAATAGGACTCGAACCGATACTTGCTGGATCTGGTGTCTGATGTGGTAAGACTACACATCGAGCACCTGTTCTGGGTTTCTTCGAGAATAATAGAAGCAATTCTTCCGCTCCTCCGCAAGGGGAGGAAGGAGAGACTGGCAATAAAGGGATTCCCTATCTCGCGTTTTCCTTACTGTCTCCGACTCTAAGATTCTTCCCAGCCTATTTCATATGAGTTACATTTCCTCACTCATGCGAAAAGGTCCAGTATCTGACATTTGACCTTGCAGTTCCTAAACTCCGATCAATATGTTAGAGGCATGGTATTCCTCCTTGCTCTTTTGACCAGGAGTAGCCCAGGTGTGCAGAACTCCAGTCAGTTCGAGAGACTCACTCAGATTCCTCCCTCCAACCAGTGAGTTTTCCTAATGTAAAGGAATGATGGTTTGTATAGGCAGTTCCCAGTTATCGGCGATCCAGTTGTATGGCGCTTGTCTAGTGACGATGATAATTGGATTTTCATCACCGATCTCCAGTTATTGGCACTGATCCCCGCTTATCCGCGCTGATTCCTGGTTATCGGTGGCGCCTATCCCTGGTTATCAGTGTCGATAACTGGGGATTGGTGCTATTATCGCTGATTTTAAGTTATCAGCCATTTTCGATTATCATCACGCTGCCGGGAACGGAACCCCTGCTGATAACCGGGGACTGCCTGTATCATGTCGGAACAAATCACAGTTTTTAAAGTAAATTGTATTTTTCCTAACTATACAAACATGAGGTCCTTTACGCCCGTTTCATGCCACCCCTCAATCTGAACCTGGACCAAAAGGCAAACTGGAATGTTTACATCCGGGCAGGCGGGTATTCCCCACCTACCTGACGGTAGTTACTGCCTAACCACCATGTTCAAGAGTTTAACGGCTGTGTCCAGCTTCGCTGTAAGTAATTCCCAATGTAAAGGACCTCAGGTTTGTATAGTTCGGAAAAATACAGTTACTTTCAAAAGTTGTGATTTCAACCATGATTTCATTGATTCTCCTTTAGTATTTAAGTGATGCATAGCTCGCTTTGTTCTGTTTCATTTCCATTTGCCAAAGATGAATCCGTTGACTGGCGCTCTTTAGTTTAACTTCTACATCGACCCCTGTTAAAACGAGAAGAAGTTAACACTGATTATGGTAAGGTGCGTTATCATGGAAGTAGAGCTTTTGAAAATGGATGAACAGACGAAAGAGAAAGCTAGGAAACTGTTTAGTGTTAAATAGCTCTGCTCCTAACACAAACAATGTATTGTACTCACAACTGTGTTTGTAGAGTGAGTTCTTAGGAACCAACCAACCTAGGCTATGTGCCAGCATGTTGCTGGTTTAATCTAAATGACAGAGGCGGTCTCAGAAGTGTATCCTTTAATGCTGATTCTTGGATGGTGCTGCATATGTTAAGTTTTTGAAGCTGCTTAGAGCTGGGATAGGACTTGGATACAGTATAAGTTTTTTCACCTTCCTCTGTTCAACAAGTGTCAAGTTATTGGACCAAGGAAGTAAAGGCTCCTCTAATTGGTAAAGTACTTTGGCCAATTTGTGAGGCGGAAGTACCTTTGAATTTGGTATTTCGTTCTTATCACTACAGCTTGATTAATGCAAAAGTAATACAAATTGATATATCCCCCCAAGTATCCCAGCCACCATATGCTTAATTTAAAGCAGGAAAATAAAACAGTGCCTGACAGGGAAGGGTGAAAGGAATGTTGGCCTCTCCCTTAATCTGTTAATCACACTCTGTATATCCCTTTCAACTTTCTCTTCTGGAACATGTGAAGCTGTGGGAAACTTTGTTTTCAGACACAAGGTTGTGGAGAGACTAAGTCTGGCCAGAGGCAGAATAGAGCCTGCAACACAGATTAAGAGAAAGGCCATCTGGCACAAACACGTGGACCTTGAGTCATAAAAGATGCCCGCGCATAGGGAAACGACACCAACCCCATCTACCTGTGGGTGACCACCTAATTCCTGGCCGAAGTCATATAAGGGGCTCACCAAAGGAACAAGAGAGAGAGACATTGCTGGACGCAAGCGAGACACATCTCCCCCTTCCATTCCCACCTCCTTCAGAGAGCTATGCCCTACCACATGGTCCTATCTTGTAAGGACCTTTAGTATTCTTACCAGAAGCCCTTAGCCCTTCCTGTGCTGCCATCACCCTCACTGAAGCCATCTCTTCTATAAGGTAAAGTGATCTGTTGCAAAGGTTCTTCCAGTCAGTCACACTGTTTTAATTCTCATACTAAACTTCCTATTTCCTATTTCCATTTCTAAGTGCCAGTATTTCCATATCAACCTTGCCTTGTTAGGGTAGCATTACGTAAATGCCTGCGTTTAAATGATTACATAAAATCGTGTGTTTGGCACCCTCTATGCTTGCCTTGTCCTATGCATATTTTACTGTACCCTTACTGGTTTTTAATTCATGAATCTCTCCGTATACAGAGGGTTTGTTAACTGTGGAGATCTCTCTTGACTGTGCCTTGTATCAGCATCGTCACACCAATGGATATACCTTCAAGTTTTCATTTATAATTAACCTCTCAGGCTTTGCCGGCCTGATTAGTCCACTTCAACTTCTGATATTTCATTTCATGTAAATACATATAATGTTAAACTTACCCTAACATGCTTACTTACAAATACCTGGTGAGTAGAGCCCTCAGCTTAGATAAATTCCCCGTTTTATTTCTTGAATCAACAGCAGTCAGATTTTATACAAAAATAGAGGTAAGTAACGAAATCATTCATTTAGAGTCTATAACTGGCTCATGATAAGCATTTGCCCTGATAAGCATTTCCCCTGGTTAAATTGTAATATATATATATATATATATATATATATATATATATATATATATATATATATATATATATATATATATATATATATATATATATATATATATATATATATATATATATATATATATATATTGTTACAGACTGACTGGTTTTGATGAGAATTTACACACAAAATTATAATTGATGCTGCCACGAACCCAAGGGAGTCCAGTTTGTAAACAAAAAGGGAGTTAATGAAGACTTACCTCAGAATTTTCCTGGACTTATAATTTAGGGTGGAAGGTCGCCATATTGGAATTTAGAATTCTTTGCCAATTTACAGTGGTTTATTCAGGGAAACTTAACAAATTAACATTAATAAATTAACCATTAGACACCATACAACATGATCACTGAGGGACAGATTCAAAATAGGTACAGTAACGATAATGACATGAATTGGCAAACAAATAAGTGGATAAAACGGGCCAATCTGCAATAATCAGTCAATGATAGTGATCACTTTCAGTCTGCCCTGACTACGTGGAATAATAATGTCTATGATGGGGTTCCAGGATGGAGGAAATACTTCATGAAAATGGTTGGCACAACGGAACTTCTCTAACTACGACCAGGAACTTGTGGCAGGCCGAATAGAAGCAAGGAATGGGTGCAATCGTGCCATGTGTCTCGGTTCCTCCTGTAAGAGACGTCTTCGTTAGCCCTGATCAAACTAAGGGGAAGGGAATCTTCCTACTGCAGATTACACAACACTTTCTTAAATACAACACATAAATTATCCTAGAAGGTGCTTTTGATGAAAGCCCGTAAATATGATCTGAGTCTCGAAATAGCGAAAAGTTAACAATGGACACGTAATTATACACGCCCAAAGTTAACTACTGCTTGGTTATTTTTACTTAAACCACTAGAATAGCCCTTAGATTGCACTGGTGGAGGGATAAATGATTGTGTTATCGGGATCGTTACTCGAATTCAAAGTACGAAATGGCAAGGCAGGGATACAGGCAAGATTTGGCCAAAGGAAGATTGTTCGTGGAGGAATAGGTTAAAAGTTAAACAGAGAGGGAAATTAAGGAGTGTAGTACAAGGGACAGGGCTGGCTAAATGACTACTTGCAACGCATTTAACCTGTTCAGATTGTGATAGGTGCCTCCAATCGAATTGGCTGTCGTCGAATCGCCACGCCAGCGGAGAAAGGAGCATCCGCTCGAGATGGAGTCAGGGAGTTCTCTCTCTGCTTTTTGGAAAACAGAGCGCATTCGGCGTTGGGGGATGGGGGCGGGGGCCCAGCTGTACCTGCAAGCAAGCCAAGAAAGCCAGCAAGGAGGGTATGGGAAAAGCACACTTATTTTAATATACCTATAGAAGCAAACTTACCTGTTCCACCAGCCCTTAAATGCCCTTCTGCCCTTCCTAATCCCTACATGGCTCTCCCATTGTGCGATGGGGGAAAGGGGGTTGGGAGCATTGTTTTCGCATCGTACGATTCTTAAGGGGGGGTAGGTGAGGAATACTGACGCCGAACGGTTGTGTACTGGCTCGAAAAGCGCGGGTTTCCCCGAGACACCGATTCAAAAGACAGAGGAACAAAATATTAATTCGAATTTGATTGCTGAAATTACTTTTACAAGGGAGGGAGGAATGTTTATTCTTAATAATATATATATATATATATATATATATATATATATATATATATATATATATATATATATATATATATATATATATATATATATATATATATATATATATATATATATGTATGTATGTATATATATATATATATACTGTATATACATATATATATATATATATATATATATATATATATATATATATATATACACAGTATATATGTGTGTGTGTGTGTGTATAACACTGGTAATCTTCTTTAGACATGAAGATATGTTATTTAGTTGTATTCCACGTAGGAAGATGAAAGGTGTTTTTGTGAGAATATGCCTAACAGTTTTGTCCTCAAATGGACCTCTTCTTGGAGCATTTATTAAGGAAAGAGAAAAATTTTACAATGTACGTAGCCAAGAAAGGCCTAAAATCTTGAACATATGAAATGTTAGCAGAAATTAGCAGTTTGAACTAGAAACATTCATCAGTAAAATAATACAATAAAATAAGAATGGTAGTTGAACAAATGAAAAATACCAAATTATCAAAAGAGGTAATATGTCCATTTGAAACAGCATAACATAAGTGTACACAGTATATTATTTGATAGTGGATAACATTATCCAATTTGTATTGACATCTCATGACATGTAAAATAAAAGGATCTAATTTATACAAACCAGGCGATAAATTAAAATTTTTTCCTTTGCTGTGAATAATGCAAGCTGTCTCTATCAAATTTCTTTCAATAAAACCTGTGCTCTTAAATAAAATCTTTGACCCAAGTCAGTCAATTGGTAAGTTACACATACTACTGTGACCACATAAAGCATTACTTGTATTATTTGTTCTTATATTATATTTATAATTTAAAATGTGTTTTTCGAGTACTTTCCCAGATTGTCCTATATAAAAACTACCACGCTTGCATGGTATCTTATAAATGACTTCATTGCTTTCCGGACTGTTTAGTGTTATGCGTGCATATATAGATATGTACGTATGTATGCAGATACATATAAGAGATAATGATGATGATAATAGTTATAAATATTAGTCCTGAAGAGGCAGAGTTTCTTGATGATGTGTCAGAGGTGTAACCTCTCCTTGATAGACGTATAAACGAGGCTAATGGGAGGAATGTCTTATTCGTTTTACAATTATTCAATTGTAAAGTAACGGAAACATTTGTGTACAAATCATATGAAGTAGCCCTACTCAACCATCAGTAGCTGTTTTTGACAGTGTCCCATCATTTTCTCCTTAACCCATACGTGTTTAAGGCCATCATCTAAAGATGTCCTTAATCAGGAGATTAGAAATTCTTAACACTACCTTTGAAGTCTTCTTTCTAGGATCTTGCCCCTACAACCTTTTTTTGCATGTAAGTTTCATGTAGATTTTCCCAAGCCACTCTCGAGTTGTGCTTCATTAGTGATCTGGCTCGCATTCTAAGTGGAAAAATGACACATGTTGCCATAACTGATGTTTTGAACTCCCAGTTCAAGTAGGCTGTGTGGATCCTCAGAAGGCTGGGTGCAGAGTTCAGAAGTGTCTCCCGAAGCGTCAAGAAGAACCTTTGGTAGTGATGGTTCTCAGGGAAGGATACTTTGTACGTTTTGTTATATTTTTATACCTATCAACTTCCTGCTATCCTTCTCTCCGCACTCATCACACAGAGAAGTTCCGAGTTGGGAAAGGTAGATTGAACAGTTGTTATGCAACAAGGCCATTATCACACGGGCATTTCCTGTCTCAACAAATGTATTTATATTACTGCCTTTTTGACAAGTCATTCAGTTTGTTCCTGGTGACCTTTTGGAAAGGCAAAGGATGATTTCTGTTGACATGTAGGACACACACTTCCACATCCCAGTACACCTTCAGTCGAAGTAAAGTATTCTCCTGTGAGTTGAAGTTTTAGTAGTATAGAGTCATCTGCTTGGTCTCAGAGTAGTTCTCTCGTATTTGGACAACTGGTTTGTTCTCACCAATATGAGGATGAAGAATATGTTCTATGTTTAGCCTTCAGGAGTGGGCATTTTGTTCAGTGTTGACTAATCTATGCTTTTCTGATCCAGTCAGTTGCTTATCTGGGGATGAAGATCAGCTCTCTTTTGTAGGGGGTTTTCCAACAAAGAAACGAATAGACAATTTTCTACCACTTTTGAGAACTGTGACAGGTTGGCTTCTAGACCTCAAGAACCTTTGCACTGTCCTCAGATACCTCAGAGGCAGATTGGGGCCCCATTCTGAGAAACATTTGATGTCAGGGAGTTGGAAGGTAAACACCCTAGCTCTTGGCAGTTTGGAATGGTCTTATGCAAGTCTCAATTCTTGCATGAGACAAAAAGGAGACACAGATCAAGAAATTTGTTCATGCTAGCAAAGAAAGTTCTTTATCCTTTGAACAGTCCAGCAACGTCATTCCATTACCTCATTTTGTTTAGGTGAAAACTTTGTTGTTGAAGACCAACTCAGAAGAATAGAGCAAGGTCTTCAGTCAGATAGTCTCCTCTTCCTCAGGTTTGCCAGAAGTTATGGAACCTTTGGGGAGACCCAAACATCCATCTGTTCACAACTGCCCGAAACACTACACTACCAGTTTACTGCCCTCCATGCCAGGATCCTTAGGCATGGGCAATTGATGCCTTGCTTTAAGAATGGTCGAATCTAGACCTTTATGCTTTTCCTTTGTTTGCTGTTTTGAGGAAATACTCAACAAGTTGTGAGCTTTGCAGAACACAAGGACGGTTTTGATAACTCCCTAACTTCCTTTCCTTGTGGTAGATGTTCCTCATCGTCTTCCGTTCAGGAAAGATCTTTTCAGACAGTCTCATTCAAGAAGATTGCATCAAACCTCTACATGCTTCATCTGACCACATGGAGATGGTCAGTTGTCTTATGAGCTAAGGACATTTCCAGAATGGCCAAGGAAGCAATCCTTAAATCTAGAAGGCCCTCCACTGTTAGACTGTGTATCAATAACAATGGTTAGTTTATTGATCTTGGTGCTTGTCCAGAGTGATATCCAGCACCTGTTCCACTAGATATCCTGCTTTAAGTTACACCAGTATCTCAGATATGCAAAGCATTTTCTGTCACAGAGATCACAGGATACCACACTTTACTGCTTTCAGTGCTGCATCATATTGACTGGAATATTGCTCACAATTTAAAGTTTGAAGAGGTTTACAATCTTTTGTGCTGGAAATTTTATCTTCCTATCATTGTTTGGGCTTCCCAAAAGAGAAACTGTTGTCAATGACCCAAAGTAGGAATGCTGAAGGTTTACATGAAAACTCAATATTTTAAAACTAATTTATTACATAACTAATCCCCAATCTTCAAAACAGATGAAATTTCGGCCCCTTCACAGCACTAGGCAACCAAAAAAAACTACTTATACCAACAAACAAATAATAAACACAAGTAATGAAATTTTACCAGTGAAAACAACCACTTCCAACCCACACACACACTCAAGCACACATCAGTTACCTTAAACTACATAACTAAACTACAAAATACATCAGTATTATCTGGTAGTACCAGGTCTCTTCGCAACGGCCGAGGACGCCCTTCAACATCCTTGGGACAACCTGGACGTCTATGCCTTTCCCCCCTTTTGCCTGATCCATCATGTCCTGAACAGAATGCTGGTTTCCCAGAATCTCAGGATGACCCTTGTAGCTCCTTTATGGCCTAAAGTAGAATAGTTTCCAGACCTTCTAACTATGCTCTCAGCTGTCAACCGCATGTAGAGCGATAGCATCAATCAGTAACATCCCTATCTCTTCACGGTTGAGACTATCCAGTACGTACTGCAAGCAAAAGGCTTTTCTCACAGATCAGCGACACAGATGTCTGGTTACCTCAGAAGGTCTTCTTCAACATCATTAACCCAGTCAAGTACAAATATCTTAGAACGTTTTGTGTTTCTAGATTATACACATCATTCTGGACAGGATTGAACAAATACTAAATTGACCAGAAAAATCATGCAATACATTATCCCAATTACAGCCACTTTGTTTCAACCCATACAAGAATTTTTTTAATTTCCACACAAAATCTTTACCCCCAACATTGAAACCTTCAGGCTGTTCTAAAAAAATTACACAGCCATGGGGTTTTTACATCTAACTGGCAAACATTCAAACCAAATTGGGTTGCCAGTTGCATAATTACTCTCAATGTGGCCAGTTTCCTGGTAGTCAATTCCTTCCATTACATAGAGTACACCCATCAGGTCCTCCCTTAAGTGCATACACTGAATGACCCCCCGATTATTATCCTTCAAAGAATTCTTCCATTGCCTTATGCCATTTTTGTGAGTGGTGATGACATGGCCTCTTGATATGTTATCAGAATACCTAAAATTATTTTATAACAATAGCCAATATTTTGGTTTATTTTGTCATCGGTTACATAATCATAAAAGCATTTTGGCAACTTTCTTTCTCATACAGGATTCCTCCTAATGTTGGGTAACTGCTGAACTTTAGCCTCACAGGGTGCTGCATTTTCATTATTACTTTCAACATCATTTTCACAATTTTTGTCATCATTACCTTTGGTTAGTTAGTTAATTATAAATGATTTGTTTAACCAGACCTCTGAACCCTTTATTACCTTTGGTAAAATCTGCATAATCATCACTCATTGGAGGGATAAAACTTTTATTAGTCATATTACTTTCAACAAACCTTTACTTTTTAACAAATTTGGTGTCAGGATGATACACACAATAAGCTGGGCTTTGTCATAACCAACAAGCATACCTTTCCTGCTGTGAGCATCCAGGTTTGAGTTGCTTCTGATTAAGTCTGGTTTCTTACCAGTGAATACATAAAAGGGGTTTGCTTATACGCTGACTGTGGCACCGATTTCTTATGTATGCAGCAGCATTGACTGTGTATGGCCATAAAAATTTAGGTAACATGGAGTTTAACATAGGCAGTGTGCCATTTCAAATTAGGTGCACCAGTTTTTTTCAGCTACACCATTCTGATGTGGTGAATAGAGAGCTGTACACTCATGTTTGAAACATTTTCTCAATAGAACATCTTGAAACTCTTTACAAGTGAACTTATACTGTTATCACTCCTTAAACACTTTACCATCATGTGCAGCAGAATTTGCTGAAAACCTTTCAAACACTTTACCTTCATGTGCAGCAGAGTCTGCTAAAAACCTTTCAAAAACTCTTACTGCATCACTCTTATGCTTAAGAAAGTAAAACAATGTTACACTGGAATAATCAACCATGTAAGTAATGGCAAACCTGAAACCCCATATACCTAAATCAGTATGAACAAGTATGTACACTCGGCAAGAAAAGTGAAGATACAGTTTTCTTTAGATTTCGTTCATCGAATTTTAATTTTTTTCTTACAGAAAACACATAATCTCGGTAAGTTTACCCTAGAATATGAAAATACAATGCAAATTACATCATATATGTTAAACTTGCAAAACAAAAACGTTCAGATACTTAAAAACACCATGCATGTCCGAAGTAATCAGAATTTCTCAGATGACTTCGTTCATAGAGATCTAAAAGATAGTGTGTGGATATCTCGGTGTAGTACTATTTATCAGAACGGCAATATTTACTCGTTTTCCGTTATGGACAGGCTTATTATTGCATCATCATACAAGATAATGATAATTTCTTTAATTTTTACACATTCATATTTGTATTTCACGATGTTAAAAGTCAGCTGGAATTAATGGCAGTAAATGTTGCGACAGCTACGGTAAGTTGACCAAATCTATTTAAATCCGCAAGAGCGTTCTCTATGATGTGTGGAGCGATTCGGCGCGAAAACACAAGTAACTGGATGTTTCTTGACGTTACCATAGTCTCTCTCTCTCTCTCTCTCTCTCTCTCTCTCTCTCTCCATTGCTAAAACATACTGTACAAATATAGTATCGCTCAATCTCTAAAAGAAAAAAAATAATGAAATGAGTAGCTCTACATATACTGTAGGCCTAGGCTTACACAACAGCAACTCTCTCTCTCTCTCTCTCATCGTAACATTGCATTCGTTCCTTTATTGTTCCCCACGTTTTTCCTTGGACATTGCTCAAATTTAACTCTTGATTTCACTATGGAAGATCGCGTTTCCGATTATGCAAGCATTCCGTTCATTGTGGTGTCATAAATTTAATTTGTGTAAGGTTAATTGGTAGGTAAAGTCGAAAAATGTTTAGTTTGCTCAGAACTGTCGCTGCAAATTACAACTTGAACGAATACTGTAAAGCTTACTACTGCATTTAAGTATCGATGTGAGAATCTTAGAATATGTTTGAAAGTTATAGGAGGTCAAGCAAAAAACCAACACACCAAGACTGAAGCTCCTCCCCTTTCTAAAGTTGCCAGATGTCGCATTATTGAGCAATATATGTCCGAAGATTTTAAAAAACTGTATCTTCACTTTTCTTGCCGAGTGTACAAGAGCTTTTGCACTTCAGCATCTAGTTACATTGCTTTTAGCAAGAGGTTGTTTACTCATGATACAAGGTTCACAGTGAGACCTTTCTTTGGAGCCAGTTACCATACCTGTTACAATGTTTTCAGGTTTCAAAACATAAGACAAATTACAGTGCCCTAAAATTTCATGTCCAGTCATTAAATCATAGACTTTATTTACAGAATCACTTTCAAATGAACTCTCAAAATAATACAGGTGTCCCTGTTTCATGATACTGAATAGAGTGCCATTTTAGGTTTGCAGATATGAATGGTTTGGGCTGAAAGTTACAGGAGTTCCATTTTCATTGCAACAATATGTTGTGAGAGTATGTTGGGATGTACAGTGCATTCTTAAGTGTTGCCACACAATTTTACTTGTTGAATGTACAAGAATGACAAACTGCATCACCCCTTTTCTTTCCAATACCAAATTCCCTGATGCCTTCAGCAAGCCCTATGAAATGCTCTGTAGAACAGAGCTTCTCATTGTACTCTACAAAAAGTTAGCTGTCAGTGATGTGGGTTGTAGCGCCACAATCAACTAGCTGGACTTGGTGATTGCATAGTTAATTATGAACATGAATGAGTGACCATCATCTGCATCAACACTGGCTGACATAAACACATTACTTTCAGGAGCACCTTTCTTTTTTCTGCAGATTTTGTCACTATGGCCTGCTTTCTTGCAAAAACAGTATCATAGTCACTTTTCTTTCTTAGCTTTGCACACACACTACCTATGTGTTCAGGTTTGCCACAGTGTATACCAGTTGACTGCCTACCTCTGGAGGATACACCATATTCATTCTTCATTATGCTATAAAAGCAACTGAATTTCCTGGCATTTTTTCTCTTCAAAATTATGCAAATGAACTTTGAAACCTTGAAATGATAATTCACTTTCCCGTTGATTTATGACCACTGCAAATGCTTTGAATTCCTCTGGTAGTCCTTTTAGTAGCATTGCTACTAGTGGGCCATCACTTACTGTTTCGCTTGCATTTCAAAATGCTGTAGCTGCCTTTTCAACTTTAATAATGTAGTCAGTGACAGATTCACCTGCCATTTTCTGCAAAGAAGTTAATTCTCTGTAGAGTGATTTAATGTGAGGTTTACCTGAGCCTGCATAGTGATTCTTCAGAATTTGGAATGCTTTATGTCCATCATCCACTGCACCCCTCATCACAAGAAACAAACTTTTATCATCCAAAAACTGAATAAGTTCAGCGAAACACTCTTCATTCTTCTCCCAAAAATCTGCCAGTTGGAGACAAAGTAATGATTTCTTTCAACTTCCTTAAATTCAAATTCCGGAGGAACTTCACTTCCTGTTGTTCAAAACTTCTCTCTTCTCCATCGAAATACAACCTGATATAATGACTGCTGGGCCCAAACCTGTTACAATTTCTGCTGTCATGATGAAGGAAAATTATTTGAGTTCTGCAAACCGGGAGAATTGAAACAAAAAACATCCTTTCAGTGCACTCTCACACCACCAACAACTTATTGCTTCATTTCAGACTTCTGATAACAACAAGGTCATGTGATATACAACTTATTTTAGGTATTGCACACCCTAACGGTTTGCCTCTTATTTTCCTGAGTTAAATCACATTAGGTAAAAAAGCTTGAGTATGTGTGTGCCATGATGTAATATATCATGACAGGTTTCTAAGATTGCATTCCTCCTTTCAGGTATTTCTACCTCGCATTATGATGATGTATATCATTAGTGGGTCAGCAGCATTTGTTTATGTGTTCAAGATTCCTGAAAGATATTTTCCAGGTAAGGTAAAATTTTGGTAAGCATTGAGATCATCATAGTTTGATCTTTCTTGATTAATAAGAAGCTTCACACATGTTTTTAATCTTCACCCTGACTTTGATTATAAATATTTTGAAATTCTTGTGTGCTTTAAGCAGTTTGTGGAAAAGTTTAAGCCTCTGACTCTTAAGACATGAATCTCTGTCCAGACTTAGATATTACGCTAATACCTAGTAAGTATTCAAAATTGGCTTTCAACATAATAGTACAAAGCTTGAGTATGCAATCACCTATATTTCACTTGTTTTCTCAGGTCGTTTTGATTATATTGGAGCTTCTCATCAGCTTTGGCATCTGATAATTGTTGTTGCTTTGGTTTATTGGCATCAGACAGGCCTAGAATATGCTAGGTTCAGAATGACGTTTGGTTGCAATGCTGAAAGTGTTACTGGTTGAGAACTGCATTCCATGCCTTCATTTCAAAGCTGTAAATTATGTCAAAGCAATAAGGCTGCAGTGCAGTCATTGTCACATACTCTTTACTCTGTAAATGGTCTTCCATACTCTTTCCTGGTGCTTTAATATTTAATTGTAGATATAAGGTACTTTTTAGCTGTGGCAAAATGACTAACGTGAAAGTGCTTCTTATCTTGCAAGAAATTTTTTATTGCTTTTTTGCAAAACTGCAAATTATGTTGTGAACTGTACTTAAGTATTAAGAACTTGATTATTATAAAATATGAACAGTGTGATTTTGTAATTTTAGGATATTTATTTAGTCTTTTTTTATTGTGATAAAAATTAGACTGCATGTTTGAGGTGTATATTGTAACTGTGAACAGGTTTGTAATAAACCTTTTACCTCAGCAACTAAGACTAAAATTTTCATGTAAATTTACAAGAGCTGTGGTGAATTTTTTTATGTAATAGTTAAAATTATTTCCATACATAAAATAGTGCATAATCAAAATCTTCAATGGAAACTTCTGGTGTGGAATGCCAATATGTATAGGTAAATTTCTTGAAAGTTTCCTTAGAATTTTGTTAAATAGTAATACCTGTACAAAGGCTAAATCAATTTTATAAGGGGTAAATGTAAAAAAATTAACTGTACCATAATTTTAGGTAATAATATTGTCTTTCTTGGGAGATAAATTCCTTAAAATCTGGTAACTTGTAATTTTTGGCAGGACAAGAAGTCTTCATAAACTATAGTATGCTTAAAGTGTAATTTAGCTTTACAGTATTATTATTATTATTATTTGAAGGGAGTAGATCCTCCTTTAAACAAGTTCTGTTGAAAAGAATGGTACCATCAGTGAACTGGCTTTTATACAAGGTCTTTTAAATTCTTCTTACTATTCTCTTTTCTTCAAGGCAGATATCTGCTAAGAGCTGGCCTTTCCTCTTGTCCAGATTATGTACATCGGCCAGCTTTTAGGAGATATCAGCCTTGAAGAAAAGAGAATACTTTAGTTAAAAGACCTTGTATAAAACCAGTTCCATTGATGCTGACATTCTTTTCAACAAAACGCATTATTATTATTATTATTATTTGCATGAAACTTTCAATCTCTTTCATGGTTTCTCTCCATGTGGAGCACTGTGTAAAGGCATGATGGATGAAGGTATCCACCACAGACCTTTTGTACTTGTTGAGAAATTGACAATTAGAACCACTAAAGGGGACCCCATGGCCACGCCATCAGTCTGGCTGTAGAAATTGGCAAATGGGATCCCTCTTAGGGGTTCAGTTTGCCAATTTCTGCATGAGTTGTCATAGAGGAAAGAGTTTTTAATAAGATCCCTGCCCTTCTCAATACCACCACCATTGTTGTTATTATTATTTATTATTATTATTATTTTGGTTTTATCACAGTCATCGTATTCGACTGAGTGGTTTTTATAGTGTGAGGTTCTGGGTTGCATCCCGCCTCCTTAGGAGTCCATCACTTCTCACTTTGTGTGCTGTTTCCAGTAGCACACTTTTCTGCACGAGTCCTGGAGCTACTTCGACATCTAGTTTTTCCAGATTCCTTTTCAGAGATCTTGGGATCATGCCTGGTGTTCCTATGATTATGGGTACAGTTTCCACTGGCATATTCCATATCCTTCTTATTTTCGATTTTCAGGTCTTGATACTTATCAATTTTTTCTTTCTTTCTTTCTCATCTACTATGGTGTCCCATGGTATTGCGACATCAATGAGTGATACTTTCTTCTTGATTTTGTCAAACAACATCACATCTGGCCTATTGGCACGTATCACCCTATCTGTTTTGATACCATAGTCCCAGAGGATCTTTGCCTGATCATTTTCTATCACTCCTTCAGGTTGGTGCTCATACCACTTATTACTGCAAGCTAGCTGGTGTTTCTTGCACAGGCTCCAGTGGAGGGCTTTTGCTACTGAATCATGCTTCTTTTTGTACTGGTTCTGTGCAGGTGCCGGACATTTGCTTGCTATGTGGTTTATGGTCTTGTCTTTCATATTGCACTTCTTGCATATGGGTGAGATGTTATTTCCATCTATTGTTCTTTGGAGATACTGTACCTGGTTCTTAGGGCCTGATCTTGTGCCACTGTTAGCATTCCTTCTGTTTGATTCTTGAGTTCTCCCCTCTGTAGCCATTGCCATGTTTCATCGCTGGCCAGTTCTTTTGTCTGTCTCATGTACTGTCCGTGCATTGGTTTGTTGTGCTATTCCTCTGTTCTGTTTTTCATTTTCCTGTCTCTGTATATTTCTGGGTCTTCATCTACTTTTATCAGTCCTTCTTCCCATGCACTCCGTAGCCACTCGTCTTCACTGCTTTTCAGATATTGCCCCAGTGCTCTGCTCTCGATGTTGACGCAGTCCTCTATGCTTAGTAGCCCCTTCCTTTCGTGTTATATATAGTCTGTCTGTATTTGCTCTTGGGTGTAGTGCTTTGTGTATTGTCATGTGTTTTCTAGTTTTCTAGTCTATGCTGCAGAGTTCAGCCTTCGTCCACTCCACTACTCCTGCACTGTATCTGATACTGGTACTGCCCATGTGTTTATGGCTTTCGTCGTGTTTCCGGCGTTGAGTTTTGACTTGAGTATCGCCTTAATTCTCTGCATATATATTCTTTCCTGATTGTGTCCTTCATCTCTTGGTGTTTTATATCCTCTCCTTCTATTATTCCCTGGTATTTGTATCCTGTCTCATCTATGTGTTTGATGCTATTCCCGTCTGGTAGCTCTATGCCTTCAGTCCTTGTTACATTGCCTTCTTGTATGTTGACCAAGGTGCATTTTTCTATTCCAAACTCCATCCTGATGTCCCCAGATACAATCCTTACAGTCTGGATTAGGGTACTATTTCCTTGATGCTTTTACCATACAGCTTGGTGTTATCCATGAACACCAGATGGTTAATTCAGTTGCCTCCTCTCTTGAGTTGGTACCCAGCATCCATCTTCTGCAGTACTGTTGTCATGGGAATCATGGCTACTACGAAGAGTAGTGGGGCCAGTGAGTCGACTTGAAAGATCTCTCTCCTGATGTTAACCTCTGCTAGACTTATCCCAGAGCTTGTAAGTACTGTATTCCAGTTGCGCATTGTATTTTTAAAGAAGCTGATGGTGTTTTCCTTTGCCCCATGTATTTTCAGGCATTCTGTGAGCCATGTGTGCAGTATCATGTCAAAGGCTTTCTTGTAGTCAATCCATGCCATGCTTAGGTTGGTTCTCCTTCTCTTACTATTCCCATTGCCATTTTGTCTAATAGGAGTCTGCAGCCTTTCTGTTGGTAGGGGTTGGTGTTTGTGTCCTCTAGGTAGTTGTATAGCCTTTCACTGATGATACCTGTTAGTAACTTCCACATTATTGGTAGGCAGGGGTGATAGGCCTGTAGTTACTTGCTATATTTCCTTTGTTCTTGTCTTTCTGTACTATGATGTTCTCCCTGTGGTCATCCATTCGGGCGCATGGTGGTTTGTGATACAATGCTGGAGTTATTCTGCTATTTGTGGGTGTTGGGCCTTGAAGTTTTTGAGCCAGTATCCATGGACTTCATCGGGACCTGGGGCTTTCCAGTTGTTCATTTTCTTTAGATGGTGTCTGACTGTGTATGTGGTGATCTCAGTGAATCTTTGTTTTATTGTTATTATTATTATTAAAAGAGTGTAACCAGATCATAAGTGGCTTCACATTTAATCTCTTGGGAAGAGAAATGTTATTGTAAAAAAAAGGGAGACTATAAATTTCTTATGAAAATCACCAAAACTAGTCAAACTAGCCAAATTATGATTGCAGGTATTTTTAGTAAAAACTGTTGCCCTCTGGATTAACAACTGCACAGGTTGATGTATAAACCATAAATTCTTCTTTGACATTCTAGAGCTTTTAGTTTGTACTGTGGATGAGTCTTATTGACTGGAAAGAATAGTACAATATTACTTTAGTTTAACAATCTCTCTGACTCCCATTCCCAGACATTCATAATGCTAGTTCAAAGTTATTTTTAATGAGGGTCCGTTTAAAGAAGAGTTTCCCTGTAGGAAAATAGAATGAAATAAAGAAAAAATGACAGAAGGATAATGCAGAAAGATGAAACGTTTTGAAGGAAAACGGTGAATAGAAATGAAGAGTGGTATTCAAATCTGTGAGAAGTCCCTCAGGATGTTTCAGTATTTTAGCGAGACACTTAAAATTATCACCATCTTTATTATTAACATCTTGCTTGGTCTTTCCCTCTTCACTCTTTTCTCTTGCGCACTTCCTGCTTGGATCCTTGTCTGATCAAAGTCCACGTCTGTGCTCATTTTCCTTGGTCTTTACCTTCCCGCCAATCAGCACTTCTGAAAAGAAAAGGAAAAATTCATCCTCTTCTCTTTTCACCACATATTTAATTAAATAAGTATGTGTCAACATCCATCCTCTCTCTTTTTCATCTACTTAATAGATAATAGACCAAAAATTTATCCTTCTCGTTTAAGGAAATTATGAATAATATCCATAAAAATTCACCTTTCTAATTCTCATTAACTGATGAAATGGATGAAATTTATACATAAAAAGTTCTTCCTCTCTAATTCTTATTATCGGATAAAGTTGATGAATAACATACAAAATGTAAAATGTGTAATGAACTGCTCTCTTTCATGAATTATCGACTAAATTGATTCAGTTTTTCTCATGTTTTCTCTCCATTTCTCTAGTGCTAATCCTATGACATTAGCATTTGTTTTATTTATATATATATATATATATATATATATATATATATATATATATATATATATATATATATATATATATATATATATATATATATATATATATATATATATATATATATATATATATATATATATATATATATTATATATATATATATATATATATATATATATATATATATATATATATATATATATATATATATATATATATATATATATATATATATATATATATATATATATATATATATATATATATATATATATATATATATATATATATATATATATATATATATATATATATATATATATATATATATATATATATATATATATATATATATATATATATATATATATATATATATATATATATATATATATATATATATATATATATATATGTATATATTGGTTTGTTGTATCATATTTCTGTTAATGCCAGCAGTATTTGACACAGTGTGTCTTAAGATAATTTTTTTATTTTTCAATACTTCAAGTTTAACAGTTTGTGTTTTTGAAACATCACAATCATCATCCTCATTATTCATTATTATTAGGTACTTTGTCCAGACCATTAATGTAACATGTTCATCTCACATAGGGCTGGCCAAAATCATCATCATCTGTGTAAGTCAAATTGATATTGTTTGCAAAAGTTAACATACATAAATATGTATATTGTCATAATTTATTTAAGGAAATTTTACTCTGGTTGTGTTGTTTACATAATTTTAAACAATTTTGTAAATGTTATCAATATTTTGTGTACATATATAGTTTGTTAAAATCTTTCTTATTCATGTATTGCTTAATTTTTTTTTCATATAGTTTAGAGGTATGAGGTCAATAGGCTGGGCATGTTTTCATGTTATTTAGATCTTGAACAGTTTTCTTTGGACCCAAAAAGTATGCTGAAAAGACAACTCAACTCTATTACTTTGGGGGATCATTGAAACCATGACACTGATGTCAAGATCATGTATGTAAAAACCAAGAAATGTTTTTTGCAAAAGTTTTTTCCTTTTTCTGTGGGAAGTTGAATTGTTAAAGAATGGTAATCATAGGCCTCTTCTAATCTATACAATGATTAGCACTGCCAGTTACATTATGAACCTATATGCTAATGTGAATTTTGGGCTCTGAAAACTGTTGGTGGTAAGGAAGTTTTTAAATTTCTGATGCTGTTCAAAAGACATTATTGACTGAATGAGCTATGTGAAAATATGCAATGGAAGATGTACAGTAACATATGTATTTTAAGTATATAATTGAAAATTGCTCTGTATGCTTGCTGCTACTGTGAAGGCATATGACTTTTGCGTTTCAAATTGTAAAGAATGCATCTTTAAGCAGTCCTGTTGTTTTAGAGTAATTTACTTTAGTGCAGCATGAAGTATATTGTCTAGTAATTTTTAATGTGACACCAGCATGCAGTTCTGCACGTTATTATTAATTCATTTACTATGAAAATTGCTGAATTTTGGGAATATGAGTTAATTACAGTTGTAAAGGTTTCTATCACATTATTATTATTATTATTATTATTATTATTATTATTAATGTTGTTTTCTTCTCATTAGGGCTGATATTTGCTAATAACTGGCCAGTGTTCATAGCCTTGATAAGGAATTGGTTTCTTGAAATACTAACTTTATTGCACATGAAAAAATGGAAGTTAATAGTGGCTTCTGATCGCCATAGAGTTCGCAAATTTTAATAAGTATTCCAAAATCCCTTTCCTCATCCAGACTATGAACATCGGCCAGTTATTAGCGAATATGAGCCCTGCTGAGAAAAAAATAAGAAGAAGAATTGAGAAGACCATATATAAAATCAGTTCCACTGATGCCTGCCATTCTCTTTAACAAGACATGCTTGAGAGAGGGTCTGTTACCTTCATATATTATTATTATTATTATCATTTCTCAGGGTAAGCCGTAGGAAATTACTAAGATAGATGATGACAGTCAAGTTGTTCTAAGTTGGACCAAGTAATTAGTTAAAAATCTTCCTGGATTTTCCATTACAATAAATGAAGTAATAGGAATATCTGTTATGAAAAAAATTGTCATCAGTTTTGATAACAGTATCTGGGAAACAGAAAATTAAAGCATGAAACTTTCAGTTCATATAGGGAATGAACTTTTCTGAGTGATCTGGGACATGAGTTCTTTTAGAAAATTAAAGCATAGTATATAGATATATGTGCTTGTGATAGAGACCAGAATTCTTTTTTATATTTAATTATTTCAAAGATGAAGAAAGAAAAACAATTTTGTCCTGCATACTTCTACTCTGACACCCTAATAAGAATGGAAGGTGATACATGCAATTCAGTGATAATAGTTTAATGCTCATAATTTATAATGGAAGTATGCCACTTGTTGGAGAATTCAGTGATAACTAGATTTAAAATAGTTTCCCCATAGAATGCATTATTAGGATATTGTATAGGCTTTGTAGAGTACACAATGTTGCAGATTGTGCTGTATTGATATATAATTTTTTTTACATTAAAAAAATTTAAATTTACAGTATCTGTAACAGATATACTCTGTTAGAGTAGTGCTTTCATATTCGTTCAATTATTCAGCTTTATTAAAATTAGAAATAAGTTAAACTCATATTTATTAGGTACTTTACCAAGACCACTGGTTAATTATTCTTCTAAAGTAGTTTTAACTAGACTCATTGGGCTGGCCCAAAGGTTTTATGCTCAAACAAAAGATGAGAAAAAAAAAGATGAAAAAGAGACTCCAAGTTAACATGAAACATTGGACTTGAAGTATTGCATCTATGGCCAATGGTTAATTATTCTTCTAAAATTTAACTATACTCATTGGGCTGGCCCAAAGGTTTTGTGCTCAAACAAAAGATGAAAAAAAAAATAAAGAAGGGACTCAAAGAACTTATAGTACAGAAGTGATTTTAGAATGCTGTACCAGACTCAGTGTAGGCAAGTGTCCTCATGGATGGTTAAAACCATAATGCATACTGTAATGTTAAGTATATTGTATTAGATTAAATAGTATGGACAATCATTAGTTTCATATAGAAAAATCCTTTTAGAATTGCATAATTGTACTAAATTTACGTCATCACATCAGTGCACAAATTTATCACAAGTACTTTATGTGTTGAAGAAAGTAGAAATTTGCCATGTAAAGCATGGTACTTTACTGTGAACTAAGTAATTTTGTACTTGTGCTGGAAAATTATATTGAATAGGAAATACATATATCGAGTGCAGAAAAAAATTTTTTTTGTGAAACCTCTTTTCTTCAAGACTTAATCTTTGAACAGAAGTATAGGGGTTCGGAGACAAAAATGGTTTTATTTTAATAATTTTCTCTTCTTTTGAATTATTTCTAAGACATGTTTATTATTATTAACAAGCATATTAGTGTGTGCTGGAACCCAGCACTGCTGTCTCCCCTACCCTCCAGATCCCTACCAACCCCACCCCCAACCAGGACAGACAAACAGGTTTGCAGGGGTGAATGACTGTTTCATGTCTCCCCTACTGTCACTCTGGGGGAGGACAAACAAGATCCACTCAGATTTTATTATTGTAGATAATAAAGAATTCAACAAGACAGCTGACTTTGGATTAAATTCCTAAGAAAAATGGACAACTTGAAAATTATCCATCTTATGCCAAAGAGGCTGAAAGCAAAAAAAAGTGTCATGTAACATGCATATTATCATCACCACAGAATAAAACCAGCCAAATGTTCACATTTTTTCCTTTTAACTACAAATAAGGTCTTTTCTTGCATTGTTAAGGGTAATTTATTTTACTTGGTAAAAAATTTTGTAATCATAAGCAAAACATTTGTCTGAAAATGTATTTTGTTATAGCTATTTTTTTTCCTTAATTTGACTTCTATTTATATCCTGGTGCATATATATTTCATTTAAAATTTATTGCTGAACAGGTAAGGCAGACTTCCTGCTAAAATTAAATATTCCATTATGGAGGTGTGGCCACTTGCCCACTTTCAGGTGTCTTGTGTACTATGCTGATTTACCCATCTGTCATATAGTGCTTGATGGAACTGTATGTAATAAGCCTTCTTTTATGTAAATTAGCATTGTGGTGTTTACCATAGTTTCCTTTCATTAATTTTTCATTTGCTTTTGTTCATCATTGAGTCAAGCAGGCTGGAACATGACCTATGGCTAATAGGGAGACGACAATTTTAGTTTTGGGGTCTTTTCATTTCTCCTCTTCATCATCCATATGGAATAGGGATATGCAGACACCTTGGCAATACTGCTCTTTTCAAGACGAAGTGGTTGTTCAACTTCTGGCCTAAGGTTTTTGACAGATCCAGAAATCAGACCTTACTCGACCACCAGATGCTGCTAGGTACTGTATATTGAAATGCATTTGGTATAATATGTGTTTTGGTGTCTTCCTACTCAAGGTCATCTGCTCCTCCTTTGAAGAAAATGTTTGTATTGGGTACTTCCACCTTTCTTCTTGAGACATTCACTTCACTGTACATGAGCATCAGAAGGATGAAAGAATGTTAATAGATTTCTTAACTAGAAGAGACATCTTATCACTTCACAGCAGTAGCTCCTTTACATCCCCAAGTACCACCAATGTTACAATTTGTGGACTGGCCATTTCAGGGCTAGAGAACACGTCTATAGTGTTTACTGAGCCTAGATTTAAAGAAGGCTCATAGCCGTAAGTGTTCACCTTGTATGGATGTGTTCTTGACAAGAAATTACTTTTCAGTCTAAAGAGAGCCCTTGTCACCCTTTACCATGTGTGAGGTTTGTTGAATGTATTTCCAAAATCTGCCATAGCAATTTTGTAGTGGGGACTACAATCTTGCCCGCAGCAGTACAGCACGAAATGCTACCCTCAAAGTGGTTCATTAGTGTCGTTTACCAGACAATTTCAATGCTGTTCAACAGGTCTTGTAAAAAGGTGACATCTCTACTTTATTTCTAATGGATAATTGTATATTTAATTGTTATATTGTTATAGGGTAAGATTGTTGATAGGTTGTTTACTTCACTGTAAGCTTTTAATGACCTTTAAGTGGAACCTGGAAACCTAACCCAGTTTTTTCTATATTTTTATGTCAAGATCCACATTACACGTATGAAATTTAAGAGGGAAAGTTAGTGTATACTGTAATTTGAAGAGACAGCAAAGTTCAGGGCTTCTCTGAAGATTAACTCGAAGTAAAAACTGGAGGAGGATCTAGTTAAAATGTTGAACTGCTGGTAGGAAGAGGCAACTTTACATATGGAAATAGCCTATTAGCTCCTGGTTTTTCATTCAGAAACTTCTATATGTAGAACCAACCTCACACAGAAAGCTGTTGCCAAGGCCAATTTGTGTTTTGGATTCTGTATCAAGGCATGTTGTAGCTGGTACCAGTGAACTGCATCCTCAATACATTATTAAAAGGTTTCTAGTGTTCTATTAGTGATGATTTAGTACAAGAAAGGAAAAATTAAAAGCAATACTTGCTTGATATTTACTTTTTAAATCTTCCTGAAAAAATGCCATTTGATGCAAATATAATACAGATCACTCGACCATCCTGACATCTTGCATGTGAAACGTATATTCTAACACAGGGGGAAACACTGAACTGAATACAATCTTATACTATATGTATATCCTAAGAAATATCTTTATACATTTCATATTAGATCAGAGATACACTTATTCCAAAAACTATAAATTGGTTGTAATCAGAGGAGGACCCATAGTATTATGACTGTAAATATTAATGAAAATATACTTAATACCTAAACTTCATCCTAACTGAAAAGAAAAATATTACAGGATATTAAAAAGGGTACTTAAAATTATTCACACGTCTGTACTATCTGTAATGAGATCCTACATAAAACACCTCAAAGGTCAAACAAGGTCCCTTTTCTTGACAAAAGATGCATCTTTGGTGGAGCTACATTAACCTATTATGTGCTGTAGGAGCAAAGTGCTTTCCAGGTATGGTCTATTTTTTGTTTAAATCACAGCTTCCCAGTAAGACTGCAACGAGGCAAACTTCTTAAAATTATATATACAAAGGCTACAGTGATTTCTTCCTTTGTGTCAAGTGTTATATATGATAAGCACTGTCTTGATACTTAGTAAATCAAAAACTTCATTAGTATGATGGGCATTGTCAAGATCCATAATGAATCAAAAAAGAAATTGCATTAACTGGACCATCCAAAGACAATTTCTCTACAAAATTACATTAAGCTTGAATCAAATATTTTTAAGTAAAACATAAAGGTATATTTTGGTAAATTTGGACTAGATGATAAGAGAACTGATGTACTGAAGACCTTTATTGACATGTTAAGAGATGAGCTATCAAGTACAGTACAACTGCTAAAAATAAACCTTGTAATCATCATACACTATCTTTGAGCACACATGAAGCACATCCCTTCTCTGTTTACATATGTGATGCCTTACCTTAGCAAATCTTCCATAATGGATTATAAGTACACAACTAGTTGAAAGAACCTGAAAACTTTAAAAAATTAAACATAAATAAGGAGCATATACCCTAAGTTATGAACAAACTAAGAAATTAAATTTGAAATAAATTCCAGAATAAACTATGAAACTATTCAAATGTGCAAAATGGGGAAATTATAACATCATGCTGCTGTACTGCTAATATGTGGTGCCCATAACTGTTTTTAATACTGTGCAAGACTGATATTTCCTGATAAAATCAGCCCTTTAAAACCAACATTTCTTTTTTTGCAAATAAGTACTACTATACAGAAAACCTTTCTTTACAGTATTTCATCACTGTTTCATAAAAATGAAAATTTTTTGGAAGCATTCAAAACAATTCATTGAAGTATGTTATTAAATCTTGCCAACAGTACTTTGACAAATCTTCACTTATCTTTACTACCCCTTGTATGAAGTATTATTACAGTATATCCTAAAGGCAGAAGAAATAAAATAATTAGATACTAGTTATTAATTTAAATTAAAGGCTTTTACCTTTAAGCTCGTCAAAACTATCATTTAAGTAATAATTAATCATGAAAATTACAATCTTTTGCTTTAAGACTATCCAGATAGGCATCAAATGAATGCATATACTCAGAGATATCACTGTTTACTTGCAATAAAGCCATCATGTGTCAATATTTTTTAAATTGCCTTTTCTATTTTTCACATAACACAAAAACTTCACTCAGAGAATAACAAAGCAAGGTGAAGGCACACGAATTTACTGAGAACCAAAGAAAAAGAAAAACATCTCGATATATACAGTATGTCAGCAGAAACTTGCCAATAACAGCTTCAGTAGTTACAACTCAGTAAATGGTCTGCTTCAAATCATTTTGGCAGTACCAACACCTAGCATTGTTCCAGCTGAAAAGGCAATTATATACATGTTAAGCAAGTACAATTCATCTACCGTTATCTTGCTATCATCACCTAAGATATGCTTCCTGTACATTTTTCTTGCCTGTTTCATTTGTTTGTTGACCCAACTGTCTGCGGTATGCACTTTCTTATCAAGTTTATCAGCAAGTTTATCCAACTTCTTATCCAACTGTCGGGCAGCATCCTGCAGCACATGCTGGAAAGTACATTATGCTTGTTTATACTAAATATCTTCCACAAAATGTTCTAAGTTAAGATTACATGTAGGAATATTTTTTAAACAATGGTACGTACATAATGATAATTAAATAGTTCCAATCCTATTTAATCCTTTAAAATTTCCCTCAGCTAATTACAGAGTATGGAGGATGCAATGTTATACGTTTGACAAAATACTGAAAAAACTTATTTTCCATAACCAATTAAAGAGTACAGGTACTATGGAAGATGTAATGTAAAACAGTTTGGAAAAGTATTTATAAACCTTAATACTAAATCTATTCCCAATGGTAAGTTTTGTTCTTAGTTCACAATTTTAACCCAGATACACTATTCTTTACTTGCTTTGTGCATTTCAATTTCTGATTCACATTAATTCTTCCCAAGTTCTTTAGTGTTTTGTCAACCTTCCTTAATATATCTTCAGTGAACATGGTTCTGATTTACAATTCTTTAGAACTCCAAATGCTAATTTTTACACTTTCTGAAAGACTTAAATCTTCAATAACATTAAGGATTTTATTAAATTCCTTAAAAACCCACAATTAGATTGTGAATGGTGCTATTTTTTTTAAATAAGTCTCTATTATTCTTGCATCTGCAAACACTTTATATAGATACAAAGACTTTATAACATAAAATTTAAGTAAATTTAAGATAAATTTTACAAAAAAAATATGATGTACCCTCCACACTCAAAACTTCATGCAAACACTATCTTGTATTCTCTTTCTTCAATCACACTAAGAAATGAATTTGTTATTCTGAAATAACGAGAAATCATGCAAATTCTTAGTGTCCATGTATTATTTGGGTATAAGTCAATTATCATATATACTTGCAAATCATGCAACCCCTCCAATTTTTCTCCAATGGATGATTTCATCACATATCCGGTGTATCATGCAAGCTCCATTTTCAGCAGATTAGGCTAGGCCATTGTTAGGTTACATACTTAAAACTACAACGGGGGTACTATTAGTTTAATCTGGCAAATGCTAAGGGGGACATTTTTTTTTACTTCATCACAGTTACCTTTTGTCAGCTGACTTCCCCTACCCCATGCCTCAAGAACATTCACACAGTTGCATACCTATGTGTACTGAGCACAAGTAGAGCTTGCCAAAAATAAATATGTATAGTTCACTCAAATGTTCTAGTAAAAAACATTCATAAATACAGAATATTTGATAAAAAAAATTGCTTGTTTCAAATATCTAGTTGGAGGTGTTACCTAGTTTTAGCAAGTAATGTGTAAAAGCAAGCAGTCAGTAATGAAATGCACGATTTTATGTTATTTGTTCATCATAACTTTTTTTTGTTGTCTCTGTTATTCATTCTGAGGCACATACAGGCCAACCTCTTAAATCTGGCACTCCATAGTCTGGAAACTCCCAATAACCAGGGACCTTTTTTTAATCAGCCACCATTAGTTCTTGAGTAGTGACACACATTTCAGGTTTGGGATTTTTTTGGATTTCAGAACAGGAGCTTGTTCCATAAATACACAAGCACAGTCTATTTCCAATGAACACATTCTGTGAAACTCAAAAAAAAACATAAAGCATAAAAAAAGAACCGTAATTTGTGTAGTACTCGTGTATCATGTAATCATTAAAATTTCATCCAAAAACATGATTTCATCATATACATTGTGTATAGTGCAAGATGTATTTACAGTAGATTACACTAAGCTATGCTTTCTATGCCTGTCTCAGTTTCGGTAGATACCACTGATAATGCATATTATATCTGAGTTAGCTGTTAACACTTGCAGGACGAGCTAAATATATATTAAGCACACTCCAAGACTGGGCAAACTTCAAGGTTGGCCAATTTAAGATAAAAACACATCAATGGAAAGAGGAAGATTTGCAAATGCACATGGTCTTAGAAAATATTCTAAAAATTTTTCTGTATCTTCCACGGGAAGTTGAAAGTGAATATTTACAACCCTGTGCGGGGCCTC
Organism: Macrobrachium rosenbergii; assembly: GCF_040412425.1. Taxonomy (NCBI): domain Eukaryota; kingdom Metazoa; phylum Arthropoda; class Malacostraca; order Decapoda; family Palaemonidae; genus Macrobrachium; species Macrobrachium rosenbergii. The sequence goes on from NC_089793.1 coordinate 44,134,550, forward strand.
TTTTCCAAGACAATTGTAAATATACGCTAATTTTACGAAGTTATAAAAGTTTTTTCTAATTTATTTTATCTTAATTTGTAAAATTATAATTACAGCTCACACAACATCATAACAGATAAGGACTAAATCAGTAATTCTGAGTACATTTATTGTAAACTATTTACTAGATTTTCTGAGAAGGGGGGATGCAGTACCTTTACCAACAGCATTAAAGTGATATGAACATTTTTCCCGCTAAATTCATCCAAACTGTATGGTGTGTAATATTAATACTAATAAGAGTTAGCCCGGTATTCACTCAAAACCTGTTATAGTTCCTCGTATGATCACGCCCGTCCAGTAAGGGTTAACTAATAAATACGCCTAGAAGCAAAAGTTCATTAGTTTAAATGCGAATCTTCATACATTAAATCTGGCTTACAACCTTGTGACTTGTCAAAGAATTCATTACTATTTCTTATAATTAACAACCACTTACTAATGTGTGCAAGCCACTGGCATAACCAACAGCAAGTGCTGACATAAACAACTGAATTGAGAAATAGCTGTTTGCTGACGTCAGTTACCATAACTAACAATGTTTATTATGGGTTGCGTCACAGTTGTCGACTTATTAAAAATTTGCTAATTTTCAAAGGTGAATTCCATAAATAAAAATAAATCTTTATTCGTCCTTCAAGTAATGGAGAGGAATGTGTTATGAAAGTATGCCAAAATTTATGGTTGTAGCTTTGGCTGAAGAAACAAATATTGCGTAGCCACAAAACATTTTGTATGAGGCAAAAGAAGCATCTGATACTAGCGAAATCCCAAGATAATTCAATTACTTTACTGTGTTTATGAACAAAGTATAAGTTACATTTTTAAACCAGATTTGATAATTAACGAAAAAACGAATCTCTAAATTGTGTTTCATTTGGCAATAATGGCTTTGATGACGTTGGTAAAATGCAATCAGCTGATGATTTTAGGAATGTAAACATTACAAAAATGCAAATGGCACTTGACAAACAAACACACACACACACACACACACACACAATCTCTCTCTCTTTCTCTCTCTCATATGAGGGTTTAAAGAAACAAAAGCAGCAGATTTATGTTTTTGCAGAAAAAGAAAGCAAGAAAAATTGGAAGTGCTCTCTCAGGTGAAAGTTTAAAGAAACAAAAGCAGCAGATTTATATGTTTTTCTGAAAATGAAAGCCAGAAAAGTTTTGAAGTGCTGGAAAACATTGAAAGGTGCCATATCAGAATTCGACATTGCGCTTATAGAGTCGTTTAAGCTCCACTGTAGTGAAGAAGTAAGCATTTCCAGAAAGATGCTTATGGAGCAAGCCAGTATTTTCATAAGGAACTACAGTAAACTAACAAATGACTGTCATTATTCATAAGCTTTGTTCTACTTTTGATAACAGCAATATATATGTGGGATGAGCTGACAAGACTGTTTACAAGAGGGTTTTCTATGGATGATTTCTGTCATCCAGAATTTTCTGTCTGGCAGTGCCCTAGTCCCAAGGGTGCCAGTTTCAAGAGGTCGGACTGTACTGACAACCACCAACTAGAATGGATTAATTTTTATTTCTATTCATCTATTTACCTTTTGTCAGCTGATCACCCCTACCTACATAAGAATATGAACACCTGTCTGTCTAAAACAAACATGTCTGAAAAATGGTTCTGCAAACATTATATCAAATAATGTACATAAAAAATCTAATAAAAGCACTATAAATATATACACCTGTATGATCAAAAACTAATGTATACTAGTTCCAATGTTTGCTAGTTTTGGCCAGTAGCTTCCTGTTAAATGCATGCAGTTTGTGTGCCTGATAAAATACCTATTTTTTCAGTTTATTTTCATTTTTTACTACTTATAATGCTTTTTACTTCAAAGGGCAAATATATGTTCAGCACTGCTAAATTCTAAAAGCCTATAATTATTTTGATGTGGGAATCACAGCCTACTGTTTTGATAAGTAATATAGTTCTTGGCTTTTGCAATGCAAGTTGACTATCCCCAAACACACACACACACTTACACTGTGATTTTGTACTTTGCATATAATGTGATCCAATGAAATCTATGCTACAATCACATTCAAAAGTCACATGATACACAAGTATCAGTTCACTAGCCAGATCCCCACCTGGATTATGTCCAAGGAAATCTGTTTTCTGTCTCTTGGCCTAACTTTGTAAAGATATAATTCACTCCAACCGATTAAAAAACTACCATTACTCTTCAGGTTTGCACCTGTCTATGAATGACAAAATTTATAAAAATGATTACAATTAATAAAAGTCTTTATATTTTTTTAAACATGGCCATTTGACCCTCCAAGAGATAGAGCATTATTTTTAAGTTTAGTGGGTTATCAGGAGTACATGCATGGGGTATACAATTCTCAAAGGACAGCCAGGACATGAGAAAAACAAAAGAGGGATAAAAAATATTAAAACCTTCCCATCTGTGACAACTACAGCTGTTTTAATGTAATAAATGTTGCAATGTGTGAGGTAAAATAAAAGGTGAATACTGCATTAGTTTCTTATTATACTTTTGCATTAGTCTTTAATCATAATTTTATCATGCAAAGAAACTGAGAAGCATCATTGTATAAAAAAAATAAAAGGCCTAGAGAACATAAACATATATTTAAAAAATATCAACTTAGGTTAGTACTTGAGCTATCTGAACAATGAGCCAAAGAGGCATTATCATTAATTTCTTCATAACTAGAAATCTAAAAGAACATATAATACTTGAGAAATATCTTTAGTATTTTATGTAATGAAGCATAGATCAAAATAATAGTGACTTACAATTAACTTAGGAAGATGCTATACCCAACAGAACTCCTCCGCCAAAGCTTGTGGCCAACAATACGTTCTCGCGGGCAAAACGCACCGCCTGAAAATATGGATTTTTTACTCAAACTACAACTAAAAAGAATTAACCTTGGGTCCTTACGTAATAGCTACGAAAATCAAACTAAGGGAATTTATACGAAAAAACATAAGAAACAAAACCATCCCAAGATTATTCATATGATTTAACAAGCTTAGCTGTGTATGCAGAGGTGAATTTTGCAGTATGAATTAGGAAAACAAAACCACTATGTAACTCTAAAGATGATGTCAAGTAATTAACATGCAAAAGCATTTCTCTGACAGCTTATTAGACTCCAGTTAAAATTTTTTGGGCAATTGCAACTCAAAATTAAACATTAAGCAATTTTATAAAAAAAAAAAAAAGCAATACTGTATTCATCTTTCAGTGGAGCATCTTCTCATATTTCTATTTCCCATTTGACGTTTGGCAGTAGAGAAAATCAGGGACAAGGTTATAAATGTTGAGTAAAGGGAGTGAAATAAAGTGAGCACATATAATAAACAAGAAACTAAGTTTAAATTAGGGATTTCAGCACCCTGGAGGATGACATGGGAGATGGGATGAAAGGGATGTAATGTATTATGTGAAAAATAATGCAATTTCAAAAGATTGGCACCTGCCAAAGTTTTCCAAATTTTAACAAAAGCACTATAAAACATTTCCAGCAATTCAATTCACACAAGCAAATTTAACTAAAACTTTTCATGCTAAACAGACATTTTTGATGTATCTTTCAATCTTATCATTAAAATTAACAGCTACTTGGATATTTTATACATGCCTCATCTATCCCTGACTGAAAAAATTATCTGGTCTTCCATTTCCTTCCATGACTATGTTAAGCACATGTTTTCTATATTCTAAATCTGATGTATGATACTTCCTGCACTTCTGGTTTAGTATATTCTTTCTGATGTGAGTTGGTCATACTTTGGCACCTTTTTGCTTCTTTCTCACAAACTTTGTACAAAGCAGCCAATACTGGTGTGAAAACTAGATATGTTTGTGCCTACTCGTTTTTTTGACAACAAACCTTTTGAGGGTCAAGTGTTTTGACTTAGTGGTTGGGTTAAACTACAAAATAATAAACACCTTCAACATGCTGATTCAGACTTTGCAACACTACATAATTAACATCAGCTAGTTAAACTTGACAAGTAACTCAAAACACTTGACCTGTATGGCTGGAAAATGCAATATTTTTCAACTTCACACTAAAATTTATCTTGAAGAAGACTCATATGGCTGGCAAATGCAATATTTTTCAACTTCATACTAAATTTTATCTTGAAGAAAATAACAGAATACATGTTCATGCGATACCACTTTTACTCTCACATCTCAGTCGTCATAGTTATGTTGAGTTACAAACTTGTCCCACCCTAAAGACCCATTGGTCAACTTTCTCCTACATTTTCACATGTTAGCTCAAAAACTATTCCTTTCCTAACCTTTGGCTTTAGCTTTCCCTCTTAATCATACAACCTTACTCAGAAGGTGAATTTGCCAACCCATCTTCATGGTTTCTATGACAAAATTCACACATCAGGCTCAGAAACTTATTACAAAAATAAAATGAGTAAGAAACAATACAGCACTCAAAACTGAAAAATAAAAAGGGAAACATACAATCATTCTTTTTGTAAACTACTGATGCCTGTTAATTTTAAAAACTGTTATTAAGGGTATGTCTTTCTATTGTACTTACTCCATGACAAATCAAATTCTAATTCCAAGAATAAAATTACATTAGCATATTGGCCTGATAATTACTCAATTCAGGTACCTTTAGTCATTAAACTTGTACTAAAACATATTAACTAAAAACATATTAACTAAAATAATTGACAACAAGAGTGTTAAGTGTCAAATTATAAGCAACATAATCTAAAGACAAAGAAGGGACAATTGTAACTTTTATCTGAGTTCACTAACCATTTACACAATATATTATCCTCAAAACTATATGCTTACTCACAAATATAAAATACTATTAGAATCTTTTCCAGATAAAACATCCTTTGTTACATATGTATGAAAAAACTCAATCAAAATGCAGGATATGATGTTTTCAAGACTCCCATATGATTAAAAGTTAGGTTTTCATATGATTTTCGACTAAATTTCGGACGATGCTGGTCTGATGCCAATCTGAACAAAAGAAATTTAGATCCAAAATGGCAGAATGGTCAAAATTTGGAGGTATTTTTTATGAAAAACTTGATAAAAATGCAGGATGTGTTGTTTTCTAGACACCCAAAGGATTAACAGTAAGGTTATCTTACGATTTTCAACGATATTTCAGACTACACTGGTCTGAATGGAAGAAATAAAATTTACATTAGTAGAGCAATATTCACTAATTACTGATTTTTTATTTTATTTTCATGACTAAATAAATTTTTTATGATGAAAAATTATTTGCTAACTTTCAAATATTAAGGTAACCACAGAAAAGTATCAATAAAATTTTGAATTAAAATCCCACAAAATCACAAAACAGGTTATCGATGTGAATAATCTCTCTCTCTCTCTCTCTCTCTCTCTCTCTCTCTCTCTCTCTCTCTCTCTCTCTCTCTCTCTCTCTCTCTCTCTCTCTCTCTCGTAGAGCAATATTCACTAATTGCTGATTCTTTTTTTATTTTCATGATTAAATGCATTTTCTATGATAAAAAATGACTTATTAATTTTCAAATATTAATATTTTTAAGGCTTCATGACGACATGCTATTGGTTAGAGGGACTGGAAAGAGCCAATAACAGAGCTTGTAGGGGGTTTCCATGTCGAAACATTAGTGGCTGCTCTCTCTCTCTCTCTCTCTCTCTCTCTCTCAAAGGATTAAAAAAAATAAGGTTTTCTTAAGATTTTCGGTGATTATTTCAGGCCTCGACAATTTTCGGCTTACGACGTGCGCGTCGGAACGGAATCCCCATCGTAAACCTGGAATATATATGCATTAATGTGTATATATACATATATACACAGGCAGTCCCCGGTTATCGGCGGGGGTTCTGTTCTGAGGGTATGATGATAACTGAAAATCGCTGCTAACCAAAAATCAGCAATTTTCGGTTATTAGCGCCTCTGTTAGGTATGTACCAGTGCCAACACCCAATCATAGGTGCCAAAAATGGAAGTAGGTGATTTTTGGCGCTGAAAATTGCCGATTTTCGTCGCTAGACAAGCGCCATAAAACCAGATCGTCATTAACCAAGCCCGCCGTTAACCAGGAACTGCCTATATATATATCATATATATACAGGCAGTCCCCGGTTTACAATGGGGGTTCCGTTTTTACGCCGCGTCGTAAACCGAAAATCGTCGTAAACCGAAAAATTGTCGAAAATCGTCAAGAATCATAAGAAAACCTTACTTTTAATGCTTTGGGTGCATTGAAAACGATGTAAACTGCATTTTTATTGAGTTTTTCATCAAAAAAAAAAAAAAAAAAAAAAAAACTCCAAATTATGATTATTCTGCCGTTTTGGAGCCATATTTCTTCCGTCGGATTGGCGTACGAGCGCGTCGTAACCCCGGAACATGCATCGTAAACCAGGAAATAATTTCTGATGAATATATTTGAAAAGCGTTGTAACCTCAGAACGTCGTAAGCCAGACCCGTCGTAAACCGGGGACTGCCTGTATACAGGCAGTCCCTGGTTATCGGCAGCCTTGGTTACTGGCGATCCGGTTTTACGGCGCTTGTCTAGCGACGACGATAACTAGATTTTAGTCACTGATAACCGGTTATCAGCGCTCATAACCGGTTAACAGCACTGATCGCCTCTTATCGGCAGCGCCACTAACCAGTTATCGGCGCTGCTAACCGGGGATCAGTGCCATTATCACCGATTTTCGGTTGTCGTCACGCTGTCAGGAACAGAATCCCGGTGATAACTGGGGAATGCCTGTATGTATGTATGTATGTATGTATATATATGTATGTATATATATGTGTGTATATATATATATATATATATATATATATATATATATATATATATATATATATATATATATATATATATATATATATATATATATATATATATATATATATATATATATATATATATATATATATATATATATATATATATATATATATATATATATATATATATATATATATATGTATATATATATATATATATATATATATATATATATATATATATATATATATATATATATATATATATATATATATATATATATATATATATATATATATATATATATATATATATATATAATATATATATATATATATATATATATATATATATATATATATATATATATATATATATATATATATATATATATATATATATATAACGATGGGGTTAGGTTCAAAAACCCATCGTTTGTTGAAAAAATTGTAACTCTAATATGGCCTAGCCTACACTAGGGTAATCAGTACCATCTATACATATATGGTAGCCTAGCCTACACTACACAGTATACTTTATACATATATGGTATAGTAATTATTAGTGTCAGCTAATTCTGCACGTTCAATGCAGACTGACATGATAAGTCAGTATAAAGAGAAATTGAATAACAAGGCCTAGCTTGCACTTTCGTATATCATATACGGTAGCCTAGCCTACATTATACTGTATTCTATTTTCACATAACACCATATTGTACAAACATCAAAATAACGAATGTGCATCTTTTCCATGGATCTTTTAAAAAGTTATGCTTAACTACAATGTATCCAATTGTAAATATTCTTATATTGCTTTTGCATTATAAATTCCGATCATAGCGATCAAATGTTTTGGTTTGGGAATCTATCACGCGGTCTTTATTTTGCCACCATTTAACTCGGTTCAGAGGGCATTTCTTGCTTCTAGTTAGCGTAAATGAATCTCTAGATACTTTATTTATAAGGGACATATATATTTTTCGTTATACAAGGTGTTTTTAAGTCAAAATATGACTTAAATACGTCTCGTTGTGAAATTAATTTAGCTATTTTTTCGTTAATAGATGACTATTTTTTCGTTAATAGATGACATTGGCGGCTGGCCGTTTGGGGGCATGTTTGTTTTGTGTAAAAAAAAATCAAGATTCCGTTTGCTATTTTCTCTTGATTTCATCATCATACTACGAGCTTTTTGTATTTATCTTTTATCGGCATGAAAACAGCAGTAATATGTGTTCTTTCATGCCCGGTAGTTTTGATTATAATACTTTCAAATTTTATTTGCGATCGAGTTTCATCCACGTTGCCAATGCACGATAATTTATAGTCATTAGCAGCTTGAACATTCTTTTCTCAGCTTCAACTACACCTTGCAGCTTAAATTTACTGTAGTAGTATATTTCCTTGTCAATCTTTTCTCCAAAGCGGATAAGGGTATAGTGTACAAATATATCAGTACTTAACGTCATTTTTAACATAACTACGGTAATTGTTTAACTGTACGATGGTTGAAATACAACCAAAACAGCTGTTATCTGATTCGGTTATTAGCAAAACAACAGTTTCTCGTTCGGTTGTTTATGGCTGTACACATTTTTGCAAGAGTATAAGGTTACTAACAATACTTTTATCATTCTCTTAACTTTTTAACTAGAAGATGGAATAAAGAGATGGAGAAAAAGAAGTTGGTCTATTGTAAGTTGGTCTCTCTTGCTGCCTGATTGTACGGCAACTGTACGCTGTTGCGCTGTTGCCTGTGCCTGCTCGAAATTTAAAAATACTTTTCTAAATATTGTTGTATCGATATTAATTGCTAACCCCATCATAAAAGCGAATTATCGTAAGTCCAATTATCATAACTAGAGCACTACCTGTGTGTGTGTGTGTGTGTGTGTGTGTGTGTGTGTGTATGTATATATATATATATATATATATATATATATATATATATATATATATATATATATATATATATATATATATATATATATATATATATATATATATATATATATATATATATATATATATATATATATATATATATATAATGTATGTGTATATATATACCTGAACTTACACTAGGTTAGGTTCCAGACCCCTCGCACAAGGCGAACTTTTGCGTAAGTTTGGTACGGTCTCTAAAAAGGTTAATAAATGCTTAAGTTTAATTACTATATATGACCCTAATCATGCTCCCAAAGTATTATGCTAACGTTTAAATGAAATTAAAGTTTGTAATTTCATTTTAAAGTTAACCAACATTACCCTTTAAAAAAGAACTAAATGGTTGACATAAAAACTGAGAGCTGGAAGAAAATTTCTCTCTCCCCACTTCTGACCAATCTATTTTTAGAAGTCTTCTCACCCTCGTTTTTAAGAACTTTGTTATTCTACGTCTCTTTCTCTTTGTTCTGAAATGCTTTTTCATTGACAAAGTGTTTTTTATTTTGACTAATACAACTCTTAGTTTTTAAACAAACAAATATTTCCTGATCTTTTGTGAATCTCTCTCTCTCTCTCTCTGTAATAACTGATATATAATTCTACTTTTAAATAAACAAATATTTCCCAATCTTTTGTGAAACTCGCTCTCTCTCTCTCTCTCTCTCTCTCTCTCTCTCTCTCTCCGTAATAACTGATAAATGATTTCACTCTCTTAAGGACAACCCTTATCTCTTTCTCTCTCTCATTCGTAATCAGCGCTCACACATTTTTACAACTTATTATTTCTCTGTATGTCTTTACCTGTACAGTATATAGTTTAAATTGATCTAATTTTACCTGTACCATCTACGAACTGTAAATGCACTAGTGTGGCAAATATGTTCTAAAACACTGAGACATAATATACCACATAATTTACTATAGAAATGTATAAATTTTGTAATTACAGTTTTGTTATTATTTTTATTATTATTATTATTATTATTATTATTATTATTATTATTATTATTATTATTATTATTATTAGTATAAATTTTGTAATTACAGTTTTATTATTATTATTATTATTATTATTATTATTATTATTATTATTATTATATTATTATTATTATTTAATCATAATAATCTTATTAATATTTGAAAATCAGTACTTATTATTAGGTAAATCTTTTACTTATCATACAAAACAAATAAACATATACATGTAACCATAAAAATTCTTTCATGTCGGTAAAAGAGAGAGAAAGAGTTATTATTTAATGTTTTTCAATTTACATATAAAAGCTTGAAAACTTATAAATTACATAAAAATGTAAACACACTTTTGCAGGGTTTCTCAAGAATTCGCAAATGTCATGTATCAGTGAAAAAATTGCGTATGACTATTGGTTAAGTTCCAATGAAAGGTTTGCATGTCTGTGAATTTGCGCAACTCAATCGTGTAAGGTCGAGGTATTACTGTATATGCATATATATACATACACACACACACACACACACACACACACACACACACACATATATATATATATATATATATATATATATATATATATATATATATATATATATATATATATATACACAGTACAATGGATGCTATAATGGAGATATTATTTAGGATTTCACTTAAGATTTTATGTAAGTAGACACAGAGATGGATAACGATACTTGGTCTCCACGAATAATAAGTGATTTGATAATCTCCAGACATATAAAGCCAGTGGTTTTCAGCGATCCATCAGTGAAGGGTCTTACGTCGCCCAGATAAACACCCCACACTGGGCACCGACCAGACGAGTCACCAGATGTTTAGGCATCTAATTGATCGATCTGTTAACGTATGATACTGAATGGACATGAGATCAAGAGTGAAAAACACACAAAAATAATACCTAGTGCTTGCCTGAGAGAGAGAGAGAGAGAGAGAGAGAGAGAGAGAGAGAGAGAGAGAGAGAGAGAGAGAGAGAGAGAGAGAGAGAGAGAGAGAGAGAGAGAGACAAGTATAATTAAGTTCGGGGAGACAGAAGCAGTGTGTGTGTGAAGTGAAATTAGTGCCACCAAAGAAGGACAAAGTCCAGTTTATGGACTTTGATAAAATCTGTGAACATACCATGCAAAGACAATTCAGTTGTGAACTTAGAATTTGCGGCATTTCCCAAAAGTCTTGGTGCCGTTACCCATAAAGAAACAGGTGGGAGAGATATTATTATAACATTTTAAGACTCTACTAAATGTATAAAGGGAAAACAAGATTTATTTCAACACTGAACAAAAAACTCTTTTAAGATAGCTGACATCTGAGCACAATCTGTGTGAGTCGAAGAAATTATCCTTATAGATAGATTCAACAGTGCAAACAGATACAGCTTTTCAAAGAATAAAGCCCTACTACAGAATTACTGTGGCAAGCTTATGGGATTTTTGAAACTACTTAAGCCAACAGCAAGAACTAATTAGTGAGTGTTTTCCCAAGATCTACACACTACTCAAGATCAAGTGAAAGTGTTTCTTTCAAAAGACAATGATCAGTCAAAGTGGAAATAATTTCAAGCATTCCCACCTTTGATAATTCACTTCACAATACGATACCTCCACTCTGAAAATAAAGACAGCTTACGAAATAAAAGAATTTAGCCACGAAGAAGAATCCAGCAAAGAAGAAAACCAGCAAGAAGATGACTACTGAGAAGAAAGTGAGGGATTTTTCCTTCCTGCTTGACTAAAGACACGACATAAAATCAGTGCAGTGTTAGATCAAAGAAGACAGAATTCAAGAAAGAAGAATTCTACAAAGATGTTTCACTCAGAGAGAGAAAGAGGCAATCGACACAATGAAAAACACACTCATTTCCCCCTTGATGATCCGTGAGAGGTCCTAGAAGCGCACACAAGAAAAAAAAAAAGCCCACAGACAATGCCCAGATTTGAAGACAGTAAAGATAAGTCAGAAGCCCTTGAATATCTTCACATATACACACACACACACACACACATAAGACTTTTTTCTACTAAAGCTAACAAGATGTGAATACTTCTGCTTGACATTTTGAAGTCACAAAAGACTTGCACTTGAGTTGAATAAACATATAATATCGAACTATGTGCTAGCTTAGCAAAGGCACATCCGTTGCAGATGCAGTTGTGTCAACGTCGAGGTTTCCACGGTTGAACAGTGGGATCTGACGTATGCATTTGGGTCTGTCATGATCCAAGCGTATGGAGACAGTGTGATCTTACGAACATTGAACCGATGCTGCCAGAAGTGTCCAGGTTCCGGTGAGGTATGTGCGATTGCCCATGGTATGTTATCCGGAGGAAGAGACTCTTGCAGGGGGGACTGCACTGTGAGACTGGGTCTGTTTTGGTTAGTGGGGAAGTGTCAGAAGATCGCCACTGGAAAATCTGTTATTTGTCGCCATAGAAAGTGAGTACCTGTACCATAATTCCCATGACTCATGAACACTTACCTCTTTACACACATTGTTTTTGGAAAGACATAGTGCTGCAGTGATATTCTGCTATGCATTTTCCTGTTTGATTCCCCATCTGAATGTGTATGTTAATTAACACCATTTCAGGTTTTACTATATTGATATGTTTCTTTCAACAGGAATTCTGGTTTTGTCCTGAGAGGACAAATGTTTGGAAGTGGTGTTTTACTCTTACATACTATATGACATTTATTGTGGTCAAGAATAATCATACATTACTTTGTTTGATGACCAGGGTGTTATTTACTAGTATCACTTGGTTTAGGATTATTAATATGCTTGTTTGTGAAACAGTATTTCCTCTAGTTATAAATTCCATTTAGAGGGGGTGTGAATCACTCCATTTCATGATTGTAGCTTTTGCTGAATCACTTTCATTAAATCTGCAAATAAAGTCTAGTTTTTACGCTAGTGTTTACTTTCAGTAGGCATTTGTTTTAAGAGAGATACAGTGAGAGAAGTCGACAAAGGGGAAGGAATTTGCTGATGCAAGGGGCCACGGCTACCAGAGATGTCTTAGGAATGTAAGATGTTTGATTCTGTTCTTAAAACAGATACAGCAATAAAAGATGGCCCTATTTGACCTGGAGATAGGCCATTTAACAGTGGTTGGCAGTGGTGTTAGACACAGATAGATGAATAGATGGTTAGGGTCACGCTTCCGAAGAGACAGATCTTAGTAATGCTAGTATTGGCATCTCAGAATAGGACTTTGTTGGGGTCAGTGATTCAGGGTAGAGATGCTCTTGTGTGACACACTCGAGTCAGTTTTTCTCGAGAGTGAAGTCTGTGTGTGTGTTTAATAATGCGTCACAGGGCACAGGGTTTTAATGTGTGTAAAATGGGAATTTCTGGGCGGTAATTCATATTGGGGAGTGTTTAGGCATACATAATGTGTATAGTGTAAAGTAATTGTAGTATCTTGACCGCTTGTGTGTGTGTTAAAACACGCGAAAATACATGTGAGTGTTTTTCTCCCTCTCTCTCTTCCTTTGGTGAGAGAATTCCTGCACCATTAAGCAGAGGCGTATGTAAATGTTATAATTTTTTTTATTGTTAAATTTAATGTCAGACTGGATTTTTCACTGCACTGCAACTAATATTTGGGGCGATGGCTGCAGGGACATCATCCCGAGTGATGTGTCAGTGACGTCATTAGTTTGGGTTGAGTCTCTTGCCTTCTCTGCCATTTCCTGTATGCAGTGCATTTGAATTTTGGGTGTGCCTTATGTTTTTTATATAGCAATCAGCATTCCACATCGGCATTTAGAGTTTAATAAAGGGAAATATTTTATTGTTATATTATCTCTGGGGACTTTGATAATTGGGTAGTACAGTAATTTATTTGATATTTGTTGAATTACTGTGTAAACATTTCTTACGCAAGTGTGTATACATTTTTTTTTTACTTTTTCTTTCTTATTGTTATAATTACACAGGTACATCTTATTTTGGATGCATACGTGTGTGTATGTAAAGAGGAGAGCGGTTGCTAAGCTTACTTGGCAATCTTGTGCCTTGATGGCAGGAGAGGCAGACGTGTCTTTGAAGTTTGCGCTCAGCGTTTTTTCTGTGTGCTTCGGCATACCTTGGAGGGTGAGATGGGGGGGGGGGGGTTGAGGTGTTGCACTGATGGTGGGGGTGTTTGAGGTGTTGCACTGATGGTGGGGATGAATTCTTTTCTCTCTCTCGTCCGTTTGCTCGAGCCCCGTTTTCTATACAGAGGGTAGACTCCCATTCTCTTTACTTGGGGGAGACTGACTGTTTATTTTTGTCGTTTGTCCTTGAAGAAGCGATCTTGACCCACTTTGCAATCAGCTGTGCACTTAGCCCGCCCATTTTTTTTCCCCATGGGACTTTGGATTTAATTGTGCGGTTTAACTGTGAATTTAATTTTGGGTTTAGTTAATTTTGGATTTTATTGCAGGTTTAATTAACTTTGGATTTAATGGTGGGTTGGATTAGTACTTTCTTTTGAGTTTTGGGGATTAATTGTTAGAGTAATGGGAATTAACATTCTGGGTTTCTTACTGTGTGGGAATAATTTCAGGGAAAATTGTTTTTTCTTGTGTAATTCCCGTAAGGGGTGTCCTTTCGCGGGACTTGGGAAATTTGGCATTTGTGATCAGCCAAGAATAAGTGAACGAATTTATTTATGAAGAAGAAAGTTGCAAAAATGGAGAGGAAATAGTGATCAGAGATTCCTTTGATCAGCATATGGTTGTGTAGGACGCGGAGATTCTGTCCGCAGTCTGAAGGGTTTTGTTGAAAGTCAGAATAGCCAAAGACTGATGGTTGGCTTGAGTTCTCGGATCCCACGGGTTCGTTGCTTTAATTGTAATATACAGGGACACATTAAGAGATTTTGCTATGTTAAATACTGTGGCACCTGTAAGAGTTATGGTCATCCTTGGCGGTCCTGTCCATTTCAGAGACAGTATAATGGGAGGCCTGCATTTCAGAGTTTTGGTTGCTCAGATAAGAAAGTTCCTGACACGAAGTTTTTGAAGGGATCTTGTGATCAGCAGACACTGTCTAAAGACTGATCAGTTGTAAAGGAAAACTGGATGGGTGTTTCTTGGGATATAGGACTTCTGGGGGAACCCTCAGGGTCAAAGCCAGTAGTAAATGGGTCCGTGCATGGGATAAAGGTACAGGTTTTTATAGATACAGACGCCTCTATTAATTTTATAAATTATGAGTTGTTCTGATCGGTCATTGAGACCTGCGATGGAGACGGTATGTGACGTTCAAGCAAATAGGTTATGAATTTTGGGATACATAGATGTAGATTTATCTCTCAGGGGTAGATCTTTGACAGAACCATTTTTGGTTATACATGGGGGTGCTTTGGGGGATACATTGTTACTGGGTCATCCAGCATGTCGGAGACAAAAAATCTCGGTTCATACGGGGGTATGTGGTATAACTGTCGGAGTACCTGGGGTGTTTGTGCCTTATGAGGGGATGGATGTGAGTATAGTGGATAATGATGGATCAGGTGTACATGAGAATCTATGGGTGGATGATGAGCATGTGTCGGTGGTTAAGAGGTGTTATAAGGGTGTTTTGACAGATGATGTGGTTCTTGGCCCTTGTATGGTTGTGATGGTGAAAGTTCGAGTGAAAGGAGTGCATAAATCCAGACAGATGTGTGTGGATGAGTGTAGCGAAAAGCTGAAGGAGGTACTGTGTACGGGTTCTATAAATAAGGTATCAAGTTCAGGGTATACTTGGGTGAAATTGCTAAACTGTAACGATTCAGTTTGCAATTACCAGAAGGGTACTTATGCAATCAACTTTGTTGACTGGGTTGATGAAGATAACTCAGTGGCTATTGTCGGGGAATTTTGTAGTTTTTCAGAAGCAGATTTATAGGCTAGAAGGCAGGTTTTTAAGGAGCATTTAGCCAATGCTGATTATAAAGAATATGCTGGGGGTGCAGAAGATGTTCTGGCTGAGTCTGCGGACATAGTCGCGCTCAAAGGGGATAAGGTAGGGGTAACAAATGCGTTAGAACACAAGGTTCAGTTGGGAGACAAAACTAAGCCTATTTTTGTTCCCTCATATAGGATTCCTTTTAAGATTAGAGAACAGGTAGAGCAAGAGGTTAATAAGTGGGAGGAGGAAGCATTGTTAGGCCCAGTTCCTTGCCTTTTAATTTCCCATTGTTGGCAGTGCCTAAGAAGGATGGTTCAGTACGAGTCTGTGTGGACTTTAGGAAGCTGAACGAGAAAACCATTCCTGATCGCTACCCTGTGGCGTGCTTGCCAGATTTATTTGTTGAGATTGGGGGCAAGAATATTTATTCCTCAACTGATCTGATGCAAGGGTATTTGCAAGTACTGTACGGCTTGGCAAGGAGAACCGAGAGTACATGGCTTTCTCTTTGCCGAAGGGGCATTATGAGTTCACTCAAATGCCGTTTGGTTCATCAAGCAGTCCAATGACATTTACTAGAATAATGAATACTGTTTTGCATGACTTGTTAGGGAAGTCCATAATTCTGTAGATGGACGATATTTTAGTTGCCACTGATTCAGTAGAAGAATATTTAGAAGTTCTTAGGGAGGTTTTTAGGAGGCTTAGGTTAGTAGGTTTGAAGATAAAGTTAGCTAAGCGTAATTTTCTCAGGAAGCAGATAGTACATTTAGGTCATGTCATTTCTAAAGAGGGTGTTAGAGTGAATGATGATAAAGTTAGGGCAATTGTGGATTGCTACTCCCAAGAATAAGCAGATTCAGTCATTCTTGGGCATGGCTGGATTTTTCTGTAGATTTGTAAACAGTTTTCTGTCCTAGCATCTCCCTTGACAGATAACCTGAGGGAAGATGTGCAGTTTGTATCGGGAGATGGACAGTAAATAGCTGTTCAGAAGATTAAGGATGCCTTAGTAAATCCCCCAGTGTTGAAGTTTGCTGGTTTGGAATGTCCTTTCACGTTGGTAACAGACGCTAGTTATGATGGTATAGGGGCATGCCTTATGCAGAAGTTTGACAGAAGACTCCATCCGATTACATTTTATAGTAGGAAGTTTAAGATACGAGGTAGTAATGAACGGTTATGGTCGGTAGTAGACAAAGAGGCCTTTGCCATAGTGTCTAGCTTAGTGCATTTCAAAATGTTGTTATTAGGCAATCAAGTAGAGGTTCTGACAGATCATTAGACATTGTTGGATCTTATTAATAAGCTGGATCTTTCCCCAAAAAGAGCTCAGTGGTATCTGACAATCAGGGATTTTGATGCTAAGCTTAAGTATATAGAAGATAGACATAATGTCATACCAGACACCCTTAGTAGAAGTTTTTCTGATGCTGATGGTACTCATGCATGTTATGTATCTGGCGATTGCATAGACTGGGATATTAGTTTACTAGAAGCTAAGCAAGATGAAGATGAGATTCTTGGAGATGCAAAAGCATTTCTTAGGGGGGAGTTAGTTAGGAAGGGTTATAAGCTACTTTTTGCAGGGCTTGAATTAGAGGGTAATTTGTTAGTGAGGAAAATTAGATACAGACTGAGGAATAGTGAGGATAAGGGTGATACGACGCAAATAGTTATTCCTAGCAGTTTAGTACCTACGGTGCTAGATACTGTTCACGGTAGGTCTGGCAGTCCGCATTTGGGGACTGAGAAAACATATCAGAATATACGGGAACAATTCTTTTGGAAGAATATGATCACATTGGTAGAAGACTTTGTGAGAAGTTGTTCAGTCTGTAATGCGTGTAAGCCATCAAGGGTCGTTTCTTGTAAATTGGGTTCATTCCTGATTCCTACCAGAACCTCATCATGAGTCCACATGAACTTTTGAGTAATTTCTGTGAATCTAGTTATGGCCATAGGCACCTGTTGGTGGTTGTTGACGAATTAACTAGGTTCGTAGAGATTTTTCCGTTGAAGCAAAAAAGCGGAAGAGGTGGCAGTTGCATTCTTTAACGAGTATGTTTGCCGTTATGGGGTTCCGGAGGTTCTGATTACAGAGAATAGTAGGGAATTTGTAAACAAGACGTTAAAGTGTCTTGCGGATGTAATGGGCACTCGGAAGGTCACTATTATTCCCTATAGACAAGAAGTAAATGGGCTGTGTGAACGAGCAAATAGGAAGGTCACTGAAGCTCTTCAGATGACCGTTGGAGGGAGTGATGTAAATTGGGACTGATATATTCCACAGGTGCAGCATAGTATAAATTCGATGGTTAGTAATACCATTGGAATGTCTCCCAATGAAGCGCTGTTTGGTTACCCACCGCGGGGTACGTTCGATTTCTTGCCTATTCCATCGGATGAAGAAACGATCAGGGCGCTGATTTACACCATGAAAGAGAGTTATAAGCATCTTGCTTGGAATCTTGAAATGAAAATGTAAGACATGGTAGACAGGGGCAATGCAAAGCCAGATAGAGTTAAAGTTGCTGTGGGACATACGGTTTTTGTAAAAATAAATGTCAGGAATCAGTTGGACTATACGCTAGATCCTAAATTCGAAGGTCCTTTTCGTGTTGTGGAAGTAAAGAAGGGGAATAGATTTGTTGTTCTAGATGAGAACATGGGTGTGTCTCAGTTGACACACACATCTAAAATTAAGACGACAAGGTAATGGGAATCGTATGGGTTAATTCCCGTGTTGTACTGTGAGTATGATAATTATTTTTTCTTTCTTTCTTTCTTTTCTCTCTCTTTGTTTTTTTTTAATGGGTTTTAAATGGGCGTAACTTGTAGTTTTTTTTGTAACTGGGGAGGACGTTGGTCCATAGAGTTATACAAATCTTTAATTGTCCGAGTTCAGTCTTTGCTCTTATGCGTTGCAATACTTAGTTGAAAGTAAGTGCAAAATACCATATCGTTTTATAGATATATGAATTTCTTTTTGTTTGTTTGTTTTTTTTCTTTCCCGTTTCGAGATCGGGTATCTTTGAGATTCTTTCTTTTGTTTTTTATGCTGAAGTCTCGCATTCATATGCCTTTGGGAGTCGTGGCATGGGCTAATTTTATAGCAAGGTTAGGATCGTGTGTTATTATGTAAAGAATACTATATGTAGTTGTCGTCTGATGTAATATCTTTGAGTATAGAGTTTCAGAATAAAGCTCTGTTACTTTGGATTTTTTTGGGGGGCTTAATTAGTCTATCGGATGGAATTTGTCTGATCTGTTACGGGTTTGGGTAAATCAGTTAGGGTTTAGGATAAGTTTAGGAAGACTTTAATATAGCTTCCAAATTTAGGTGTTTGGGTTTTTTAGTTCTCTTTTAGAATAAGAGGGCTGTGAAATTGGTAATTATAGTTTGTATGATAATTGGAGCAATTGCCAGTATGTCATTGCTATTTTGCTGAGAACTGAGCAGGTATCAACAGTATTTGCTATCCAGGGTAAAACTTTGATGACTTTACATGATATTTTTCCTCTCAAATGTTTAGGATTGCCTTTAATAAATTCAGTAAATTGGTCTGATTCTCAGGTAATTTTTACTGGGAAGAATTTGTATGGGTAGTATCTTGAAGTTAGTGTACCTGATAGAGGGTTGATTGTGGAAATTCCAGTTAGCAACTTGGAACCGTTTCACAGTTTTATCATATGACCTTTTCCTTGTGGGTTTAATATTTCAGTATTAGTATGGCATAGTAAGTACATTAGATACCTTTTGGGTTGACTGTCGACATGACCAACTTATGTTATACACCAATTCCTCACAGCAGAGCCTTATGGATGACTTCTATGAGCCTCAATTGATACAAGTTAGATATGGGGGCTGTCTACGGTACACCTGCAGGTTTCTACCCCTGTGCCTTCATGAGAGGATCCAGGGTTTTTTGGAGAGGTGTCGGGCAGGACGTCTACCAATCGCCATTGTTGCTGGGAAACATCTGTTTGGAGCAAAGGATTCGTGGGCGCCTCATTCAACATGGGCTTGTGCAGTTGCAAGCCACCCAGAATATGTAGACCATCAAGAATGCAAGATGTGAAGTGTTGCATTCTATAAATGAACTATTATTCGGATAACAAATGTGCATACAAGACATATAATTTTTGTAGCTAGTGCATATGTTTGCTATGACTTTGGAGCTGACCCTTACTGAACTTTTGACTGGACAGTTATTGTATCTGGGCGAGGGCATCCAGAAAGTAGGTGGTCCAAGCTCCTATTAAGTATTTATTGAACTATGTGCCAGCTTAGCAGAGGCACATCTGTCGTACAGTAGGTGTGGTTGTGTCAACGTCGAGGTTTCCACGGTTGAACAGTGGGATCTGATGTATGCATTTGGGTCTGTCATGATCCAAGCGCATGGAGACAGTGTGACCTGTCGAACATTGTACTGATGCCGCCAGGAGTGTCCAGGTTTCGGTGAGGTATGTGCATATGTGCGATCGCCCATGGTATACAGCAACCCCCCATATTCGCAGGGGATGAGTACCACACCCAACCCCCGCAAATAACTAAAATCCGTGAATACTTAAAACCCCTCTAAAAACACTTACAACTGCTTATTTTGATAGTTTACACACAAGAAAAACCCACTAAAAATGCTTAAACCTGAGTATTTTAATAGTTTTATCACAAAAAGTGCATTTAGTCATGAAAATGATATGAAAATACAGTATTTAGTGAATATTTCTGTGAAAAATACTGCGAATGGGCGAATTTTCCACAAAAAATGGGTAGATACATTCCACAGAGAAATCTGCAAATACGTGAGTCCGCGAATCGTGAGAATGCGAATACGGGGGGAGGGGGTTTACTGTATTATCCAGAGGAACAGACTCTTGCAGGGGGATTGCATTGTGAAACTGGGTCTGTTTTGGTTAGTGGGGAAGTGTCAGAAGATCGCCACTGGAAAATCTGTTATTTGTCGCCATAGAAAGTGAGGTACCATAATTCCCATGACTCATGAATATTTATCTCTTTACAGACATTGTTTTTGGAAAGACCTAATAATGCTGCAGTGATATTCCTCTGCATTTTCCTGTTTGATTCCCCATTGTACATTTTTTTGTTTTGAATGTGTCTGTTAATTAACACCATTTCAGGTTTTACTATATTGATATGTTTCTTTCAACAGGAATTCTGGTTTCGTCCCAAAAGGAAAAATATTTGGAAGTAAGTGTTTTACTCTTACATACTATGACATTTATTGTGGTTAAGAATACTTATGACCTCATTACTTTGTTTGATGACCAGGGTGTTATTCACTAGTATTGATTGGTTTAGAATTATTAATATGCTTGTTTGTGAAACAGTATTTCCTCTAGTTACTGAATTCCATTTATTGGGGGTGTGAATCACTCCATTTCATGAACATAGCTCTTGCCGGACCACTTTCGTTAAATTTGCAAATAAAGTCTATTTTTGTACATCAGTATTTAATTTCAGCAGGCCTTTGTTTTTAGATAGATACAGTGAGAAAAGTCAACAAAGGGGAAGGAATTTGCTGACGCAAGGGGCCACGGTTACCAGAGACGTCTTAGGAAAAGTAAGATGTTTGATTCTGTTCTTAAAACAGATGCAGCAATAAAAGATGGCCCTATTTGACCTGGGGATAGGCCATTTAACATATATACTTATACTTTTTACGTGTAATTACTATATTAATTTTACATATACAGTCTGAATGTCTCTTTGACGATTCTTTGTTGACCGTCTATTTTCAGCTATTTATTTTTCGTCTGGTTGTTTCTAAGCATGTAAATACCTAAATAGCAATTCTTGGTAATTGTCAACAGGCCAGTTGTAAACAAGTTTAGTAACAAACCTATATGTTTTAACTGTTAATTTCAAAACGCTAACTGCCGAATATTGGATCTTAACCATCGAATAGTTATATTTTGACAAGTGTTCCCTTGAAAGAATGTTATATATATGTGTGAATTTCCTTGTAAACACTCATTTGTAGCAGAAGATGTCTCTAGAAGAGACGAAACGTCCTAACCAATAAAACGTCCATCAAAATGAACTTTGGTGCTTTACTCCATCAGTTGCCTGAAGAACAGAGGAAGATAATAAGGAAAATCGAGAACATTAGTAAGAAACTAATAAACTGCAACTTATGTCATATTTAACGACATTTGCATATATATATATATATATATATATATATATATATATATATATATATATATATATATATATATATATATATATATATATATATATATATATATATATATACACACACACACACACACACACACACACACACACACACACACACACACATATATATATATATATATATATATATATATATATATATATATATATGTAATTCTAATAACCACAATGCCCTCTTAACTTAATGCTAATTCTTAGCGCTTTTTGGATATGCTTGTAACTCTGAAGCTGATAGATCCAAAGGGAAGAAATTGAAGAGCCTGTGACAGCCGACGCGGAATCGAACCCGAGTTACCTTAATCACAAGGAGGTCACGTTGCCAATCTGACCACGTGACCTCCTTGTGATTAAGGTAACTCGGTTCGATTCCCCAAGCGGCGGCTGTCACAGGCTCTTCAATTTCTTC